>NW_027210743.1:600000-1029082 GCF_029030835.1 Brachyistius frenatus
AACGAGCTGAAGAATATTTCTACAGAGCTGAAACACCTTTCACTCAAAAGGCAACAGCTTCAGGAGAGGAAAAAAATCCTGAGCATATTTGAAGAGCTGAGGAACCGTGCAGAATTTGGGCAAACAGGTGACGAAGGACAAAACGTCTATAAACTTGATAATAAAGTTTCTACTCAACACAATTAAAAAAAATAAAAAAATAAAAAAGTCTTCTTGCTTCTGCTGTCTTCTATGTGTGATCTATGTGCATATTCCATATTTTCTACAGATGAAGTCGCTTCCAATAAGTACGAGATCCAAAACATTGATGACAAACTGAAAGAGCTGAGTGAAAAGAAGCATGAACTCCAAAAAAGCTACGACAAGCTCCTCAAAGCCAAAGACATGAGGAACGGGAAAGGTAAGTCCACATTTATCGCAGCAAATCATGACTCATCATATTTTATTCTTATGACCACATGTTCTTTTCTTTATTAGGGGTTACTTTCAACTACAGTCAGAAGATAGAGCCCATTGCTGGTTCGAATATTTTCTATGTTGAGGCTCCACCTACCATCGCAGGTGAGCCAGATCTCCACAAACAGCTCATCGGAGCTGCTCAATCCTAAAAAAGCAAGACATGAAAGAGTGAATAACAAGCTCTTCACAAAAATCACACTTGTTGATGCCACACCTTGTGAGAACAGGATGCAGATGTTTTGGGGTTTTCATCTGGCCTACATCTGGGTATTTATTTTGCATTCATCAGCTCATCAAAAGTCTCATCATTTATTTGCCGGAGTGTAGCTCAGAGACGACCAGATTTTAGCACCTGCACACACAGCAAAAAAATAAAAATAAAAATACATGAACAGCAACTGGCATTCGCTCCATTTCCTTTTGCAGTTTTGAGGGGTTAAATACAAAAATTCTGTCAACGTTTTATGAAAACTACTCATTCATTCATCTGTCGTATTTAGAATAAAATGTTCTTGCTTTTATCTCTGTAAAACTGAAGAAATAATGGGTGAAAATGTAGATTAACGCTACATAAAGTTGTCTTCTCTTTACAGCCCCTGCAGTGATTCTGGACCTGGAAGACCTCCCGCCATGTCCCTGCAGGACTCAGTGCCCAGAGTGTCGGCAGTTCATCATGACAGAGACGTTCACCTCCGTCAGCAGCCTCACCTGGCTGGTGTGTTTCTTAACAGCTTTGATTGGGTATGAAACTCTCGTCTGCCGCCGACATATTTGCATGAGAATATAATCACACCTTGTTGGGCCCGTTTCTGTTTGTGCAGTCCGGTGTTACAGTTGCATTTCTTTTTCTTCCTGTTCCTTCTTTTGCAGCTGCGTGGCCGGTTGCTGCCTCATTCCCTTCTGCATCGAAAACTTCAAATCCATCACACACAGATGTCCGAAGTGTCGGACGTCAATCAAGACTATTAAAAAGCTCTGAGAGAAAAAAAGCAGGAGGTAAAAGATTGAAGCTCAGACTCAGAAGACATTAAACATCCAGTTCAGGGTGATGTAGTATTTCAGCAGAGTTTTTCTGATAGTATTCACCCTTCATTATGCAGGATGCTCTGAATGTCAGCTGCAGAGGGGTGATGCTCAGACATTTGGTTGCTCTTGCTTTGGTTTTTAAATGAGGCACATCACAGAAGAGGCCTTTATGTAAATGCGTATTATATTAGGTTTTCAGGACATATTTGTATATCAAAATGAACTCTCTCTAAATTCAGCATGGTTATAAGTATACTTATGAATGTTTTTTTTTTTTTAATCATGAACATTCCCATGTTCTATTTGTTCAACAAAACTACAAAATTACAGACTTTCTTTTTACAGTTCTTTTTAATGAAAAGCAGAAGACATGTGGCGATGCTCTGACTGACTGCGACATCCCAAATAATGTCTGTATTTACAAAATGACTGCTTCATTTGTATAAAAGGTAACATAAATACACAATGTGAAAAAAAACAACATACATCATATGCATTCCAACGATTCTGGTGTTGAGCTATTCTAATATAGTAAAAATAAAATCTCATTCCAGCACATATCTCCTTTTAAAAGGGCGACATTAGGATTGTCAAATGAGGCACTAAAATCTGACAGGAAAATAAAAATAAAAATACATTTCGCTTAAATCCTTCTCATAACAAATCCTTCAACATCCAGGTAAGTTTGTCAGCGACGTTCCAGAGACAGACAGTGAATCCCTAATAATTTGAGAAAAGAACACAGTAAATAAATTGGCCTTTACACTCTAACACACCAACCGCATGTTTGTGTAGTAGTGGGTATATTTTCTTCATACCAGAATAAATCTTTTCTGGAAAAGAAAAACTGACAAACCAAAGACTTAGTTTTTGTGCAGCTGATCAAATCAGATGTGGCCAGCAGATGTCACTAAAATACAACCTGACTCCACTGCACGATGGTTACGAGAGTATGAAATGATGGTAAAAGTAAAAGAGTCCTTGGTCATTGTACTTTTTTTGAGTCGGTTGTGTCTGTTGTTACACAGAGATCATGCCACGTGTACATCATTTGTACTTAAATAAACTGCTGATGAAAATCATACTGACCTTTTTAACTATTTGGACCCCTTCAGTGTCAGTCTGCCGGACTTTAAAGCAGTCATAATGTTAAATACTGCAAAGTATTTATCCCTTACTGTGAGTGAGGCTTCTCTATTTTTTTTTTAAGCTCTGTGTTGTTGGTCTTAGTAAACAGTCAGTTCTGCACAGTGTACAGACGCAATATGAGCTGTATCACAGACTGATCTGCACGGTGATAGAAATTACAGAGCTGGCAAAGAGATGAAAACATGTTTACACGAGTGATTTGTAATAAATAGTGAGGCCGGTGTAGTCAGTGCTGCTGGGCCTCATACCTGTCACTGTTGTGCTATCATGTTCATGCTCCCAATTGAGATCTGATTTATGCTTCACAATTCACACCCAGGAAGATGTAGCGGTTGCGTGTTTACAATCTGTTTTGATAGTAATAATCATTCCAAGACAGGGTGGAGTAAATGACAGCCTTCAGCTACATGCAGTATTTGTCAATCAGTTCTGTAACCAGCTTCAGGACGTTTTCCCACTCTTTCCACGCCGAGTGCGACGCTCTACATTCACTGAGATCGGAGGACAAAGAGAAATCAATAACACGAGAACAGACTGATGATAAATCGCTGGCATAACTTGAGATGGAAATCTTAAAAGCTTCTTCCACTTTTAGCTCGAACTGACAGTACCAGTGCCACTTAATCTGTCTCCCCATACAATCAGAGGGTTTAAAGACCTCAAAGGAAGCAATTCAACCACTTTGAAACTGACACGGCATGATTAGATCATTACTGAGCTCATCTATCCATCCAAAAAGCAGAACAGAGCTGCTCAAACCTCCGGCAGCTCTTATTGTCTCATGGCAACCAAAGAAATCTTCCCTTCCACTAAAAAGAAATATTTATCTGAAATGGCCCAACAAGAATGTAAGGTGTAAGAATTCACCTCGACAGCACTCAGTCCCAGTTCAAGTGCAGTTCCTGAGAGTCCAGGAAGTCAGAGGAGAAGACGCCCACTGGCATTGACACGTCCAAAGGGTTAACTCCCTCGGCTGGCACAGACAGAGTGAGGTCCAGCCAGTCCATGTTGTCCATGTTGGTGCTGTGTGTGTCTTCATTAAAGTCCACCTCCATGGCAACCAGAGGTGAATTTAACCCCTCCAGCAGCTTCAGTTTTTGTGGCTCGGTGTCCGGCGTGCCGTCCGGCTGCGTGTCGGAGGTCAGGGCTGCCAAGCCGGTCGAGGGGTCGAGGGGTGCGGCGGGCGGCCGGGCCACCTGGACTAGAGGCGGAGGACGGGACAACGCTGTGCTGATGGGAAGGGTGGTGACACTGGCTGTCACCGGGAGAGGCTTGTCCACGCTGGGAGGATCCTGTCTGATGAAGGGGGAGATCTCTGAAAAAACAAATGCAGAACACGATGGGAGTTAAAACCTCATAACGAGGTGAAGCTCTTCCAAATTACCAGTGCGAAAAAGATTTCCCACCGCCACTCTCGATCAGCACATCAAACAGGTCATCCATGTGCTGGCTGGCTGCAGTGGGACCCTGCAGAGAAACAAAAGACCCTCAAATGTTTTGAATGACAACAAAATGCAAAGGATACGGTTTCATTTCTATTTGATTCTCACCTGAACTGCTGTTAACATGCAGCGCGTCTGTTTAACTGCGTCCTCGTAGCGGGGCGGGTCTTTACACCTCGACACATGGTTTGTGAATTTCGACTCCTGCAGGATTAGAGAAGATTTGCTGAAACGCGGAGGCCGGTCGACAGGAAAAAAAAACAACAGTCCCCTCCACTGAAAAACAGGATACAGCTGACACGAACCATCATTAAAGAGTATGCTATAAAAATAATCAAACCAGGGATCACTTCTAATGTGCTTTACAGGAAAAAGAAAGCAGAAGAGACTTGAATCTTCTACCTTATTGGCAGGTTCTTTAGGGACAGCTTGACAAGAGGAGGATCCTGCAGCGCATCCACTCACTGGGAATGTATTGAGTAAGCTTTGTGCTGTGGTATCCACCCTCCATGTCTGCAGAGAAAATGAGAGAGGTCAGGATGGAGGCGTCGGTGCGATCAGTGTCAGTAAAATCCATCGCACCACACCAAATAATCCATTTAGCTATAAGGAGACTGCTCTGGATCACCTTCTCCAACACAACTGAAATCGAGTTTGATTTGGGCCTTCTGCAGCTGAAGTAGCTCTCCTCTTACGACACCACTGTTTGCAGAGATTTGCAGAGTAGCTCCTCAGTGATGTGTCTGAGTCCAGCTGTGGGTTTTTGTTGCTAATTCGGGCTGCACGTCGGGCTCAAATCAGAGGGATGACAGAGGGCACCGAGGGCACTACGCTCAGCCTTCACTCAGCTGCTGCTCCACTAACCCAGCCTTACACAGGCTTTCTTTTGATGTTGGGGGAAAAAAAAAAAAAAAAAAAAATTCATCACCCCATCAGCTGAGGCCTGTTATTACCGTGGCAACAAAAAAAAGAGGCATTGGCTGTGGTAGTGCGTAGCTGACTGTTAGATGTGATATGTGATATGTTGGGCAGTGCCACTGAAAACACTGCACCACGTTCATGATGTGCAGCTTACCTTTTATTTATTGCACACAAAACTGGAGTTACGATTTCAGGTGCGCACAGGCTTCACGTACGAAATCCAAAACCACCACAAAATCACAGCCAATCGATGACTAATAAGGAGGCAGACCGAGGCAGTCTGCGCAAGCAGTCGTTTTCTTACCGTTGTCACCGGCTGGGTTTGAGTGCTGCATTGCTGCTGTAATGCTGCCGAGGCCTCTGTTTTCTGTGGCACCTGTCCAGAGGTCTGGATGAGGCCCGGGGCTGCGCTGCTAACGGCGGTGTGTAATTTGATGCCTTTGGCGGGCAGCTGGATCGTCACCGCTGAGGCAGGAAGGGATGCGGACAGGAGGATCTGAACTCCGGCCCGGACAGGCTGCAGGGCTTCAGGCTGTGTGATGGTCCGGTGACCGATGATGAATTGATTTGGACTGGTTACATGGCTCTGATCTGCACACTCCTCCTGCTTGACCAACACTGGCAGACCAGGAGAGCTACAGGACACCGAGCCGTTTGACGGGGTCCTGCTTTCCTCTTTCACCTGAAGGGGAGCCAGAGGACTGAAGTGAGGTGGGGAGTCTCCCTGCTGACTCCTTTTCTCCACCTCCAGTTGCATCTTCAGCTCCTCCACCAACCGCTGCTCCTGCTCCAGCTTCCTCATCAGCTCCTCAATCTGAAGCTCCTTCTCGTGGAGACGTTTGTCCTTCTCGGAGTCCCTCTGGTGGGACTTTGTCTCTGTGGGACACTCCTCATGCGGTGCTCTCAGTGGGGAGCTCATGCAGGGAGCAGCAGAAGCTGAAGAATCTACTGTACTAGTGTCCTCTATGCCCAGACTGGACACCTTGGAGGCTATAGGGGACAAAGGCGGGGCCAACTTTATGTTTTCAGACTGTGAGGTTGCCGTCTCCGTGGCAGCAGTGGTCTGCAAATTAGAGTTCTCCTGATACAACTTCAGCCTCTCGATCAGCTCTGTCTTGGTCCCAGAAACAGGCAGTGATCGGAGTTTTAGCTCCATTTTCAGCTCAGCAACCTGTAAAGACAAAAGGATAAAAACAAAAATGTTGCTTTTCCACCGCTGCGGCATTCGTACATAAACATACATAAATACAGTCAGACTGTGTGCAGGCTGCAGTGTGTCACCTTCATCTCGTCCAGATTAGCTGGTAAATGATCCGGCTTGCGGTTGGTCTGAGTGTGGTGAAGCTGCACGGGGGCAGACGCAGTGTTTCCACTCAGAGCAACGCTGGAACAGCTGGTTTGTGCCTCAGTTGTTGGCCTGTTGTAAGAAGACGGCAGGAAAAGGGAGTATAGCTCAGAGACAGAATCTGTTGTCCATTTTTCACAATGAACAGCGATTTTTTTAGGGAAGCTGTGGGCAGGAAACACAAAGCAATAGAGACAAAAAGCGGCTGTGGGTAAAGAGACATGACAGTAAACACACTCTATGAGACAAGGTGTGAACTTTAGATTGGGTTTTAAAATGGATATCAAAATAATAATTGGTGGTAGTGGTGATAACTGTGTGGATGAGAATAATCCTGGCTGTAATTAAGGGAAGCATTTGTTGCTGAGCAGAAACATACTTGAGTGTGGCCGGTAGGACGGCCTGGTAGTTGTACTGCTGCTGTTGCTGACTGAGGATCTGGAGCTGCAGGAACTGCTGCTGCTGCTGCAGGAGGCGGGCGTAAGCAGAGTCCATCGGCATTTCACTTAGCTCTAGCTTCTGGTCCGGCGGAATGTACTGGTGGTACTTCAACTTTTTCACCCGTGGCTTGGGCTCTTTGCTCTTTTTGCTGCGGATTTTATCGGCCGGTAGCTTGGCCAGAGTCTGCTGCAGGGTACAACACAGTAAAAGGGGGCATGTAAAACTGGACAGGACCATCTGGAGGATATTCGATCCCTGTGACTGATCTCAGTCCAGTTTATCGGGGAATACAGGTTGCATTGCCAGGACCAACACTTCAAGGCTTGGAAGTGATGCTGTATTTTTCTATAGCCGGTTGGATCGGCAGGATGAGGAAACGGGTAGTGGAAATGTGACCCTTATTGTTTTACCACCTGCAATTACAGGATATACAGTAGTACACATGAAAATTGCTATGCATAAGAGCGGGCGGGTTCTAGCTACGAAACAAGAAACTCCGGCACACGTTTGTCAAAGTCATTCCTCTATCGTATTTCAAGGAAGGGACACTTCATCTTGTTCTCAGAGAATAACTGGATGGTGATAAATGCACAAGTTATTGCCTCACTCCCGTTCTTTGATATTTGGCTTACATTTGAGAAAGCCTGAGTGAGGAGGGCCGGTCTGTCATTTGACCCTAATTGAAGAAAACCTTCTGCTGGTGCAGATTTAAGCCCTTGGATGCGTGAAATGGTTTTAAACGCTGTTGTTCTTTGACCTGCGTTTGACTGCGGCTGAACGCTGACTCGTCGTCCATCCCTAAAACTGATGTGATTTTCAGTATGACAAAACGCAAACTCTGACACCGTCTCTCTCAGCCCAGCAAACAAAAACACAACACAACACAACACAACACAACACAACACAACACAACACAACACAACACAACACAACACAACACAACACAACACAACACAACACAACACAACACAACACAACACAACACAACACAACACAACACAACACAACACAGTCAATAAATCAGAAAGAAAGAAAGCTCAGTCATTGACCCAGAGGTCAACGCCATAACAGCTCGTTATAAACTTAATAAACAAACCTTCTTTTGAAAAGCTTTTTAAAGTTTGAAATGAGCTGTTTAAAAACTCATCTCACCTTCACAAGAACTGGCCCTGGTGTGACACTGGGGACAACCGAGGTGATAGACTGAGGTACAGCTGCCTGCTGGTTGCTCTGTTGCTCGCTGCTGGAGACGAGATTGGCTGACTCTGATGCAGACTGTGAGTTGGGTGGTGGCGAGCGCTAAGAAAAGCAAAGACCGAGAGAAATTCCATCATCTTCTCAGTAAGAACAGTGAAGCTGCTTCGCCTGCTAACTATTAAGAGGAAGAAAAGAAAAGAAAAGGAAAGGCACCTCGACTGGAACAATACGACTAAAAATAGTTAAATAAACACGAAGAATTTAAAATGAGAACAATCTGTTTCGATGAATTACGATGAATACATGAAACATGGTTAGGTCACTGTGTGCGTATATAGTGAACTATGTTTTTTTTTCTCATTTAAAAATGGCATAATATTATCGATACATATGGTAATACTAAAAAAATAAAAATAAAGAAGTTTCACAACACACAAACTGATGCGATAACTTGCTTGGCTTGTTTGTCTTTCTGCCACCGGCAGTTCCTGTTTTATTAAATGTAATGATTGGAGGTGTTGGTGTACCTGCATGGGAGTGTTTACGTCAGAGGATGTAGAAGTGGCCTCAGTGCCTCCAGACTCCCGCGGAGAGGCCGAGGTGGAGCTGGGAGATTGTTGTCTGGCAGGATGTTGTGGTGATAATGCATCACTGCTGTCCTCATCAAAGTTGTACACATCTGGTGTCTCAGAAGGGTTTTCCTTCCCACCTATGGTGCCAGCAGCATAAGTAAGCAGAAACCAGTTGTTACTTATTTCATTACATTACATTACATTTCATTTAGCTGACGCTTTCATCCAAAGCGACTGACGATAAGTGCATTTCAGGGATAAGTAAAAAAAAAAAGAAGCATTTTCCAAACTGAATTTTGTAGGAATTTTGAGTGAATGCTGCTCTGATAATATCAATCTTTCATGATTACAAAATGAAAACGTAAATTATTAGTAGCTGCAGTCCGCATGCAATACATGCATATAATAAAAGCTTGTGATATTGCTCAAGTGTGCAAGCATGCTAATTTGCTAATCTGCAGGCTTTTATCTTCTCAAACAAAAGTGTAATAACAATAATGAATACAAATATGTCTAATGCTCTTGACTTAACTTTGACCGTCTGTCACTGAGTGGTGAACTGATATATAATGGTGTAGAGTATCTACCCTTGACGGTCTCTTCGACGGTGGAGTCAACAGGCAGGATGTTCTTCTCCACCAGCTCCATTGGTCCAGGCCGCAGGGCAATTTTCTCGTTGAGATCATCCGCCAGTCGGGCCCTCTTCAGCTTCATCTGTGTGGCCTGCAGTGAGGGCTCTGCCTGCGTCTCTGATAAACACAGAGAAGATCTTCATCTATGACCTGGCCGGCATTACTGAGTCGCTCAGCTGCTTTGTCACTGTGACTCACCACAGGCTCAGCCAGAACTCTCACAAGTCTGTCAGCCTTGATGCCATTTATGTGGTTATAACTTTGTAAAACAAGCAGGCAATGAGAGCAGATAGATGGATAAGCACCGTATTCATCTCTCTTATCTGTTACTCAGTAAGAACATACAGGAGGATGATTACCTTGTAGGATGTGCATACGGACCAATTCAGAGCGCTCAGGTCTTCTGCAGAGTTTGTGCTTCAAGAAGTTCCCAGTCTGTAAAAAATAACAATAGTTTAGCCCATATATTCTGGAGACATCGTTTAGATGTAGAAAAACTGAGTCATGATCAGCAGCAGGGTTGATGACATTAGTTAATGTCTTACCCTGGCTCTCTCCAGGCTGCGAATCTGCTCGTGAAAGGCAGCAGGTGTTTTCAGAGCTGTGAGAAGATAAAACCATCAAATTTCTTGGTCAACACATTATATGTATTACATGTATTTCCACTCACAAACAAAATGTTTCTTCCATTCTTAAATACATGATATATAACCCTGTTTCCAAAAAAGTTCCTGACCTGTCACTCAAATTGCAGCATCAGGAAACGAAAAACATGACAAAGGAGACCCCGAACTGTTGAGCAGCTGAAATCCTATATCAGGCAAGAATGGGACCATATTTTACTTACAAAACTCAACAGCAAGTGCTCTCCTCAGTTCCCAGTTGTCAAAAGCAGAGGTGATACAACACAGTGGTAAACATGCCACTGTTCAAACCTTTTTGGTTGTAAGTCTTTTCTCTTCTTTCTTTTTCCAAAGGGAATTCTCTTTGTCTGGTTTTGATGTTACAAAGTACTTTCATGTAGCCAGCTATGTATTGATAACAGTCACTTTTATAACAACAGAAAGGACGGTGTCACAACTTAAGTGTTATACTGTAAAAAAAAAAACCAACTGTATTTCTACTGTACATACTCTTGGTAACGGAAGAAGCAGTTTAAAGTGATTAAGTTGATTCTTCTTCTTCTTCTTCAAAAAAGAGATGTCTTTTTTGCATCGTTTATGTTAATGTATAAACAAATCAATATAAACTGCATGAGCTTCATTTCAGGATTTATATTGTACTCATCTTGAATATGAAAAAACTTGATTCCACACCAACTCAAACACTGAGTAATCCATTTTTCATTTCATTGTTTTCACGTTTCTGGTCTGCATGAGTGTGGAATTATTAAGCAGGAGCTCGTGGGAGACAAACAGGAAGTGTCGGATCTACTGACACAAACAAAGAGGTTGTTCCGTGCAGAGAGTTACTCTTTGATCTCTCAGAATAAACTCATCCTACTTCAGTCGAGGTCTGGCTCACTAACTAGTCACCTCTGCTACGATGAGCTTTGTTTGGTTTAAAGATACAGTTGCCGGGAGGTGGGGAGGTGGTGGGGGGGCTCCGAGGAGTGTGTCAGAGGCGCAAAGCAAAACATTCCTGCTCATCATGCAAACCTCACTGCATACCTATCATAAGCCTATAAGTGTAGCGGCAGCAGAGTGCTGCACAGTGGAGAACGGCCGGGGAGGTTTGTGTGCAGGCTACGCTTGGCCAGGCCGCACAGGAGGTGACTGACCTCCACTGAAGGCCCAGTCGATGACTCATGTGGCTGCGTGGAGCCAGAGGACCTTAAAAATCAAACCACAGGAGGCCTCTCAGGACAGAACAGAAGAGTCTTTTTCCACCTTTCCAGCTATCAGCAGGATTCTGTCACACTTTCAGCTTGTCTTTTATCGGCTGTTCTCTAAAACACAATGTTCACTCTGGGGAGGTTGCACAGGGACTGAGTCTGCTTCAACCTTTGTCATATCAAAGGATATGGATGTGGATGGCATTGAAGAGGAGCTTTAGGTTTGGCACCATGTCTGCTGCTTAACTGTGTTAAGTCTTACGTACGATGATGCAACTGTTAGCAATGAACCTCACTATTTATAGAAGATCTATGTGCAGATATTGCAATTAAATAACTAATTTAACTCTGTGAAGCAGTTTGATGTGCAAGTGTAACCTCTTCAAAGCAAAAGCCCAAACGGGACAGTGTATGCTAATCTTTTAATACAATAGAAGTAGCAATACTGCGCAATAAAACAAAGTCACTGCAAGTACATGTTCTACATTCAGAATTTGACTTAAACCTGCAATAACAGATTTTTTTATGGTCATTGGAGGAATGGAAATAAATAGTGAACTCTACATTGACATATCTTCATCTTTTATGTTGAACACTTGCTTGTTTACACTTATACAAGTTAACATTAGCATTTATTTGAAGTCATATTTCGGCAATATAAGTCCATCATTCATTCTCTTTTAGCTCTGATTTTGGTCTCCACCAACTCTAGGTTTAGTCACTAACAGTTTGTTTGGTCCTGAGCAAGTAGTGGGTTTTTAACAACTGAAAACGATGCCATTAGAGTGATGAGAATGAAGTCGAGTTTGGTCTTTACTGTTTGCATTTCCGAAGGTGCTTTTCAAGCTAATGGATGAAAGTTGTAATTGACATATCAATACTCACGCGGCATGATGCCTTGCTCCACGAGCTGCTCCCGACTTCTCCTCTGCTGCAGACAGAGCTGGAGGACTGCGAGAGAGCAGATACACAGAGGTTAGAGTTAAACTTTCCGAGCCAACTCCACTGAGTCACCTCACATTCATCTCTGGCTTTAAACTGTGAAACCTGCAAGACTTCAAATGAAACAAGCTACTTATTATTTCTCAATCAACATGCGACCCTTAGCTCTCAGGTTCACCACCACAGACATTTTATTCCCTTCCTGTAAGGGTTTTAGCCGGGGTTGTTAAGAGTACCACACGTTTTACAAACAGTGTGATTGGCCGCGGGCCTTCCCAATGAGAGGCAATATCTGTGCGTGGTTTGCAAATGCACGGAGGAAACAAAGTAACTACAGAGCAGGACGCAAAACAGATAAAAGAGGGATTAATGTCAGGGCTGCAGTCACGATAAGGAGCAAAACTAGAGCGGGTCGTGACACTGCAAGAAGCCAAGTGAGTCTAATAAATTGTTTTCAAAATGTAATCTTGCGTAATCTTGGATAAGCAGTGATCAGTTTTGGTACTGTGGAACATCAAAGACAAGACGGTTGAGTCTGCAATGAGCATGCAAGCACCACATACAGCACTTGGATGGTCCTCGCTGTCATTTTCCCAAGAATATAAACTGGTGTAAGATCCTAATTTAAACATGTATAAACAAGTGAGCGTGGACTTGTTATTTCAGGAGAATAACACAGTTCAGTGCACATAAAAAAAAACAGTTTGAAGAGTAGGCGATGGGTGATGGTGATGAATGAGGCGGCGGTGTGAGGTACATGAGGCCCTCATCATCACCAGTGTAGTGGTGAGAAGTCGGCTTAGCTACATTTATACAGTGGCTTGGGGGAAACAGCTCCCACTCACACACACACACACACACACACACACACACACACACACACACACACACACACACACACACACACACACACACACACACACACACACACACACACACACACACACACACACACACACACACACACACACACAACATCAGACCTGCTCAACTCTCCTGGGAAAGGCACAGCGTCTGAACAGGCCTCTGTGACTCACTCCAGCAAAAATAAACCGGGCAGCTGTGAGAACAAGGCCTGGGAACCATGCAATTTGGGGGTATTTAAGGGGGTGGGATCTCCAGTTGTACACAGGGCCGAGGGGACGCTCACGGGCTTCTACTGTTGGGCAAAGGGAACACAGAGTGACGAGAGCCGAGGCAAAGGGTGGGAGGCTGAATCCACTCTCACAGCCGCCCGTCAACTGTGGGACAGAGAACACAGTGTGCCTGCTCCGCCTGCTGTGTTTCCTATTACAAACCCAGGCCAGGGGGGGTTTCGGTCAGCTTCAGACAGATCATACTAGGAGATTGTTAAAAAAGAAAAGAAATCAGCGTTGGTTTGCCTCCATATTTAGATCCACTGTGACTTGGAAAGAATGCCACAAGCAAGAAAATTTATGAGCGCATACTACTACATATCAATAATATCAAAAGCTGCCTTCCAGCGCCAGGAGAGAGTGCAGGGTTTAATTTGAGCATCACTACGGGGGTACAACTCAGGCCCGGGGTGCTCCTCATCACTCTGAGTCATCTTGTGTTCAACCTGAACCCTGGCTAACCCCTCAGTGATGCAAACTGGCTCCGCACTCCTGCTCACCAGCAAAGCATAAACAGAGGTGGTGAAGGAACACAGAGAGAGGGCTCTGCTGAAATCCTTGTCTACTGATGTAATCTCTAATCTCATACCCGTGTTGTTCTCAGCACGTCGTTCCTGGAGATCTCCCAACAGGCCTTTTTATTTTATTTGACTATTTCTGTTTTTAAGGAAACAGTACATATAAAACTGGTAGAAGCAGAGAAAGCTGAATTTAGTTTAGAAATAGACTGACTGGGTTATGTTGACTTTGCTGTCATAAATACCAAAGACTCTAAACAGGATCCAATTTGAGCAAAGATTTAGCAATCTACAACCAGAGATAGACTAAAACAATAAATATACACATAATATTGGTTTATCACAAATATAATTTGCGTGCGCAGCAGCTGATTCAGTCAGATTTTCCTTTACTGCTTTCATGTTTGGTAAAAGTTTACCTGAACTTAATTTAACTGAACGACTGTGTTGTATTGTAAAAAGATTTAAGGACACAATGACCCCATCAGCTGACTTCAGTCAACAGAAATTGCAGTAACATTAATGCAGCTGACCTGAAGTATCAAACTGATTTTAAATGAAATACACAACTCCTAATTTTATCCTACAGTTCAACAAAGCAGAAAACTGACCAGCAAGGCTTCGGCACTACAAATGAAATGATCGTTACATAACTGATAAGAATGACTGGAAGGGAAGATTTGTCTCTTTAATACGGAGTTTTTAACACTTTATAATTATCATCTTATTCTTCCCAAAACAGCCTAAAATAAATCCAGATGGAAAGTGATGAGAAAACACGTGTTTCCTTCCTCGTGAGTGGACGCGTCCTCCAACTCTGTGTTGACAAGCTTTCATGGTTTGCTTAGAAATAATTATATTTAGTCGGGCTCTTGAATAATCATTTGTTAACATTGAGCTTAAATGTTTGACGTGCAAATCTGTCTTCATAATGGAAATTAACTCGTATATAGCTTACTTCCACATATCCAGTATTTATCATTGGAGTGTGATGTATCTTCTTACAACAGTAAAATATTATATGCATTATCACTTTTGCAAAGTGATAAGCTTAAAACATCTTTTTGACAAAGTTCACAATTAGTGGAAGCCTGAAAGAAACTTCGTTTTCATTTGCAGTTTCCTGTGCTAAATATTTCCCTGACATTCATATTTTAATGAGTTTGTTTTTTCTTTTTTGTGCTTGTAAAATGTACTGGGACCTTGCTACATGGTGAGTTTGCATTCAAAATAACAATTGAATTGAATTAAATCCAAAGCAAAAATAAATATCACAAAATGCACCGGAGATACCTTAATTAAACTTGGTGACTGGCAAATATGTTCCACAAATATGCCTGCACAGATGTTATATTAACTTAACCAAAATGTAGTATAGATACCAAACACCAGTAACAAGACAGCTGTGTTGTGTTTTATTACTGGAGGCTTGGTCCGATCAAAAGAATTTCCTGCTGATGGCTATAAACCAGGAAGATTAAAACTATTTAAATGATTATCAGAATCTTGATCAGCAGCATATCTGACCATTACATTTCATTTGGATGACACTCATTGTGTGCACGTACTGTACCTTACAAGAATGAAGTCATGCTTATATCACGTGACAGAAAACCATAACAGTACATCGACAGAGTGCCAAGCAAACACAGCCAACATAAACTGACAGGGTTTCTTTCTTAACTTTCTATATTTCTCAGTCTCCTCTAAGAACGATGCTTAGCATGAATCATGGTGATGATCTCTCCTGTCATTTCCTGTTAGGGCTGCGTCTATATCACTTCACCCCCCCACACACACGCACCACTGCTGCTAGCATCAGTAAAGATTAACAAGAGTAATAAACGGGACTTTGCGTTATGTCACAATAGAAACACAGCCAAGGAGTGCATGCAGGTTAGACAAGAGGACGAAAGAGAAAGCACCTGATTTGAATTTACCCCTGCAGATGGAGGGGGTCTCCACATCGAGGCAGGCCATGGAGGACAGTGGTGGTGTGCTTGGTGGCCAGGTCTGGAGTCCCATGGAGTGATGAGGCCAGTGGAGAACGTGGGATTCAAGGAGAGGAAGAAAAGAGCCAGCTCTGAGCGAACGACAGCTGGCTCGCTCTCACTTCGTCTCTCTGCTGGCCTCAACGGAGAAAGTTTGAGTGTGTGTGTGTGTGTGTGTGTGTGTGTGTGTGTGTGTGTGTGTGTGTGTGTGTGTGTGTGTGTGTAAGTACGTGTGAGTGCTCAGTCAACGTCAGGAGGAGGGAACACAGTGCTGCTCATATTAACCCTTGCTGGGTCACTTTGCTCTACTCACAGAGCAAAGCAGAAAACCGCAGGGACATTTGAATTCTATTGTGAATATAAAACAACAATCAATATTTCTTGTTTTGAGGAAATTAACTCAGCAGGGGACAAAATCATTTGCTGGTAACTAATAGAAAGCCGATCAAACCAGGCTGTTGGGACTATTGACTGGGCACAACTCCATGACAAACAGCAACAGTGTTTTTTATTTGTGTGGAGATTTTTGTAGCACAAATTAACAATGACGGGAGGACACTTACTGGGTGTTTAGGGACTTGGATGCTTATCTTGAAACATTTTTTAATTATTAGTAATGAGTTTTCATTGTTATTTTCCATTGCGTTGCCACTGATTTATAGCAGTCAATGTCATCTTAGCTCTTATGTTGATTTCCAAGAAATCTAACTAGTGTGTGACTTAATTCAAAAATGTAACGAGAAACATCAGCACTAAACCGGAGAGGTGTATAGATATTCAAAGACAGGACAAAGAAGAGCAAAAAATGCTGTGGCTAATCCAAACAACATGCTCAGTCGAGGACCACCATGTTGGTTAGATGCCGTCCATGACAACAAACACGCTAACAGGAAATGAGATAAAAGGGAATTACACTAATTGTGGTGAGTTCTGTGTGTCTCACTGGATCCAGGAAGGTTGGTTGTAAAATATATCAGAGGTACAGAGCAGACATGTGATCCCGAAGAAGATCAGATGTCAAGGTGAAGCTGCAGAGACGGGGTGCCCTCAGTCCTCCTGTGTCTGAACAATGCATGCTGGGTCGGACTGAACTGCTGTGTTCTGGATTAAAAAATGTGGGATCAAAAAAATATGCATGTCAAGCAGTGAGGGACACAGGAAACATGGCGTTGATAAAGTAAACAGGATTGGTCCAGGCACAACATGTTATGACAGCTTACCGATGGGGTTGAATGATGGTGAGCAATAAGACGATGAGAAATTTGGGAGAGTAGAAGAGGGAGTTTTAGGAATGTGGAAAAATATCATCTTGCGTGTCACATCTTCCGTAAATAAGAGTTTGAATTTCCTACGTCTGCTGGCCACAGATACAAAACAACAGATTTTATGAACGCCTCATACACCTGTTTGGTCCCACAATCAACACCTTTCCCCTGCATTGAAGTCTGCTCTCAAACTCCCACACAGTCACGAACAACGCTGTTTCTAATCATCAGTAACAATTAAAAAGTCTAATCGCTGGTCTTTAACCGCACGTTATCTCAAGATGTTTTCCATTTGGCAAAAAACAAACAAACTCCGAAGCAATACAATAATAAATATCTCATCTGTATTCAGATCATCCCTTTCAAAGACAATCTACAGTTTTGAATATTTATAGCACTGCAACAATTTCACTATGATTGTTGTTACCAGTCATTTTAGCCAGATGATTGTCTCACTCGTTACATTACTACGTCCGTCTGTTTCCCATTGACCAGATGGTTTCACTAACTTACGACTTCATCATTATACATTTAGAATGTCGTGAATGAGTTTGCAGGTGCAGTTACTGAGCGTTTGATTCATGATGCACGTTGATGTCGACAAGGTACCATGCAAGTACGACATGATTAAAGATACATTATTCATTGTTGAACTTTAGTTCTGGTGCGGTTTACATTCACACCGACTCATTACAAATGACCCCAGGAGAGTAAACATCAAGTTATAAGGTCAGTGGAGAGTTGAGGCTGCCGTCGTCCTGCATCATCAATGCTACATATGAGGAAATGACAGTAAGTCATGCTGCAAATTCTACGCAGTTTATGGATTTATGTATTGTTTCTCTGGTGGTTAAAAGTGGTCAGGAAGAAATATACGTCTAAGATCTGGATCAAGTAAAATATAAGCAGAAGGCCTGATGAACAATAAACAACTGAAGGACTGAAGATTTCAGCAATTTCTTTTTAATGATTTCCAGACCTTTTTTTTGTCGAGTGCATCTCAAGACTTTTGTTCAAAGGGGGTAAAGAACCTATAAAATACTTATCGTGGTAATTGTACGAGAAGAGGAAAACACTTTAGAGTTTAAAAAGGACAAAGAACCGGAGCAATGAGTACTTCTACAAAACATACCATGTGAAAAGGTCTGTAGCATAACAGCCACTTATTAATAACACTAGGTACATTAATGGTGTATTCCAGTAGAAAAGCTACAAGGAAAGTCAGGCAGTCAGCTGATGTGTTTGGTCACATTTTAACTGAAACAAGGAAGTCTCCCAAATGTTTACTGAAGAAATGCAGAGGACAACTCATTTTCTGGCTGGAAAACTTGTTATTCAGGCTTATGCTCAGGGTTATATTTAGAAGCTTCCACTTGCTAAGCTAAGCACCACATATCTTTGGGTTAATGCTATGGGAAAAAGTATGCTTTAAATTCTCTTGCATATAAGATAATTATCCCCTTATTCTATAACCTTTGTTGTCTTTCTGTGCCAAAATGTTTGCATTTTACTTGATATCCTATGTACACAAAATGTCACTATAGTTTTACTGAAAGATGCCTCGTATTAAGAATAGATTATAATTTATAACACAACAGAAAATTAAAAGTGATGGGTTTCGGCCATCTTTGTGAGAACCATGATACTCTGTGATTGATACAACCACATTAGTGTGCCTGTCAGAGGTCAGAAGTCAACAGAAATTATGACGCCACTGAATAAATGGCACAATGATGCAAAATAGTTTTGTGGCATACACAAAACAAATTGCCATTCCCAAGAAAAACTTTGATTTCAGAAGCTACTTAAGATGTGATCATGTGTTGGCCTCCAAAAGCTAAGCTAAGCACCACATATCTTTGGGTTAATGCTATGGGAAAAATTATGCTTTAAATTCTCTTGCATATAAGATAATTATCCCATTATCCCCTTAACCTTTGTTGTCTTTCTGTGCCAAAATGTTTGCATTTTACTTGATATCCTATGTACACAAAATGTCACTATAGTTTTACTGAAAGATGCCTCGTATTAAGAATAGATTATAATTTATAACACAACAACAGATAATTAAAAGTGATGGGTTTTGGCCATCTTCGTGAGAACCACGATACTCTGTGATTGATGCAACCACATTACTGTGCCTGTCAGAGGTCAGAAGTCAACAGAAATTATGACGCCACTGAATAAACGGCACAATGATGCAAAATAGTTTTGTTGCATACACAAAACAAATTGCCGTTCCCAAGAAAACCTTTGATTTCAGAAGCTACTTAAGATGTGATCATGTGTTGGCCTCCAAAATAAATTCTGATTTAATTCCTCACATCATTCCACAAACAAATCATTGAAAGAGTTTTCCCAGAGTGGCCTTGCTCTTAAATGGTCAATGTACAATATGTGTTGCCAAACCCAGTTTAGGTCAACTCACAACAGCAGCAGCAGCAGCAGTAGTCAGGGCTGGAGCAAGACCTTGTGGGACATCAGGGAAACTGGACTCCTGGTCATCCAGAAGCTGTAACTATGCCGGGAGAGAAGAAATCAGTATTGTATATATTTATACTACATCGCATATTGTTTGTGTGGGGGGAGTTCGTGTGCTGTGGAGTTTATTGAAGAAAACATGTGTATTGATTATCCATACAGCAACGATTGCTGAAAACATACAATACACCGTATTGTGTCCTGTATTATATTATTTTTGACTTCCTTGTTTTGTGTTCATGTGAAAGACGTAGAGACAGTGGGATGAGTAATTTCGGTGACACACAGCCAAACATTGCACAATTTCAGTCTGGGGCCTCCCCCTCTAACCAAGAAACTGTAATTAGGATTCCCAGAGGGTGAACAACGCCATCCTCTTCTCTCCCATTACCACAGTGGAATGATTTTTCAGTGAGGAAGCGGCTGGAGTTACGACTCCTGACGAGAACTTCGAAGGCCAACGTGAATATTGGTCCCAAGGAGAGTTAAAATTTGCTCTAATATCCAAAGCATTTAGTAGAAATTAAATGACCAAAATAAAATAAGCAATCAACTATTAGAAAGCAAAACCTAAATGTGACTACAAAATTTGTGTACAACGCAGTGATATTGCTGTTGTAGAGCAATTTGTAACAGGAGTCTTGCATCTCAGATGAGATTAAGGGCAGCCTTCAGTGTGCTGTTAATGCTAAATCCATACTCTCATTCCCAATTCCTCTTTATTTACATTGATTATGTCAGTTCCACTACTTACTGTTACCGGAGACTGAAAGAACATAGATTATGATTTTATGGTGTCTATTTCACTAAGGACGTACTGTGGCTTAAAGAGAAAGGCAGAGAAACAATCACTTCACTACCATACATACCACTTCCAGACACATATGAAGTTTGTACGCCACTTGTGTTCTTACAGAGGCAGAAATTGCTCAAGTATTTTTTTGTTGTTGTTTGAATTTTAAGGTTTGTTTCCAGAGTTGACGCATTCTTGGATTTATTGTGATTTTTTTCATGTATAATTTGTCTGCCCCATAATTTTACAAAGATAAAAATAACTGAGGACAGTATGTTCGGGTGTATCTGATCGTCCATTGATCGGGGAGGCTGAGTTATTGCTATTTGTTCTTTGCTTCAGGGCACACACTGCACGGGCTGAAGGAACTAAACTGTCCTTCATTTCTGTAATCTGTTGAGCTTTTAAAGCATCACTCAGCTGCACGCTATCGAGACTTGAACATTACAGATTTTTGGAAAGGTTGAGTCTCTCAGGAGGTCCAGATACATGATATTTTATTAAAATAGTGGACTGTGTTAACAGTATAAATTTCAAATTGTGAGGTTAAACTGCTGTGCTGGACTCCACGCTGAACACCTGTGATGCACTGACAGCTAGTCAGCTAAAGAAGCTGAATGTAAAACAAATTTACTCCATTCAAATCTTTTATAATCTCATGCGCATTCCTTTTAGTCGATTTAATAGTCCAGATTTAACTGCTTTAATGTCTCTGACATTTTGTTTGAGATGCAATATTACTCTCCTGTTACCTCACATCAAGTGTTTATCAACTATATATATATATGTATGTATGTAATGGAAATTGGAATGATTTTTGCAGGTTTCTGTTGTGTAGTGATAAATAAAAAAAAAAACGGTGTGTGTCACAAACATGATTATCTATCAGTTCACAGTGTCCTGGTGTTATTTTTAACCCAGATGTTAGACAGTTTATGCTGCTGTGCCGTCATGATCTTGTCATGGTGAGAAAGTGCAGTGAAACGCCATCATCACTGAGATCCCGACAATCTCATTAGACTCTTGACCCTCGTTGCCAAATCATTCTTCAGAGCCAAAATCCACACTTTTTTTTCCCCAGATAGAGTTTCTTTGAACATCAAAGCACTCATTAACATCAACTCCCATGCAAGGCTTCAAACTAATAGACGTGCGTAGATTTACTAAATCACACTCAGCTTATATTTGCTCACAGTACAGTGACGAGGTCAAACAGCATTTAGTGGCAAACAGAGTGAGTTTGACTTCCATCGCATAAGAAGAAAAAAACACTGGAGGTCAGAAAACACTCTCAAAAGACTAAGTTGATTTTCAAATCACCACTTAAAGGCTTTGGGAGTAACTTTGTCCTTTTCTGGTGGTGCCTGCTGATGGGCACACTGTAAACAAGTTCAGGTGCACGGTGATGAGGGAGTCATCCATACAGCCCCTTTAAGCTCACATAGGTATTTCCTAAAAAAAACAAAACAGACTGCGTTAAATTCCTCGTGGATTTTCACTGTGGTGCTTCCAGGAAGAATCCTATGGAAGGTCTGGGATAAGACGCACATTAAGAGTAATCTAGGTGCAGGTATGCACGGCAGATAGCTCCCTCCACAACACGCCGCTCACTCTTGGCTCCGCTCTGAGCCGAGTCGTCAGACCGAATAAGATCGATCTGAATTTAGTGAACATGTTGTTCAGCATGTGTCGCCGCAGCAAAGACAGATGTTCAGTTTAATCAGAGTATGAATCTGTTAAACTATTTCTCAACGTATCAGGTGTTGGGATATGGATGACTGATTGCACGGTTATAAAGCACTGACGTTTAAAGCCTCCGAGTTTAGTTATTTATCAGGTTTGTGAAAAGTCTGGGTGGTTGCCATAGCATTCATTTTAGTAAAGACATCAGGTGTATCATATTACACTGGGCTCTAAGTTTAGTCAAAGAAAATCAACCAAGAATGCGCTTTAACGATGGGATGTACTTAAATGTTCTGTATGCTGACTGCTCCCTGGACATCAGCTTTTAAATATAAAAAGTAGAATAATATTTATTGGTGTTGAGAGAGTTAGCATTCAGTTGCAGGGGTTGTTGGGTATTAATTTTTCACAGGGGAGTCTCCACAGCACCCACTAACATACCATCCCATGCAGGCCTCTGCAGATGGTGGGAAAGCCGGAGGGAAATCCCTGTGGGCCTCCAGTTTTCTTTGAAGCTGTGCTACATGCAGCAGCCATGGGAGGCTAAAAACAGGCAGGCCTGTGGCAGCTTTGGGCCACATTAACATCATCATCCAAAACAAGCTGTTTGCACACATTTACTGAAAAGTAAAAATGCTCACAGCTGCGGGCACACAAACTGTAATTACATTTCATTACACATTACACGTATCATTTGTACCGCATTTGCACTCTTAGGTGAATTACATTAAACACACACATTCCTTCCCACGTTTTAATATTCACACACAAGGACACGACGGGTTTCGACCAAGTGTTTTACCAAGTTTAACAAACAGTCAACATTTACAAGCGATAATGGAGAAACTACAGCTTGCCAAAAGTTTTGGTTTTCCATGACAGCCAAGTACCACGGAAATTGTATCGTGGATTGAGTTATCGTAACTGACTCAGACACAAATGGTGCAATACACCGAGTCATTGAGTCATGTCACAGCATCAGATGGACACATTTATTGATCATTGTATTGAGAAACATCCCATGAATCCCATTTTCTTGTGGTTAAAACATCACAGACCTCTCAACTTTTAAAGTCACTGTATCCTTAACAAAGTATAGTACAAATGCAGTAATATACCGATATAATTCAATTCACATGATCAAATATGTATTTACACCTGAGTGTTAAGAAAATGTATTAACGTGTTTAGATATCTCCGTTTCTTCTCTGTGAAGATGCATCACTTTATCTACTTTGTGGACTAACATTTCCACCAGTGTGATGCTTTATGGAAATGACAAAATGAACAGACAAAATCAAAAGGCTAAATGACAATAATATGTATGCAATTATTTTGACAAATGTACAAACTGTGAAAATAGTTGACATTCTTGAAAGGTGAAGACAACTCTTCCTAATGGGCATCTCTCACTTGAAGTCACGTGTACAGAGGCAGCCAAAACAAGCCTTCATAAAGTTCAATTAGCGGTTTCAAAATGGATTGATGTGTATGAAGGGTATGAATGGCATCGTACCCCTGAACAAGTTTTGAATGAGTGATGTGAACAAAGCTGCGAAGGATACCATGAAAATACAGGAGGTACGAAAACCTCACCATGAACAAAAACATGAACCGCATTATCCAGCGATTAACTCATCACTATAAAGCAGAAGCAGACTGCTGCTAAAAATAGCTGATCGTATAGCCAGAACAAGCAGCTGGATAAAGGGGGGAAAAAAAAAAAAAAAAAAAAAAAGGTTTCCGTTTGTGTGTGTGTGTGTCTGTGGTGAAGCTGTGTCCCCTGCAATCTGGACATCATGTAAAACAAAAACATATTACAACTGCAGCAAAGGGTGTGCAACTCCTTCACACTTCCCCTCAAACATTCCCTGATTTCAATAACCATAAAGTTCCCCATAAGTCTAATTAACCCTCCAGTGGCCCCCCCCCCCCCCCCCCCCCCCCCCCCCCCCCCCCCCCCCCCCCCCCCCCCCCCCCCCCCCCCCCCCCCCCCCCCCCCCCCCCCCCCCCCCCCCCCCCGTTACTCAGAGCAGTTGCACACAGCAGAGCCCTCCCCTCCCTCCGCCTGGTTGGACCCAACCAGCAGTGTGCTTGGCAGGGGGTCGGTTAGGGGTCGACCACAGACAAAAATAACCTCTTGTTTGCTCACTGGCATGCTGCAACTCGTGGTGTTGTTGAGAGCCAGACAGGGACTGTGTTTTTGTCTAATATCATAGCAGATCTACAAAAGCAGTGACAATGTTTGTTTTGTGGATGGCAGCTTCAAGGAAACAGAAAACAATCATGGTATGGCTAAAGAGGGCTTCAAATGTGTCATCAAATACATTATTTTTCATGAGGTAAATTATCGGTTTTAAGAGGTCAGTTTGAAAGGATTTCTATGTTGCAGTAGCAGGAATTCTTTGTTGAACGGCTAAGCTATATTATACTTCATTTCAAACAATCACAGGCCCGCAGCTCTACTGAGGAGACAGAGGAAAGCTCCCTACTGTATCTCAGCTATAGTTTTCACACTGCATTGGATGTATATGCTTTTCCTTCAAACGACATTAACAGAAACCTGGTTTTAAGTGCGAGCCACAAAATAAAGTGATGAAGTCATCAAAAAAAAATGGGATTTGTGGAGTTCCTCAAGTGTAAAAAAGTCATTACTCTAAATTACTGTTAATGCACCAGACTTACACAGAGGCAGGGTGGCACCACAAAACTTTTCCATGCCCGAGTGGAAAGCAAAAAAAAAAAAAAAATCCCTCTCCTTACTCAGTATCAGATATCAGGACTCCAGAAGTCTGGAGACTCCTCTAACCCTCCTTGCTCTCCTACAACGGAGTTACAGAGTTAAAAAAAAAAAAAAAAAAAAAGAAGAAGAAAAAAAGAGGTTTAAAAACTGATGCAGCAGGACAAATTTGTCTTTTTTATTCTGAGCATATTCCTCGTAAAAAAATGTACTCCTAGTACCCACAAATGTCGCCATGTTCAGTCGCAGATTCAGGTGTGTTGTGCCAGTGGTATAATGTAGCCTCCAATTGCTAACCTCGAGCAGACAAGGTTTCTGGGAAATTCACTTACCACAACTAAATATTGAGAACCAATGCTGCCTCAAATGACATCATTTGAAACAATGTATGATATTCAGGGACGACAAAAGGTTTTACTTTATTCATGCAGTATAACTCAATGTAAACACATGTAAACAGACTTTGGTGCATAAAACTGGTAAAAAGCTATAGTCCTGTTTGCAGAAGCTCTGTGTTTCCTAAATCTTAATTTTGAACCCTTTTCTTCCTGTGCTCTCCATCAACACAGTCAAACGGTATGCATACCATTTTTTGGTCCCCAGAAAAAGAACAGGGATAATATTTGTTCATTGGAATAACAGGTAAGAATAACAGTGTAACCACGGCCGCAGCCTCCAGAGAGACAGACAGTCAGAGCAGCAGGCTGCAAGAACACGGTCCAGACCACAAGGGAAGCATTAACTACCTTATAAATGCCAGGAATATAAAGTGTGCAGTGTTGTTTTCAGATGGACAACGTATAATGCAGCCTACACACTGAAGGCAGCAGAAGGGGAAATCACCGAAATGTATTTCGTCCTTTTAGAAACGTGGCAAACGTGCATATCTGAAATCAAGTATGACAAATTACAGCTAAAAAACTAAAAGCTTACCTAGGACCTCTCCCTTTTTGTGTCTGTCTGATATGGTCCCTCTATTCATCTACTGTCATCTCCCTGCAACTGATTTACTTCCTGACTCAGCTATGGGAAACAGTGAAGTTACCCTGATTACAGACATTTCCTTCCTCCACCATTCACAGCAATGCCTGGAATGGCTGCGCTATTTACTCAGGCCCGAAGCAGTAAACTGCAGATCCCACACCCACATGGCATATGCATCATGGGTTACAAAGGCCAAGGGTTCCTGGGAGAGTACTACTTCTTGATCCACACGGGGAAAAAAAAGAGATATTCTTTCACAAGAGACACAATGCAGTTCAATAATCTGGCCAGGTTATGTTTTGGATTAATCGATGCTGCTGCTGTAGGACCCCTGACAAAACCAAACGACTGGATTTACTGTTCAAATCTGTCCAGGAACACTCTGCCTCTCTGAGCAGCCCCCTTTGATTTGGGGCCCCCTGTAAAACCCCAAATTTCCCCCCATAGCTACTAACAACCAGCCCACTTCTGGTGGTTTACAACATGAATAACAATGCATGTTTTTTGAAGCCTCACTGAGTCCTGCAAAAGGCTTCAAAACTCTAAATATGCAAGCTCAAATAATCATCACAGTCTTCTCCACTGTTAACTAACCAAAACCTAGGATTAAAACAAAAAAAAGTCTAACTCCTATATGGACAAAACAAAAAGTGTGGCTAAATATATTTTTCATGTTTTTACACTTTGAATGGTCACAAACAATCATCTAATTCATTCGCTGCAGGAACATTTTGTTTTGTTGAACACAAATGGAAATGGATTTCTTTGCTTACTATCACCACAAGTGTCCTGCATGCTTATCTAATTATTATTGAGCACTACACACTGTTCCACATTCTTTGTGAGCCTCACCAGAGAGGAGGTGAGGGGGGGGGGGGCACTCAGAGCTTATGCCTCTTCTTTATTTGTGTACATTTCGGTGTTTTTATTACGCACGGGCATATCAGGAATGCTCGGCTCTTAGACGTGAGGTAATATGTATTTTTTTACAACCACATTCTGATGACAGTTTCGTTTTCCAAATAAATTTAAAACAATGCTGCATACAAATAGTCATCTCTGTGGAGAAGGTGAAAAAAACAATACTGCACCCTTTATCTTGCTACAATTATGAGAAGTACAGTTCTTATAAAGAAGCATGCTGATACTTTTCTTTCCAGTTTTGGTGTATTTCTCCCAGGATCGACTTGATTTAATAGTACGGGGCTACAAAATACAGCAGAAGGATAGAAACATTACAGATTCCCAGATTTGAGTTGTGTAAATGAACTAATGTTATCTCCTTGGAAAGATCTCGGTTTTTTAAAATCAAGATGAGTAAAGAATACTGCCATCATGCTCTCTGGAGCTATAGGTACATTAGTACATCACCGAGAGCAGTCACTTGAATTACAATGCCATCTAGTGTAATAAAACATGACTGCAAGATGTGCCCTCAGCTATTTTCCAGTGTAGTGTATCTTATGAGGTATCGTTCCAAACAGTGAGGTGCCCTGTTTTCAGTTTGGAGATTTAAGTGTCCCTCAGAGATACATGCTGACTGTAGCAAGACTACAGCAAACAATGACCTTCAGGCAAAACTTAGTAAGAACAGAAATCCACAGCAGCTGCAGCCTTTATCCATCAGAGACACAAGAGGCCAAACACATTTTTTGCTTTTTAAATTAGCATGTAGAGCAACTGAGTCATGTCACCTGCTGTGTGCTGGACAGCATCAGGTAAAATCTAGTCTGTCACATGACAAAGATGTTGCTGGTGTTTGTGCGTGCTGAGCAGCTCGGCCTCATCGCCTCTAAACTTCGGAACGGATCGTCCAATGTTCAAACTGGTGTTTCTTGCCAAGTCGGGCAGCTGTCAAATCCAGTTAGTGTCTTAAACCAGATGCAGCTGAGCAGAAACAACCGATAAAGATTCAGGGATCGGATTCAGGAAAATATTTCAGACTACCAAAGTTGATGCTTTCCTTTTTATGTACATACAGACACCATAAACATATACCATACTATTCGACAAAATATTCCTCTGAAGAGTACAGACGGGATCAGCAGGCTTAGTTTGAGTATACCTTGGGTTTGATAGTGTGATAACGAAGCTGTTTGTGGTAGCATTATCTTTTAGTAAGGAGCTCATCTTTCTCAAGAAAACCTTCAGCAATTATCCACCAAAAGGCCCCTTTAAATACAAGTTAAACCTGGTTTACATACACAAATGAACACAAAGAACAAACTAATGAATAAGCCTATAAACCTCCTTTTTTTTTTTTTTTTTTTTTAAATAGTGGGGACTGGATAAAGTTTGTATTTAATCACGGACACAAGGGGGCAGCTAAGTCTTTATGCACAGCAGCTAGTCAGTTGGCTCTTTTGGATCGAGGAGGTTAAAGTTATATCTGAAGTGTTGCTTCACAAGCACTGTGA
This sequence comes from Brachyistius frenatus, assembly GCF_029030835.1. Classification (NCBI taxonomy): domain Eukaryota; kingdom Metazoa; phylum Chordata; class Actinopteri; family Embiotocidae; genus Brachyistius; species Brachyistius frenatus. The sequence goes on from NW_027210743.1 coordinate 627,969, forward strand.
TAATTTAAAAAATCTTTTCAGTCCATATGCGCTCAGTCAGCTCTGCCCCAAATGTAGAGCCAAGTATGAGGCTATAGCTGTAAGAGAGTGATAACATTAGTCGGTGATTCTGTCCCTGGGAGGCAAGTCAGTGACTCTGAATCTGCAGGATTTTATCTGGTCTGAAATGTCCAGCTTTATTGAAATAACAGTTGCTGAGGTATAATTATATCGAAATTTACATTCACATCTATTTTACTCATTTTTATGTATTATCTTTATAAAGTGTGAAGGGGAAGGATAAAAAGTTTTACTAAAGTACTTACTGTATTATATAAGTCAGTGTAACTCCTATTTTCAGAGGGGATTTGATAAACTGGGGGATGGATGTCAGTTCCTTTCAGCACACTGTGCTGCTTCCTACATCAAACACTGTGAGGCCCAAGCTCACGATTTTGCACACAAAACAACTGCAAACAATGTAAGCTTTACATTATGAATTTAAGGGGCCATTTGGAGCACCATACACAACTGCCTGTCGATCCAGGAGAATAATAATAATAATAAAAAAAACTAAGTGTGGATATTTTAGGGAGTATTTGTGCCACATTAAGGAAATAAAATAAGAGGAAAGAGGAAAAGTTGAAATGTTGACAATAAAGTCAAATCAAGAATAAATGAAATCCCTCTTTATTGGTAAAACTAGACTCAGTCAGGAAAAAAAACACTGGATAAGTTAAATCAGGTTTTTGAAAAGCAATACATTCTAAGTGAAAGAGTAGCTTGGATTAAATAATTTCATTTTCAAACAGCATGCTGCTCTCTTGCTAAGGCTGCATTTGCGTCCCTTGACTTAACTGTCACTGAATGTAAATGTCAGAACAATTTGAGATGTGGGACGCTGTCATTTGGCAAAATGTAGTCTGGGGCCACAGAGGTTTCTGAGCGCTATTGTCTGGAGAAGCATGGTGTTTGTATTAAACAGATAAGCGTTGACAGGTTGATATGAAGTCCCCCCCGAGTAAAGCTTATTAGCCCCGTTCTGTATTTTCCATTTACAACATTTAGTTTATGGTTGTTCATTACATCCCCACAACAATCCAATGCTGACACAAAACAACATTGTACAATTCAGGTTTGTTTAAATACTGTTTGGCAGATTGTGATTTTTATGTCTCAATGGAAGTTTACAGTTAATTTAATCCAAATGACTAATGAGTATAATCAGTATAAATACCACTTTCCAAGAAGCCCTGGTTACATATATATATATATATTAAAAACATTACCAACAACTCCAGTCAAAGGAAAGGTTGTCTATAATGTCACAAAATTGTGAAAATAGCTAATTACAACAATCCATAGACCAATCCAAAGCCCAGAATGTTCAATTTACAATGCTAAAAACTAATAATATTAACTGACTTGATCAATGAACAAAACCTTTATTTTAACTTATCAGTTAAAAGACTGAGTTTTGGCCAATTAAAACGAATATAATGGCAGTAATCTTTAAAGTTTCCCCAATAAAGTGGACAGTTTTTGACAGTTTTTCTGCAACTTCTTGTTTTATCCGTACCCTTATGTTCAATAGGGGCAAATGATGAAGCCGTCCTACAGAGTTCCAGACTACAGCTCAGCTTAGTTTTATCAACACTGGTATCAAGTCAATCGCTTTCAAAAACAGACATCATCTTTAGCAAGTCAATTAAAAGGAATGCTTTTTATTTTAATTTTTTATTTTTTATTTTATTTAATGTGTGTAAATATTTCACTGATTAAGAATTCAGTGGGTAAAAATTCAAGTAATTCAATATAAAACAGAAGTGTCAAGAACATCCTTCATAAAAAAAACCAACCCATTTTGGAGAAGATTTATGGCTGAGATGCCAACAGTTGTCAGATTCAATTTAACTCCACCAAACAACGTATAAGCAATAAAGCTGAGAAAGCTGGGCAGAGGGAACGGCATGGAGAGATATACGACTTGAGGAAAGTAAATTTGCAGAGAGAAAGAAAACAGCAACAAAATAAATGTCCATCCTTGCTGCCGTGAAATACCATCCTGACACGAGCGCCGGCGAATGAAAGCACTGTTTGTCATAAATACCAAAGTTGTCTGGCCGCGACACAAAATGGGCCGCTTGATCATGTTGTCATAAACCATGCTTTGACGTGTAGTGGCAGCTTCCCCATCTCGTTAAAACATTCCCGTTGTATGAAAGACATATAGAGAAATCTGATGCCTGTGGTCACTGCGGTTCCTCCATTGAATACAAAAACAATAGGGATGACAGATAAATAAAGACAGACCAAATAACTCCGAGATAAGTAGGAGATATTAAAGACTATATAAATTTAGCCGAGGTACATATCCGCTCATTGTCTGTTAATGTTAACGTTGATTGCCTGCAGATCGGGATGTTTTCAGATACTATTTGCAGATTATGATCGGGCCGTGCAGACCTGAGTCTTTCCCTCAAAGGTCAAATTTTAGCCTCAATTTGATTTGAGTAACCCAGCCAAGTGTCTGCTCTGTGCGTGTGTGTGTGTGTGTGTGTGTGTGTGTGTGTGTGTGTGTGTGTGTGTGTGTGTGTGTGTGTGTGTGTGTGTGTGTGTGTGTTTGTGTGTGCACTCCTGCCAAATTCTCCCAGAGTGCATGTTAGGGAGATCAGCTTTTCTCCAGTAAAATGTGTGGGCTGAAAATAGGCCTGATCGAAGAATAGTGTTTCATATTACATTGCACAGGAGACCCGCGCAGCCAAAGCGCTCACTAATGTCCTCTTCACTTCTCCAGACTGAGGTCTCTTCTTCTCCTGAACAGCACACAGTGGACTCTTTTAGGACACGAGTCAAGGTCACATTATAACAACAGTAAAGTAACTGAAGTCAACTGCACAAATATTTAATGTTCTGTGAAAATTGAATGATGATGTGGGGAGTATTTTAACATTATTTTAAGTGTTACTGTTGTTTTTCCCCTGGCCTCAAATAGTAGTAATGAATTACTATACATTTAATATATGTTATTATAAAAGTTATATGCAAATTTATTATTACTCAACTAACTTGTGGGGGTCATTAACATCTTGGTCCTTTGTGCAACACAATGCCTTCTTTTTGGCAACACTCTTGTCTATTCTCATTAAAATGTTTTTATTACTTTGCCTCTTGCACTCATGCTTTGAACGCCGCTAAAAATAATCAAAGAAGCCACAAGCACAGTACACATAGTAATGGTCATTTTGCGGGCTTGCTCACCTGTGACCGGCCTGGACGGACATTCAGACACTTTTTTGCTACAGTTGAGTCACAATTGTCTGGGATGTGTGCCAAGGCTGGCAGCCCAATTCCGGATATCTCTGCTGTGGCAGGTCCACAGTTTTTCCCCTCCAAGCAACGAATGTTCCCACCACCAAAAAGCATTATGCCCCTCCCCTACGGACCTACATATCTGGGTCTCTCACACATAATGCATCACCTGCAGCAAGAGTGTTTTTGAAAGGCAAGGTGAATAGTCAATGACATCTGAAAATAACCACCTACAGCTGTGATTCTTGAAATGGAAGGAAAATTGTCTAGAGTGAAGCTATGATTGTACATCTCTTTGTTTGAGTGGTGGTGGGCCGTTCTGGGCTGCCGAGTTTCACGGTCCAGCATATGGTGCTACTTTGATGTCACGAGTTTGAATCCAGTCAGTTATTCTGATCATTTACTTCCCTGTAATGTGTACTGTGTAATACAACAGCAAAATGTGAAAGAAAAAAAAGTTTTAAAAGACCGTTAAAATTCGGACATTTCAATATTTCAATGGCAAATATGCCAAAGAAGTATTTTGTTTTGGATTGAACATCTCCCACCCAAGTGTAAAAAAACACTAAAATTTCTGTTTTACAGGTGGTAGCAGGACTATTTCACCCCAACTAGTAATTTCCTGTAGTCTGAGCCGGAAGACTGTAAACTGAGAAGAGACGAGAAATAGTTCTGGTGGCTACGTGCTTCTTCCTGTTTACAGTATTTATGCTATGCTAAGATAGCCAGTTGCTGGCTGTAGCCTCATGAACGTGGTATCAATGTTGTTATCTGTCTCACTGCCACAAAGTAAATAATTGTAATATTTTTTTAACTGAGAAAAAGACTGTCATCAAATATCATGAAATTAATTTATCATAGTACATATCAAATATTCTCAAAATATTATAATCAGATGTGATATATAACACCAGGCTGGAAGCTATAACATTAACATGTTAGGAATGATTTGCAAGTCCACATCTCACAAAGTATGATGATGGAATTCAGGAGGAAAGAAATCCCTCAGCTCGAAGCAGACACACTGGAGCAGCCAGACAAGCATTTACTCCCAGTGGTCAGGAGGCTCATTATCCCCTGTGAAGCTCACATAGTTAGAGGAGAAATGAACTCTCATCCCGCTATAATGAGCCTGGCATCCCACTGGAGAGTTGCATGAAGCTGGCCAACTTAGAGCGAAACAGCCACCCTGTTGCTCCACAGCTGACTGAGGAAAATGATGGGAGCTTGAGGTGGTGTCCTGAATGAGCCGTTAGGTATCCGCTGGCAGGCATCGCTGCTCTGACTGCTCCCTGTGAGCAGGATGGCCTCATTTTTAATAGGCACGCACAGGTTATTCTTTTAGGGTTTTCTCAGACTTAGTCGAGAGATCTGTTTAATCTCGCAGTTTGTAAGAAGAAAAAGGGGAGATTTAAAGATCCCTGCTGACGTCTCCTAGTTCTCCTTTTGGTTTACGATCCATCTGAAGCCCCACGTGTCAACACTGTCCAGATGTCTGTAATTCATCAGCTACATTTTTCTGGATCTTTAGAGAGGAATGAGGTAGATTTCCCACAACATTGGCATCAGCCTCATTTTTTGTTGTTGTTGGGTTTTTTGAAAGGACATTTTCACTTTCATTTTTTTAAAGGAAGGCAAACATCCACGTTATGTTTTGGTTTTAGTATTTTAGTTTTAGGTGTTTATTTACTTATTGTACTTAAAGGAGCAATGTCAACCCAAGGACACAAAGGGCTCCTTTTAAGGTAATGAAAACGAAAAAAAAATCATAGTTTATATTACATTTCTGCCAACAGATACCCCGAAATCTAAACAGTACAACTAACTTCAGGGATTAGAATTTCTGATTTCCCATATTTTAAAAAGTTTTTTTTTTTAATTTTTTTTTACATGAGTGCCACGGTAGGATATTCACAATTAATACATTGTGTATTGTTTATTTAAAGAAAAATACTGATATGTAAATGTGTTCAAGCCTAAAGATTTAAAGATGAGTAAGCCGTGATGATTGATACATGACAATGTGAATTTTCTGCACCGCTCTTGATCAGTAATGTTACACTGTTATTTTTTTATTGTGATTCCGATTTATTTTTCTCCAGAAGAGAGACAAATGTGCTTCTAAAATAGACATTTTTTTTTATAAAAATAACAAAACTGTCCAAAAGTTTCTTTTTAACATCAGCTTTAAACTCAGAAGGAGTTTGAAGTCTTTCCAGTTTCTATTTCCAGCTATAGAAGATTCAGATATCATTTCGTACCAGCCTTTGTCTGAATAATAAGCAGACACACCTGCAGTTATGTCAGTGGCTGAACACTTCAACGAAGTTCAACTTGTCACCGCAGTGACTCTTCTGACAGATTCTGGTTTATGTGCCCCCAAAATTCCAAAAGCACCGAGATAAATGTGCATAGAGCAGCATTTACAACATCTAAAACATCGTGAAAGGTTGAATAATAATCTTCTTATGACACCATACGTTATAGAACTAAGTTCTGTCCAACTCCAATCATGGGTGCAAGTTTTCAAGTTTCTCTTTCTTATAACAAAAACTTGTATCATCTAAACACAAAAGGCCAGTTGATCTCAAACCCGCTCAGCTCGGTGCTGAACTAATCACATTTCCTGCTTTCTTGTTTGAGAAGACGTGTCCAAAAGGCATTCAGTTGTACATGCTCAATTTCATTGGTTTGTCTTCACACAAAGCTATCAGTGATAAATCTGAAGAATGCTTTGGACCGGTCCGTCTACTGATTGGTGTGGACTACACACAAAAAAAAAATAATTTTGCATTTTTTTTCTCTGCCACATAGCGTGAAGTCAATTTCCAGAAAATGCACTGGAAGCGCAAAAAGAAAAAAGTCATTTGGAAAATTGGCCAGTTTGACAGAAGGGACTTCAGTGAAGACGAACCAAGCTTAGAAATATGCTGCTTTGCCGAATGCACGTTTGACAGCATGAGCAAAATTGAAAATTATTAACATGTCGGAGCCACGACAGCCTTCAAAATGCTAGTTTCCAACAGAGTAGTGACCTTGAGGCTTGCACCACTGTCTCACTTATTTTTTCATCTACAGAAAATCTCAAAGCAATATCCTGCATCAGGTCATGAAATACTTTGCACAGTACAGTGTTCTATCAGGTCTGTCTCACTCATGGTCATCCGGGCTATTTTTTTTCCCGTTGCCATGACAACATTTCTCTGCACTCCTCTGTCTCTTGATTGTGTGGAAAATGAACAAGAAGACAAAGGGAAAAATGTCAGGCGCCGAGAAGCAGGGATTGAACAGAAACAAACAGTCACCACTGGCTGCTGGCCTACTTTGTCTACAAATTACTTAAAAGGCTCAGCTTGATGTTTTTGAGATGTTGCATATCTAACCAACTTTCGTCTCAGTGTAGCTATCTATCGAAGTGTGTCGCTAAATTTGAGAGGCCGATCCTTCACTGCTATTGTACATTAATGAAACCAACCACATGGTGTGAAACTCAGGTCTAGTTAAAAGGTTGATTGGGAAGTGCTGCAAACCCTTGTTAGCTCATAGAGTGGAGTACCATCAGCTACACTTTACGGTGCGACCTTCGCATTTTACACTCATTAGGCCCCATCATTTCCAGCATCCTCTTCTACTTCTCACAATTAGAACGAAAGAAAAAAAAAAACTGAAAACAAGCACACCGGATATTCACCAAGGCAAACTCTGGGTCCAAACGCCTGACGTGAGAGCTTACAGCTTTTTGAACCAGTAAGACTTGATGAGCATTCCTCAGAACCAGGTGGCCTGAGGACAAAGGAGGAAAAGTTGAGTATGAAAGTTTGGACCTGTATTTATCAAGTGCTTCAGAGTCCTGCACTAAAAACTAAACTAGGACAGAAAACAACTCAATTCAGTGACATCATTTGCATGGATGAGTTTTAAAAAGGAGTTTTATGTGATTGTGTGCATTATGGAATAAATATAGGTTATAACACCAAAAAGGTGAAAGAGCCTTTTGAATGCCGGATTTAATAACAGGTTTAGTTAATGTGGATGATTGAGCTAACTGTGAGATGTTTTACTCTTATTTAAAACGATTTCAAAAGTCGGAGAGTGTCACTGATGCCTGACAAATATGTTTAAGGCATATTTCCTTCTTCATGAGGCTTTTGAAAACCAATGCACATGTTCACTGAACACTGCTTTGCACTTTGTTGAAATCCTCAATGTGCTGCAGATCTCACAATAATACCTTGCAAAATAACTGACTCCTTTTATATCAACTTACTATTAGTTATGTGTTGAATAGCAGGCTTGCTTGTTCATATTAACGAAACAAATGTGGATGTACTTGTCCAGTGAAATGTGAAAAAGTTGTATTAACCTCTTTCTGGACAGCAAACTTATGAAACCTGATTTAATTCGACCTGATCAAGACACTGATGTTAAACTGATGTGAAAAGTGATTGCTTAAAAATAACTGATAAATATAGATGCCTAATGAGCAGAATTAGACAAGGCTGGCCTGAAAAAAACAAGCAGACAGACATGAGAGAAGCAATTCAAGTGTAGATCAAATCTTTTGTCATATAAAAGTATTTAAGTATAAAGCTGCAGACAACTGAAGCAACATCAAACCCTCTTTAACTTAATGTATTGTCACCGAATAGAAGTCCTAATGTTATTCCCAACACATTTCTTTAACGGTTTTGACACTATCATAATGTACTCGACCAGATCCTTCACTCCATTTATAACTAAAAGAATAATCATGGAGCTTAGGACAACAGTCAGACAGAAATGAATTATCCTAAAACATTTTTATATATCTATAATAAGTTTTTATTTTTTTTATTTTTTTAAATTTTTTATTTCTGCAATGGTAAAAGAAAAGTTATCTTAATACACTTATATCACAGCGACCATACAGGTGGTTTCTGTGTTTCTTTCGGGGCAGACCCCCTCCATCAACTGTACCAGCAGACTGTTTCTCTGCCCTGAGCTGCTGCGTGTGACAGTTGCATTACTCAAGTGTAACAAAACAGGATTGTATTAAAATTCCCCACTGGGTGAGGATTTAATTAGGCTCTCTCCCCATCTGAGCAGAATTACAACCCTCTCGTCTGCCCACCTGCTCCCACCTAAACCATGGCACACAATGACTTGTGCCTCTAACGTTTTGGCAAAGATGTACCTGCAGGAGTTGTGCAGTTGTCATGCAACGGGTAAAATCTATAGAGAAGCTACATATTTGATTACTGTAGAGCAGTCCTGCAGAAATACGTCACCTGTCCCAGCTTCAAAAACAAGACTCTATCAGATAGAGCCCCTTCATCAAAGCCGTGGACATTTTTTAATGGTGCACCAAGTCATTTGACTATTTATTCACTATTTTCTCACGTATAATATTGAAATGTCAAACTTTGTGCCTTCTGTAGAAAAAACAGTGATAACACAATATATGCCAAAAAACAAAAAATTCACAAACTAATTAACACCATGGCTTCAGCAATTACTTCCCGGCAGACTGTGGATTTCTAAATTTAATTTGTAAGTGGTGTTAAAATATATAAAACGATAATTGGTGGGTGATTTTTAACTTTGGTTTTTAGTTATATTTGTCTATCATCCAAATAATTAATATATAAGAAGCAAAGGGTTTCTTTTTTTTAAACTGTATAATGTAAAATATTATTAAAAAGTGGGTTGTCAAAAATGTTTCAACCCCACATCAAAAATACCACCCTCTGAATGATACAAACAACAACAAAACTATAACACGTTTCTTTCACTTGATAGTTATTTGCTATTTTACACTTTACAACTGGACTTTTAAATGAAAAGTCTCCATCCAGAGTTTGTCTAGTCCTCATAAAACTGCACTGTTTTCACTTTAAAGGAACTCTAAAGTTTCATCCTTGGGGGCTGCGCAAACTATTTATAGGGAACTTTAAAGATACACGAAGACGAGACAAGCAAAAACTCCCCTGACAGCCGATTGTAAATAAAAGTAGCCTCCCATAGCTAAGATGATTCAACATCAAACAAAAAAACGGGTGAGATTTCTCAAGTGGCAGATGGTAAGCCTCCTTTCGCTAATCATAATTTTAGATAAAAAGGTTTCTCTAAAAATAATTTGCCAACAAGCTTTTTTTGTTGTTGCCGATCCATATTTGTCGAAGCCCCTTCATCATCTGTTACTGTTACAAAATGATCAGTAATGAATAGCTCAGGTCAACACAATCTGCTGCACGAAAGGAACGCTGCGATAAAGGGCTCTGCATATGATTATAGTACCCTGAGATAATTGAAAGGTTAATCAAACCCAAATTCAGATCATCATATTTACATACTGATTAAAAGTACTGATATTTAATCTGCAATATTAAATAATGCTGTATTTTTGGTGTTTGATCTGTTCTAAGTGGAGTAGAGAAAACTGAATAACTTGGATATCACTTGTGTTAAAACAGTGAGGGAGAAGCGACAATAACAGGCCAAGATGGTAACAGCTCTCATGAAAAACTGCTTAACTTTAACATATTCTCATTGGATAGACTTTCAGGTAATGAAAACTAGATAGGTCTATTTGTACCATATTTTGCTCTGTATGATGATATTGCTATTCATTTAAATCTTTATCTTCTTAATTTCTGATACATGGTTTTTGAGATACTTTGGTAACTGATCAAGTGTGTTTTTATTGAAGCTGGTGCAAAAAAAAAAGGTTTGTGGAACATCAACATCAGTTTCTAAAAGCCAAAACTGTTAAAACATAAAACATCTGCTGAAGGATAGAATATATATTGTGCAGAGTGGAATGCAAGGCCAAACACGTTCAATAACACTTCATCATCAAAATTGCAGTGCTACTTCAAAACGCGCATTTTGTGTTCTCTGAATAAAGAAAATGTTCATGTTTTACTGATGTGAGTAAATTAATCATTAATAACTTGAATTTAGTTATTTCTATTATTATGTTAAAGTCCTGTCATCAAATCTTGGAAGGAATGTTAGGTCAAATCATGTGCGTTCAGTTTTGTTGTTGAGTTGATCTGGATCACAGATTGTACCTTTACAGATGATTTGATGATACAAAACAATTGTAACTGGCTGTAAGGGGTTGTAATTAACTACTGCACACAGCTCTCTCTCCCATTGGCTGTCCCCCGATTCCCTCCCTCATCGGGTCCTGTGCGTTGTCTTTCTCCCCCACTCTCTCTGTCTCCGTATCTGTGACGGACTCTGTGGAGTGAAGCAGCCTCAGAGGTGTCAGACATCCTCGAGCACAGCCAGTGGCACGGCTTCAGTGATCCAACCATTCACTATAGTGGGCTGCCTTTTGGGTGTCTGAACTGCCTTTCCACAACTACCAATATTTTGTTGTGCATGGAAAGGAAAGTACAGGGTGGCACCGTGCTTTTACGCATGGAGGTTGGAATCAGCCTCACATTTACGCATGGCTGTATCTCATCTCTTCGGAAGATGCTGCCGGGCATATGAGAGCTTGTCAGGGCGTCAAGAAGGGGCGTAAGAAGTGAGCAACGATGCGGGGCACTGAGCTGCTGCTCGGGTACTTTCTGGTGGAAGTTATGGTCTGCGACGCGGATGGTGAGCCGGGTCAAAACGTCGACGACTTCTTAATAGTAAACGGGTTCAACGAGACGCAGGAATTGGAGAGCGAAGTCACGGACAGCCCGCACACGGAGGACAAGTGCCGGGGCTACTACGACGTGATGGGCCAGTGGGACCCGCCGTTCGTGTGCAGGACGGGCAGCTACCTGTACTGCTGCGGCACCTGTGGCTTCAGATTCTGCTGCGCGTTTAAAAGCTCCCGGCTGGACCAGACCACCTGTAAGAACTACGACACCCCGCCGTGGATGATGACAGGCAGACCCCCGCCAAAAGTGGACGTGGCGCTGGACTCCACAAAGGATAAAACCAACCTCATTGTGTATGTCATATGCGGGGTCGTGGCCATAATAGCACTGATAGGGATTTTCACCAAGCTTGGTTTGGAAAAGACGCACCGTCCACATCGAGAAAACATGTCAAGGTCAGTTGGAATTTAATTATTTTGTATCTTTTATATTTAAGAGTAGTAACTTCTGTGTCCTACCATCACTCTGATTGAATCTGTCAAAACATCTAACAGCTGATCAGTCGTGTCGCCACTGGGTGGAACAAAAGATGCTGCAACTTAATCAAACCGAGTTAAAAAGCAACACGTTGTTTCGTAAATACCAACGCAAAATAAATGCACGTGCATACAAAGTGCATTGTTAAAGTGAAGTCAACCAATGGGTTAAACTGGTTTTGCTGCATTCCAAACGCATAAATTATAGAAACACACTAGATACACTTACATTTACGTTTCTGTCAACGTGATAAAAGTGTGTTTTTGATGTTGATGTTTTTAAGAAATTAAAAAGGGTCAGTATCAAAACTGGTTAAATTCTAGACTGAGCTTGGAAATCCTCTCTCTATTTTCAGCATGCTACAATTGAAACCAAACACAGGGTCAGCTCTATTATTGCAAAGGTTTACAATTACAATTTGCTGAAATTTGTTGAAAAGGCCATTTATTTGAACTTTTAAAAAAAAACATTCCTGGGAGCACAATTGTGCCCAAAATGCCACATAAGACATGCCTGTGAGTAACACACACACACACACACACACACACACACACACACACACACACACACACACACACACACACACACACACACACACACACACACACACACACACACGTAGAAGTGACTTAAAATGCATTACCACAGAGAGCCACTCAATTCACCGCTGATCAGTATTCTGGTGGTCCATCGGTAAATTCATAAGTAAGTGGATAGTAGGCCACAGAAAGCAATATGTTTGTGGGCGTGCCTGGTTTGGATTCCAATAAAAGTGGGCAGGCAAAGAGTCCTTAGGTTCCATATCAGATCGAATCAAATCCACCCCTCGTCCGACACTTGTGGCTAAAAAAAAAATCAAGATGGCAACGTCTAAAATTCCAGACTCAAGGCTAGAAAACAGCGGTTCACGAACCAGTGGGTGACAAACTTAAAAGCAGTTGAAAGTCTTGTTTTTGCAAACCTCCAGCAGTTAAAGTTGTCATATTTCTGCAGTGCAGTGGAAACATAGTCAGAGTATGCCGTAATATCACTGTTGCCTTGGTGTAGTTAAAGACTTAGATCACTCCCAACTCTCTAAACAGGGATGCTGATTGTAGTTAGAGGTGCCAGATTTGAATCCTTAAAGAGGCACTCATGAGGAGTGTGACTAAAGTTCAGATTGTGCTTGATCAGAACTATTTTCAGCGGCGCATCAGAAATGAAATGTGTTCAAAGTTCTTCCGAGAGGTTATACAGAAAGGTGGTGTTGAGAGCCAGCTGTCACAGAGAGTGGGGTAGAAGCCATATTGTTCAAACATGAGGGATAGCGCCGCATGTTTTCCTACAGTATCTCCTGCAAGTAATTCATGGTGTTGCACCTGGTTGTTCCCATTAAAAGTGACAGACTGTTTTGTCAGGAATGAAAAAAGTGAACTGGAGGGTGAAGATCAAATCCTGGCTACTTTGTCACCTCTGCACAGCGGGGCACTCACACCATTAAGTGGATGTGAATGTTAGATTGTTAGTTCTAGAAAGTTACAGAATTGCTCAGATACAGCCCTCCCTAAACCAATGTCGGAAAGGGGTGTGTGTGTGTGTGTGTGTGTGTGTGTGTGTGTGTGTGTGTGTGTGTGTGTGTGTGTGTGTGTGTGTGTGTGTGTGTGTGTGTGTGTGTGTGTGTGTGTGTGTGTGTGTGTGTGTGTGTGTGTGTGTGTGTGTGTCCAATCGGAGCAGAGACTTGAACATGAACAGAAAGCCCGAGCTACGAACTTGTGATGAGGGAAGCAACATTTGGCATTTTAGGAGGCAGAGATGCTCTGACCAAAAAAAAAAAGGGAAATGAAGGATCAAATGTTTTTGGAGTTTAAATCAAACTCAGAACTAGAAGTCAGGAAGCAGCAGCCTCTGCTGCTACAGTTTTGACTTTTTTTTTTCAGTCCGTCTCCAGTGAGGTCCCCAAATGTTTGGAGGTGGAACACTTAATGGCCTTTAAACCACAGATAGTACACAAAGCTTATGACACTGTGGGTTCTAACATGTTTTCTACCAAATGTCTAAGGTGTTTTCTGTTTACCACCATGAAGGCTATCTTTCTCCAACGTTAACCCTGTTTAGTAGTATGAACTTACAGGTGGCAGATAAAAAAAAAAAATGATTATATGGTATGTTTCTGAAACGGTCACATGGATCTCTTTAGATTTCCTCTTTTCCATGACGGGCCTGTACAAAATCTGTTTGTGTTCATATTTACTGAAAGACGTTCTCTCTAAAATTATTCTTCATCTTTTCAGAGCTCTTGCACATGTGATCCGCCATCCTGCCTCGGATCATACGGATGACATCGGACTTGGTCATCACTACGAGAACATACAAACCAGAGTGACGCTGAACAGTTTCCGTAAGTAGCCACACACCTACATACACAATTACACGACGGAGCAGTTGGATAACACACACCATATCTGTTCACTAGTGCTGCTGTTATGCGCTTGCGGTGCTGCCGACTACTTCCTCTGAGCAGTGCCTGCCACTGCCCTGCAACCTGAATCTCACGTCCGAATTCCTTGATTGTTTAAACAAACCTAAATCTAAAATGGTGAGCCCTGTATATATGATCACCTATCCTGAATTAGCTGTGGAACCGGATGTGATGGATCCCGCCAAAATCCTGCAGGCTGGTGAGGCAGTTAAGTCATATCCTCAGCAATCACTTAACATAGACACTAATTACCACTGACAACCCAGAGCTCCTTCTTAGCCAATACTTATTGTAGGCTGTGGCTTCACGCATTATATTGCACCCTCTCATTCATCAGCACCGACGCCTACACACACCCACACAGACAGAAAGAGTTCTTATTAAGGCTAACGTGCTTACTGACAACCTGCTTACTGCCTTGACAGCTCAGCAAAAGGTCTCTGTTTCCCCACGTCTTTGCTAGCTGGATAATTATGGCAAATGGCATTGCACTTAAAAAAAAAAAAAAAGTTTTGCAGATACAGGCAAGCAGCATTTTTTGCCTATGTTTTTAATTAATGTAAGCCAGCAGCAGCCCAATATCTGACTTTTGTAAATGCTTAATTCTTTGGCTCAACTGAGATATACTTTCCTGATACATACAGTCCAATATCATACAGTACACAATGAAAGAATTACAGCTCACAGCATACAGCAGAAGTTAGGAGTTCACTCACTACTACCTACTGAAATTTGTTTGTATAATCTAGGCTTGAAATGAAAATTGTCCTGTTCCTGGCACACATGGTGAAGGACTGCTGTAATACACAGGGGTGGGTGATATGGCCTTAAATTAATATCAGCATATATCTGGGTGTTTTGGCGATAAAAATATTCTTGCCGATATGGCAAATTATGTATCAGCATGCAGGAACAGTTTATCTTTAAATATTCAGAAAAAAATAAATAAAAAATGGTGCCTCAGTTCTGTAGTTTGTAAACAATGCCAGTAACTTCAGTGCACTGTGTATCAGCAGGAGAGCTGCTGCTCTGCCAGGACGGCGGTGATCAGCAGCAGATCTTCTAACTACTTCCTCACCACTGTCGTCAGATTCAACAATGTTTTGGCCTGATTTTCTGAAGTTTGAGGTGGATATTGTCCATTAATAAACACATTTTGGGCTTCTGTTGCACTTTTATTTCACTTACAGTAACACAATGAGTGAAATTGTTCACTTGAGCCTCTCCTTTGCTGCGTATGTGTGGTGAAGCACACTGAGGGCAGAGAGGAGAACATCACCCACTAAGCTGAAACCCTGTAGAAGTCTTTCAGCCTTGCTTGTTGCTGGATAAGCTGTGAATGTATGTCCTGCGATTATGCTGCATAACAGCATGACGTTATTACATCAGCAGGTCCTAGTATTGCCATTATTATGATATAAAAAAAAAATGTATCATTAAAAATTATACCGGTATTATCGTGAATGATATAATATGGCATGCACCGAGTAATACACCTAAATTGGGAAAGAAAATCAAGAAAATTACAAATAAGTATCAGAATTCTACAAAATTGCAGATCAAAACGTTCTCCTCAATGTTTAGTTGCAAAAGAGTGCGAAGTCTGTCCAATTTTGCAAAAATGATCTCTGCACCTAAAATAAACTCAAATAATAGTTCTTGATGAGTGATCCCCAACATTAATGGGAGTCTACATTATCTAGCTGCAGAAATGTTACGTAATAAGATTTAATTAATGATAGGACACCCACATCGACAATTTTCTACATGCTGTTTAACTGCTAAAAGTGCTAAATGTGGCTGCCACGAGGTCACGAGTGCTTTATTTTTTTTATTCCTTAAAAATCAGCTGAGATGCGGTGTCATCGCTCACATGACAATAATTAATCATTCTAAAATCAGTTACTTTGCACCTTGACAGAATAATTATCAGTTCGTTAAAAACAGCCATCAGTCCTTCCTGTCACCTGATCTTCAGAAATAGATACGGTGAGCTTTCTTCAGGGCAACAGTCGTTTATTTTTTTTTATCACCTATGGTGGTGCTACTTGTTATACCACAGTCAATAATAAAAAAAAATAATTCCTTTTCATTGCCCATTTTGTCCATATATTGGGATGATCAATACTTTGAAGGAATGCTTGTAAACTGCTATTCAAAATCAGTTTCTGTCCTAACACTGTGCACACTGAAGGTGAACACGTCTCCTACCAGTCCCTGGATTAAATAAAGGAAAATCATCAATGGTGTGATATAACAGAACATCGCTGTACTGTAAAAAAGCGGTCGAGCCAATTAAAGTTGTCACCTTTGTAAAAAAAAAAAAAAAAAAAAATGAAAATTGAATTGCTTTAAAAAATGAGCAGTTTGATCCTTCCTGTATCCTTTTATTGAAAAAAACAACATTACACATGACGATCATTGCTTATGTAGTTTTAATTTGGTAGACTTCAATGCAGAGTGGCTCTCATCCTTAACAATTTGAATAATATCTTACAACGTTGTAGCTACATCCACAATATTCCAACATCCAGAAAATGTTAAAACCTAGTCAGAGCACATTTGCAATCCTATAGTGTAGGTTCCCTGGTGGATGTCTACCGTATCAACACGGGAGAAGCTAGAAGATTACTTTTATGATGAAGTTTGGTATCTCAGAAAAAGAAACGGGGAAGCACAACGTGAACAAAAAGTAAAAAGGTGATAGGCAGCAACTCTAAATGTGTTTTAATCTCAGCGTTCTTCCACAGACTCATGCTGCTTAAATGTGAAACATTTATTTTTGGGACAAGATGACTATTTGGGATGTCATTTATACATGATTATACTAAAGAAGGTAAAGATGCAGCTTTGTTTTTTGTGTTGTGACCTTGAACAGGGAGATCTAGGGCACAGTGGCTTACAGAGAGGTACAAGAGGGATGCTGGGTAATTGAGTTGGCAACAGCACCGTGACAATTGCTGTTTTTTTGATAGCAATCCCTGGAAGGTTACAAGAGGTGAGGTAATATTTGTTTTTCTTGCCACATGGCTTGGTCCTGTACAGCTGTGCTTTCTAGTGCCGGGCCCCAGCTGTAGTAGTCTCCATATATTACAGACAGTGGTGCGAAGCAGTGATTGAAATGCTCCAGTGGGAGCCCCTGTTCCTCATCTGTCGTCTGTCAGATATCACAAAAATCTGTTATGACTTGACTGTGAACTCTTTATTTTCCACAAGTCACCAGTAACACAGATTGTGCGAGCTGGGTTTCTTTGGCTACCAGTACTATCGTGTGCATGTCCTACTGGACATCTGTGTGCATGGGGCAACTGTGAAGTGTGGCCTCTTTTTACACCAGGCAGTCAGCCGGAGAGAACAAAGTCTCCACTCACAGCCAACACTTCACTGGTGCATGACAGTCCATTTCCTCACTTCCAGATTGAAATGTACTTCAGCTGCATTACTTCTTACAGCAGCAGAGAAAATAGACACCAGATGTAGAGTCTGCATTTCCACCTGCCACGTTATACTCTGAACATCGTACTGAAGCCTCAAATCTTCAAGGAGATGATTACGAAGTGAATACTTAAAATAGTTGGGTGGCGACAGAAAGTTGGGTTGTAGCGTCACTCCTAATTTCTTGTTATTTATAGATGGCGAGCTTAAATTTTCACCACACTAACAGCTG
This sequence comes from Brachyistius frenatus, assembly GCF_029030835.1. Taxonomy (NCBI): domain Eukaryota; kingdom Metazoa; phylum Chordata; class Actinopteri; family Embiotocidae; genus Brachyistius; species Brachyistius frenatus. The sequence continues at coordinate 645,502 of NW_027210743.1, forward strand.
ACAACACAGATGCAGTGGGGCCATTAGTCAATGAAATGCATAGAAAATGATTTTTGTAGCTTTTTAAAATTTCACCTGCTGTGAAAACCTTTGCTAATAATTTATGTCTTCACTGTCATGATGGACCTGAAGAAAACTACTTACATGTGGCTCATTATTGCTCTCTGACAGACAAATGTGACATGAAGTGGAGGAAAAACTCTTATTCGGAAGGTGCTGGCTTCATTTTAAAGTTTTGGATTACATTTGGATTAGTGCCTCTCTGTTCTTTACTCTCAAATTAAACTGAGCAATTGTCACCTTGAAATGAATCTCGGTGTACACCATTCACATGCTGCCATATTCTGATGCTCCAGCTGTTTCATACACCGCTAACAAAATCAGAACGTAAGATCGACAGGGTTGTTCCAGAGCAACATAGGCTACTGTACTTTACAAACATTTTGCTCTCACTATAGAGACACTTAGTTAAATCAAAACAAAACGTTGAGGCATTGTGACTAAAATAGACTGAAATGTCTGAGGTACACTTTTATTGGCACATAGTTTGTTCCAAGTAACTTGGAGAACTTTCCACATTTCGTCTGTGGATTTAGACTGTCTTAATTGCTTTCTGTCTTTTCATGTAATCCCTCAGTGACTCGATCATGTTGAGCTCAGGACTTTGTGTGGACCATGCAATCTATTCCTGGACTGCTTGTTCTTCTTCTGGCTGCATGTTGTTGCTGCGGAAGGATTTTGAGACCGAACAGATGCCGCTTTTTTTGCATTACATGATTGATAAGAACACCTATAGTGCTATATATAGGTTAACTGTTACACAGTACTGTATAGACTCTATTTTAAAAACTGCCGAAAGGACTATTTTTAACATAACAATCCCGTAAACAAAGTTTACGTCATAAAAACGGTTTCATTGCCAAAATAAAATCTGATTTAAAAGTTTGGAAAAAGTGTTATATTTCTTGATTTTAAAATAAATATAAAAACACAAAAGTTTGTACACAAAGTGAGTATTCTTACCAAACAAATAACAGGTTGATCTATATTGTAAGTCTGAATTGTAAAACAGATTTGATCAAGTTAATTACAAATACTTTAAAGAATAGCTAGGCTAGGCTGAACTATAAATAAGTGACATACAATATAAATATATTGTTTGCTGTTAAGGGCTTCAGAAGTCTAAAGGAGAAGACAAGATATTGACTCGGAGAAAAAAGAATATTTTCATCATGAACCTGAAAGTAGGCTGCCTGTAAATAAGAGCGCCCTTCTCCTTGTGCCATTTATTTCGGGGCATACAGCTCCCAAAATACTCTCTTAAATCTTTTATGAGTTCCAGGGAGGTGTCTGTCTGGGGTGTTAACTCGCTTATTTCCTGCAACAACCATGGAGTCTTTAACCTTACAACTCTCCAGAAGTGGCCTACTTTCTTGCAGCAGCTGACATGAAAGCTGTGACTTTGACAACAGTACAAGCGCAAATGACACTCAGTCAACACAAAAGTCAGATAAACATTAAAGAGGAAGATAAACAACTACACACATCAGCAGCTCGGTTTAAACTTGCCGTTCTGAAAATAGCAAAGCAACACCAGATGTTAAGAAAAGCATCGTCTTAATTTATCAAGTGCAGACAAATCTACTACCATTTTAGATTTGAGTTTTTAGGAGGAAATCTCATTTTTACTGGCGACAAACAGACAGCCTGAAACAGATCAAATATTTTTCACAAATATTAGAATACTAAACAGTTTGGCCAAAGCCTTCAGTGAATGATGAATATTTCAACCATTTATTTCTGGTTTCTACCTTTAAGGGGATACCCTGACTTTGACCTTGACTGGAGTATCAGATAAGCACACTGGACACGGGAGACCGCTCAAACGGTGTAACTTACAAAATAGCTCCTGAGTGGGTTGTCGACTTAATGAGGACATAAAAATAATTTTCCATGGAATGAGTTTGAAAGGAAACTGCGCTGGATTAAATTTGATCTATACGAGTTATTTGTGTTGTTTTAAATAAACCTGTAACTGGTTCTGATTGAAAAGCAGTATTAATGGACTATTCTTGTGGTCGAATTAGTTAAAAGTGAAGTAAATTCAGTTTATGTGGAAGCAGGAGATCTCATCTGACTGTCAGCTGAAACAAGATCATACTGAATGAGAGCATGCTTGCATGGCCCACTTACAATGAACTGTATGAAACTGAAGCAGGTCAATAAGCTCAGAAAAAGAACTTGACAATTAAACACAGACAGATTTGAGGCAGGGACTTGATGTTTTGCAAAATCTGCTTGTTTGTTTTTACTGAGTTAAATGACTTTTCTGTACATGTAAAAGTGCTGTGCTGTCATCTTTAAAGATTTGTCCGTTAATAAAACTGGATAATAGAGGAGCTTTTTTATAAAGAAGTTCTTATCATAAAGCAAACACTGTGCCTACATCAACGTTTTGCCACTTAAAATGACCTCCAAATCTTATCTTGCTCATTACACCACCCACTTGTGAGGTGTGGTGAAGTCAACGATTTGTTGAGGCTGCCCTCTGCATCATATCATGAGACAGCATTGATAATTTGAGACTTTCCAAATTAATTAGCACAGTAATAAAGTTTCTTGCTGACCAGTGGGGAATAAGAGCCTAATTAACCTATTTTCTGTATTAATGATCTGTTTTTATCAGACACATTCTAGACCAAGGACTAATGGACTCATCACATTTTAAACTTTGTAAACTTTAACCATCAACAATCCTTCTGAAGAGTGGACATTTTTTTATTTCTATCCGAGTTCTTGGTGGCTGGACTCACAGTAGATTAATACTGCCACTTGTCCGAACCCAGATCACCTTTAAAGAAATGACAAATTACAGAACAAGTGCTGATTCATGACCTCGTGGCATTTAAAATATCGTGATTTTGCGATTGGTCACACTTGGAGGAAGCATAAATAAACAACAAACAGCTCTACTCTAAAATACAGAACATATAACACAGCAAATGCAGCAGTCCTCAAACTGCCGCCTGTGAATTTGTACGTTCCACGAATCTCCTCCAGTCTAAACGAGAAGACACTCTGAACATCTGTGTGCTCTGTCATGCCAGTAGGCAGGGGGCCAGTCTGTTTGCTGTGCACCCTTTAATTTACCAGATGTCTACCGTAGGATTAGTACAGTTTTACAAAGAGCCGTCACGGCTCTCCAGCTGGGTCCCCAGAAAAGCCTACTTATAGGAAAGTGACACTACCAAGTTAAAGAAACACTTATTGTGTATTCACAGTCATCCAAAATACAAATCAGCTTGATGCTGATTTGTATTTTTGGACGATGACATCATGCAACAGTCACTTTGAAGAAACCAAGCGAGTATTAATTTAAGGAAAAACAAAATGATCAAATATATAAACAGCCCAAAAAAAGGACATCATTTGTCAGTACTTGTCATTTCTATTTCATATTTACAGTACATGATTAATGTAATCTGACCTTGTAAAAGCGCACATTTGCACATATGACCTCAGTACTTAAAAGGAATTTGTTGTGCAAAGTGTTGCTCGTTTAACTGTTTTTGATTTTGTGGACCCCAAAAATGTCACCTACACATAAAATAAGAAACCGTCTGAATTTCTGCATTAACAGCTTATGTTTCCCCTCCGTTTAGACAGCCCCCAGATGAACAACGTGGCTCAAGCAGCAACTCTGATAAGTCAGCCGTACCCAGCAGTGGGACCGATCACCAGCCCGTATGAACAACAGATGCCCATCAAGGATCTCAACAAGTACGCCACGCTCAAGGCTGTGGGTAAGAACTTCTTGACCATGAACCATAATGATTAAAAAGCAGTTGCCATTCATCATTTGATCTGATTAGGTAGCATATTACATGCCGTATATATAGCACTTGCATAATTAATCAGGATTTCCCTTCCACTGTATGAGGAGTTTCAAGGTTGATTGAGTGAACCGGAAACAACAGAATCTGAAATATGGATAACCATTAAGAGGAGTTTAGAAGGAAATGAGAAAGACATTTCAGCTGAAATACTTCATGAAATGTTGTTAATTTTGTTGCTTGTCTCAACAGATTGTAAATATGTTGTTAAAATATTCCACCAGCTGTAGTTATTAATAAGCTTCGCTGCCACTCTTTTTAGTTTAACTTCCAAATTATGTAAGACATCTGGCTTTGTCAATTCTTCAGTCTTTTTTTTCTTATCTACTTCAGATGGACCAATAATTCTGTTGGCACAACAAGGCATTTCAGACATGAACTTCACAACTGCCTCTTTTCTTTAAATAGGAGCGTAGTTGGTTTGAATCTCTATCAAATCTTTGGCTGACAAAAGTCCTTGTGAGTTAATCCACAGTCCATCAATGCCAGCAGAGAGCGGAAGTGAAAGATTATTTATAGAAGCAAGTTTGTTGTTCTTCTCATGTGCTAATTTTAAAGTCTGCAGCCAGTGCCTGAACAAGGAGCAATCGAAACAAGAACAAATAGCAACTGTCAAATTAGTACGACTTAATAATGTGGTGCTGAATGATTTATTTTTATGTCTTTTTATTTTTTAAGTCTTAGATTAAAAACGTACATATATTTATTGTGTCAAAGTAAGTAAGTAAACAACATCTCAGTTCCCTCTTTAATGTACATTATTAGTAGTAGCAGGATTTGTTCAGTCAACATAATTCACTAAAGGATCTTTGCTGATATTAAAACATCAATGACAGTCAATAGATGTGATGGCACTTAAGAGACTATTTCACACCAAATAAGACTATCATTTTTAATAAACAAGTCACATGTACTAAAAAAATGAACAACTAAAGTCTAAACTATGTAATAACTTTAAACCAGAAATGTAGATTTGTTTTTTTGTTTTTAACTAATATTAAAACCTTATCAACAATCTAAATGAATCTAGAGTATTTATAAATGGATTTACATCTTAAGTAAAGTTATATTCCACTACCTTTTATACTCATTTTTGGAGCAGAATATTAATTGCAGCAGAATTTCTAAGAACTTTTGGCGACCAGTCATCATTACCCGCTATCCTGACATGCCTAATATGAGCAGAGAAAATGTATAGTGAAGGTACTTGTAGATGTGTACTTGATGCTATTAGCACAGTGAGATTGGAGTCTTTTTTTTTAGATTTCTACCTGAATCAATTAGCTGTGTTTGACAGACCTGGCCATGGAAGAGATGACAGCTATCAGCCTGCTCGCTGTCTTTGCAAATCACACAAGCAGCTGAAGCTTCTCCGCCGCTAATTCATTGAAGTGCCGTGAAAACAAACTGATCATTAGGGAAAATATAAATGGAGCAAATCTTAGCAAATGAGACCGGGAGCAGGAGACAATCAAGAGCAATCAGAACACAAACGAGTGGGAGGCGTGGTGATGGCATGCAACTCCACGGCACATGCTCAGCCACGAGAACCCCTGTCCTCCTAATACATGTGCTTATCTACCCAACAATGATGCAGGCTTCACTGCAGTGGATGCTGTAAGGATATTCTGATTATGACTACGGCCATCTCTCGTCTCTATTCCTGTACAAAGTGTGATCCCGGGTGCAGATATAGGCTGCTTCTAACGATGAGGCCACATTAGAGGTCATCTGGGTAACATTTCATTAAAAAAGTTTGAAACGTAAGGGGGGTGGGGGGTGGGGGGGTTGAAGGCTAACACCGGAGCTTCAAGTGCTCAGGCTCAATTAGTGCTGAAGTGTAAAAAAAAAAAAAAACAGTTTTCACACATTGTTTGGACTTGATTAGGGCCATTGAATCCATACTGTTGTTTGTTTTGAGCAAATTATAGCAGATGATTACAGCAAGACAAATGCCAAAAGACAATGAGCTGTGGTGTATTGGCAAATATCATACCCATTGTTGGAAAAAATACATCATTTTATACATGGAAATGTCAAATATTTAGTAGAATGAGACTGGATGTGCAGTTGCAATATTCTAAATAGCACAAATTTAACTTTACCTGATATGAAAATACACATTTACTTACGTCCTGTAATAAATGATATGACGCTGCCACACATTTATAAACAGTACTCTGAAATACATAAAGTAATCGGTTAAAATTCAAGGATTATGTATCTCATTCATAGGGGGAATACAAACCGTGACTTAAATTCAATTTAAAGCATTATTAGCTATTCAAAAATGTATTTTAAGTCACAGACTCAGCAAATTATGTGTTGCTTTTAATAGTCTTTTAATAAACCTTCATTTCTGACCATGTTTTTGCTTGAATGAAAATTCTGAGAAAATATGAATTTGACAGGATGGGGAAGCCAACAGTGGCGTAGACTATAAACCAAACATGGTAGAACAGAAATCCGCACACTTAGATCGATGCAGTATATCACTTTTATTGAAGCTTTCAGTCTGTCAGATCTTCATCAGAACAATGGACAGGCATATAAAAAGCAACCGGTCCTGTTTTCATTATTGGCGGTGTGCATGACACCTGGGCACATCCTGCTGGTAGAAGCTCGACCTCCCGGGAATTGTAGTTTTCCCAATACAAGCCACTGGATTTAAGTTTATGGAAATCAGTGCCAAGTTTGTGCTTACTGAGGGTTTCAGGACCTAAGAAAAGATTCAGCTGGGTCGGGTGGTGGTATTCCTGCATTATGAACAGTAAGCCACACATTTATTTTTTGCTAATTCAGGCACATTTAAAACAAATATATGGATTAAAAATGTACACATTAAATTCCTATTCTAAAAATTAATGAGGTGATGATTACAGAAATTGTATCATTTTGGGTTTTTGATCATTAGGAGCGGTGTCTATGGAAAAAAAACAAAAAAAAAACTTATTTATTAATGTATGCCTCTTTTTTTTAGCTGTCTGCAGCATCGCAGTCAGGACACAATGCAATATCTAATTAAGGGGGAATGACAAAAACTCTCACGCTGTTTATTTATGTATTTGTTAGCAGAGAAAGCTAACGACAGCTTCCACTGCAACCGGCGGCAAATGATCGAGATGGCAAGCAAAGGCAGCCTTCCAATGGAGGGTGTGGATATGGAGCCAGAGCCGAGTAATCCTTATAGCCCACCCAGACAGCTGTCGTCAAAGCAGAACGGACACAAGTACAAAAGCCACAGGACCCACAGCTCGCAGTCCCCGTCCTACAGCTCCAACACCGCTGCCAGCCCTGGGGTGCCGAGATCCTGGGAGGGCAAGGACACGCTGGCACTCCGACAGAGCTACGGCCCAAAGAAACTCTGCATCATCGAAAAGGAGCTGCACACCACTCGCTACCTGCCTCCACAACCGTACTTCGTCACCAACAGCAAGACAGAAGTGACAGTATGAGGGACTGTGTAAACATCAGGCTTCAGATGAGTCTGCATTGAAGAAAGTCGGTTCCTGCAGGCGGCGGGTGGGAGTTGCAAGAAAGCAGCGTGGACTGTAAGTATGTGCGTCTGCGTATGTGCAGGCAGCGTTTCAGACACCGTCGAAAAAGGTGAAGGGTACCTTAACAGGTCTTAACACTGTGCCACAGGAGGGCACTGTGACGAATGGGTTGTGTTTGATATTCATGTAATCCAACTGCTAAAATGACATAACTCATATATTACAGTGATGACATGTGACACAAAGTACTGTTGTCAGTATCAAAGGACCTCGAAAATAAAGTATATTATGTAATTTATATCAAATCAACATTGTGCAATTGGAAAAAAAATAAATCCTTATTTATCTAACCAAAGCCACGTAGTTGGGTATCGATGAGTCACTGGTCCATAGATACTGTTTAACTGTATATGACGCGGAGTACAAATTATTGCATTAATCCAAAAGGTGTTGGCTAAAGTGCAGATCCATTTGCAATGCAATGTTTTTTTATTTTCATTTTATTGTACCCTAATCTGCAATATGCTCTTGATATTATCCCTCTAAATCACTACTTACATGTGTCTTGTCATTTAAAATGTCTCCAAAGTTCCACTGAAGTAAGAAATGTACCAATTTAAGAAAATGATTTTCAGAAAAGAGTAAGTTATTCAGATGTGCTTGCAAAATGCCATCCATTTAGGAGAGATTCATAAACAAAGCCTATCATACTGTATTTTTTTTAAATATAGTCTGTAAAAGTGTTACCGTTGACTTAAATGACAAAAGACCTATTAAAAAGTCCATTTAAATTTTGTGAATGTGGCGTCACTTTTTAAAGTGGTAGATGTCTCATTTCAAAGGAAAACGTTTAAATGCATTGAAAACCAACAGATATCGTACTCGTACATAATTAGGAGAAACATTCAGCGGCTGCAGAGTGAACACGCAGTGTCGTATTGGTGTAATGGTGCCTCTCATCAGTATCAGCATGTGTGTGATTATCCTAGAATATACTGTATGTGGAGCCACAGTATTAGCACAGTGATTGGTTTTATTCTTAGTAATCCATTATGCTCCCAACAAAAGTAATTTTCAGTGGGAAGATGGTGGCTCAGAGTTTGCATCAGTTAGACCTCTTAGCTTTTATTAAATATGTTTGTTATTTTTGCAACTCTAATTCCAAATCTCACATCTAATGAATACATCTGGTCTGATTAGCCTAAAAGCAAGTGGTAGCAGTTGACACGTCCGTTGTTGGAGGTTAACAGTTAATTAAGTTCTGCCAGGATGAATGTAAAAGTGTTACGATGACAAGTAAGCTTTGACTTTCCTTTTTCGTTACGACACAAATAAATGGGTTCACTAAATACATCCAGACAATATCTTTGGACGACTGACCATAGCAAGCAACCTTCTACACTACAATTTATCATCTGTTTTGGTGTTCAAAAAGTTTACTGGGAAAATTCTGCCATTTAATGTACCAATACCAAAAAAACTAACTTAAATTGGACTCTGAAACTCTTCCTAAACCCGGCAATAGGTTTTTAATAACCTGGGTTTTCAGGTGTAGTTGACCATTTGTCGCACTTATTTCCCAGCCAAGCAATATAAAAGGATGCTCATGCCTGCCTGCAAGCCTTCCTCATGCAGTTGAGGAGAAGGCTGTACTCAGAGCTGCTACAAAAGTGGGAAGTGGGAGCTGCTGGTGTAAAAGTATATTTACGTCTTCTCAAGTTCATGTCGTTAAAAACTAAAAAAGAAATATACCAAGGCCAGAAATGATACACATTGTTGGTTCAGAGTGGTTGTTAATATTCTCACAAACTTCTGGCCAAGGTTTACGCACTGTTTTCCAATATACATATCTAGTGGACCGAACTATCCTGTCACATAAGTAATCAACTGTGTCAGTGTTTATTTTACAGTCGTATGAAATCTGTCACAATATTCAAAAGGTCAGCTGAGTTTTTTTTTATTTCCACCAATATTGTATAGGCCTTACCATTGACTGTTCTTGTTTTGTGGGTGCAAATTGTTTTATTTCCTCGTCACCAACATTGAAACCACTGTTATTGAACTATAGCTCACTGCATTTACACATGAAGATCTACTGCCAGTTGAAAACAACGTGTACAGTATGAAAATGCTGAGACTACAACATTCAGAAGGAGGACGGTAGCAGCAATGTTTTGGTCAAGTTTAAAAGAAGGCCTCACTAACACACTTTTACTACGGTGGCTATCGTTTCTTTGTCTCGCCGTTATCTCAATATCAGATTATGCATTTGATTATTACTCTAATGCTTGTTATGCATCTCTATGTACAAGGTCATTTTGATTTTAAGATTCCCTGCTGTTGAATATATTCACAATCTCTGTGTTCAGACTGTTGACCTCCTCAAATTGTTCTGCAAAATTACTGAGCTGAGCATTTAAATGTTTTCCATCATTTTTTTGTGCTGTAACATATAATCCCCTTGTTGCCTGTGTACTGCAAAAACCTTGAATCTCTAAAATGGCACTTTTGTTGGTATGAATTATCTAAAATCACAGTAAAAAACATTGTTTGGTTTCATGGTGGTGCTTTGAAATACTCGCTGTGCAGTCTGGGGAAGTCCAAGGTTCATGAAACATTTTCTAAATGTGGAAAACCTCCACTGTGGCTTTTACAGCGATACAAGGTTTCTGCAAGCTAGTGCATGCCAACAATGTAAATTTATTTCCTAATTTTATATATATATATGCCCTACAAGTGTAGCCTTTATTTTATTTATTTTTTACAAAGGAAATGGTCTTTGGAAATGAATAACTTTAGCAAGTTAGCGCACCTCATTTAACATTCCTGCAACAACTGTTGTAAACAATGTCAGCAAGTCTACCAACAGCTTTTTGCATTCTGTAATGTTCAACTGACTTACCTCTTTCTTTTGAAACAAACATTTGACGATGGCAGGGCACAAAACCGAGAGCCCATAATCACAAAAACAAAGACACACATGTTTATGGAGATGAGTTGTCTGTAGCAGTTTTAGTGCATAGTAAAAAAAAACATTTGGCTTTTCTGTCTTAAATTAAAAAAAATTCTAGCTGGCTCTGCTGCCCCCAATCTCTCTCTCTGTCTCTATCTCTATTTCTCTCTCTCTCTCTCTCTCTCTCTCTCTCTCTCTCTCTCTCTCTCTCTCTCACACACGCACACACACACACACACACACACACACACACACACACACACACACACACACACACACGGTATCATAACACAGAAGAGCCCTCGAGTGCAGTCAAAAGACCTCTTCCACTACAGTTTATGGGACTTTCTGTTCAAGAGTGCTCCAGCTGTATAAAACGTAAAGTGTCATTATACTGTCAACATTAAAATTATTTTTTAATAACTCCGTCTCGTTTCTCAAACTCTCTTAAAGCCACACGTGTCCTTGATTGTAATGATTCCCAAACCAAAACTGGTTGATTTACTGATGGGAATCCCAGTGACACCGAATCTGTCAGTGGTAATATATTAACTTCAAATCATGCTGGCAATTTAGTTGATTGTCGTAGCAGCAACATGACGTGTTTGTGTTGAACTGCACATTAAGAGAAGTTATCTTCGCTTTGATGTTCAGTGTTGATGCCTTACTGATTAAGAAAACAAAATGCAGGTCTAAGACATATTCCTCCAGTGCATGGAAAATCTATTGGATGTACTTTTTTTTTCTGGCTGCTTATTTCATGCCCTAAATTTGTTGTATTGGACTCTCACATTTTTTTATTTGAATGTTAAATATATCAGAAATAAGACACTCTTTTGTCCAAAGCTCAATCACTTAGGCGGAAAGATTTAGAACTTCTCACTCAACAGCTCATGCTGAAAAAGATTGTTTCGCTGCATTAACACAATAACAGTATGAGGCAGCTACAACCTTTCATTCACTCATTCAGTCTGAGCACTTGGTTCTATTCAAATTGATTTCTTCATTGTGGCCTTACTCACTACTCTCATGTGAAACACTCGATACATGCTCATCTGTCAAGATGAGGATAAGTAAAGGAGCTGAATCGATTCAGCCAAGTGCTAATGCCTCATTGGATTAGTTCAACTCTTTGGAGAGTCTGAGGCTCGTCTCTTGTTGATAAGTGAACTGCATGATTGAATAAAAGGATAATAAATGTTGAAAAGAAAAACAATGAAAGAGAACAAAGCTGAACATGGAAGGAGGTACTTTTTGTTATCTGAAACTTGTGGTTTGCTCTGTTTATGTGTTTGGTGGTATAACCTTGCATGAGAATCCAAACATTCTTGAAACAACTAAACCACAAGACATTATGTTTTACATGGGAAAAGTACACAACCCGCAAAAATGAAAGCACCAGAACCGCAGAAGGTTGACTTAGGGCATATTCAATCACTTTGTACACTTTCAATGGTTAGAGAATTCAATCCATTCTGGACTTCTTACTGCACGTTACTCCTGTTTACAGCTGTACTTTCAATCAAAACTCTAGTTTTAATAAGCCTCTGGGAGGACTGTCATTCTCTTTAAAAAATGCCAGGAGACATTTTTGTTAATTAGCAAATCCTGTTTCCTACCACCAGGGTGGTTCCCTCTGGAAATGAAATCAGCACGATAACCCAATTCAGTCAGACAGAGGTGCACAGCATGTACTGGTCTATAAGAAATCTTGATCCTACAGCAATGAAATAGAAAAGTTGCATTACTTTTTTCAAACATGAAGTAATGCAGGGTTGGACTCTTCACATGAACTAACAAACAGTCAATTCATGAATAAAAATAAGTTTAAGAAAAATAATATTTTGGATTTACATACTGACAAATGCACCGCAGGAAAACAATAAGTGAGACACAGGTTAAAATTTAGAGAATCCTGTGGGAGTGGACAATGACATGCAGTTACCTTTTATTTCATAAAAGCTACTGCCATTAACTGACAAGGGCTGTTGAATTAATTGTCATACAAATAATTGCGATTCATGATTTAATAGAGCAATTTCATTTCATGCCACTATTACAGTCTAATGACCTTATAAATAATTTAAAAAAAAGAATAAAAAAAAAAGCCATTTATGGCTTAGGACATAAAATATATAGTAGAAATAACAGCTTTGGCTGCCACTTTTTTGCAGCACATTTGATAAATCGCATCCTCGAAGTTGAGAGCCTCAACATAAACAGTTGGTGAAAGGAATCAGTGGATAGATGGGGTGGTCATTTACTTTTAATCTTTGATTTTTCAGAAATATTATAATCTTTAGTAATCTACCCAGAATTTGCAGTTTTGAACAATTCGTTACAGATATACTTATTAAAGTTCCCTTTCTCTGCCATGATAAATAAATAAAGCTCATTGGACACCACAGTTCATGTCATCAGGATATTGACATGCGTGTAATGTTTACAGAAGTCTTTTCAGACACACTCACATGCACACAGTGTCTTGGCGAAGGCTGCAACCTCCGTCAGCAACATTGAATCTAACAATTTCCAACTTTGCCATCAATCTCACCAACAACAAGCTAATGGAACAAACAGCTGACTCTGCTAGTTTGAAACAGACCTGCTGGAGTTCTCAGCGTGAATTCATCAGCAAGCTAAAGATGCAATTACACCGTGAATAGACTGTGTACGGGGGAGTCATCTCTGCTCCCTCAGCCGCCAACAACAATTTTGAGGGGTATATCAATTATAAAGTATTATACTAAATGCAAGTTTAACATGCCTTATTAAATTACTTCATCGATCTGAGCCCTGCAGAATCTGTTTCATTTCATCATCAAATATAACATTGAAATGTCTGAGTAGATGCATTCACATACAATCATACACTTCTTTCACTCAAACAGTGAACAGAGAAGGAGCATGCCAACTTTTTATTTACATGACTGCAATAGAAATAGGAGCTCAGTGAGAAGCTTCAAATGACAAGCTGTCGATTTCTTAGTCACTGATATGAAAAAAAAAATGGACAGGCTGCTTATCCTGATACAAATGCATGATACATGAGCTGTGCTTTTAAAAAAAAACCATTAAAAAAACAAGTGATTAATTACCCATTTGAGTCCCAATTCAAAATAATGAGAGATTTCAGCATTTTACAAGAAAACTGCAGTTTATACACAATGGCTTGTAAGCAGCAGCATGTTGTTCCTAGGTGAGGTGTATCTGGAGCTGAAGCCTTTTAAGATATGTTAAATTTTGAATTCTTAATTTACAATCTGAAGCTTCATTTAAACAGCTTTATGATGAAGTTAATTCAGTTTTGCCTTTTGTGCTGTCAAGGGAGAGTTCAGGACAAAGAAAGACGAGGTCCACTGTCCAAAGATTGCTGCTCTTCATGAATACAATAAGCTAATAACTAAATCTACAAAGACTGTGCTATACTCGTGAATCTACAGGGAACTACAATATGTTAACTATGAAAGGAGAGAATACATTACGAGATGGTCATAATTTTCCACTGTGCTGCAGTCGAGCCAGATGGTTCATGAGGGACAAAATTTCCTTCACATAAATAGATACCAGAATAGGCTGTCAATGTTCCAAATTAATCCATTATCCAAGCCAATACAGAGAAAAATAGTGCAGATTATTGTGCTCCTGCAAAAGCAAGCGAAGCAGCTTGGAGCAAAATCTGAGAGTTTCTGAAAGGAGGCGCACAGAGATTAGGAATGGGGAGCTCCTCCAAGAGCAAGACAAGCAGACAGAGACACCGGAAAAGTCTTTCTTCCTGCTCAAAGCAGAAAGAAAGGTCATCATGTTATTTTGCAATAGGCAGTGTTGAGATACTCTGTATATTTTCACTCAACTCTGACTTTACGAAGTTTGTGATAACTTGGCCTCAAATAATTTCCCCATATTATTACAATTTGTATTATTCAATTGCCACACTGTATTCGGTCAAATTAAAGTTATGATTCAAACCTGCACTTCGCTATTTCTTGCTTAATTCACGAGGATATCAAACCGATGCCTCCAACACAGAGGTCACATAAACCAAGAAATGTATTAGAAGTCTCCAGGGAATAATGGATTTGCTTTAAAAAAAAAATAAAAAAAAAAAAAAAAACTGTTGCAGTTGCACACAATGTTAACTGCAGCAGAGACTTAGTTCAGTGACTGAGATGGAGATGTAATGAATGAGTGAACTAATGACAGATAAGTCTTAAGCCTTCAGGAGAGACCTGTTACTTCATACGAAGCTTGACTAATCTCATTTCTATTAGGTTTCGTTGGTGAAACAGTCTAAGTCTTCAAAGTAAAGAGTAACCTTTCATGCTTTGGCTGTTCGAGATAGAAAGGCCACTATCTTAGTGTCTCAGATCCTTTTTTTGAACAGCTCAGTGAGTAAAGCGATTTTGCAGCTGGGTCATGAGTCTACAGTGACCATTTCATTTACAAAATCTCTACTTCAATATGGTTTTGGTTCCCACAATTAAACATCAGTAGATGCAAGCCTCAAATTCAACACAATAGCTTCATCAAGGAGACATCTTGCAAAGATTTAAGACAAAAGTAAATGTGAACTGATTCCATAAATGTGTCACTGAGGTGCAGTCAACAATTGAAGCTTAAAATCAGAAAATAACTAAGGTTAGTCTGATTACATCAAAACTATAGAGCTCTGAGTTTGATCATGGTTAATCAAGAAATGTTATGGAGAGTGGGACTAACGGCACAGATCAAGCTGATGAAATACTTTCAGATACTTGGTTGGAAACCTTCTGGGTCACAAGGAAATTAAACTGGAGACTAACAGGCTTTCGGAAAGCAACAAAGGGCACAGTCTTCCGTAAGGTTTATTTTTGTTTCACTACTTCTCCCCCTCTGATCTTTCTGTTCAGTACATGTTCAGTACAAACACCTAAACTAAAAAAGAAAGATTCCTCAGTGGACTTAAAAATGTCATGTGTATTAATTCAATCCCCTTCCTTTTCTTGTCAGTCTCTGTTTGCTTCATTCGGTGCTGACAGTTCAACTCGGGTCACAGATACAGCTTATAATTTTTCGGTCTCAATGTGCTCGGAGACTGGCCAAACCTCTTTATCTCATTTCTTTCTTTCGCACTCATTCCATGAGGCCTCTCACCTTCGCTTTATCAGTCCTCTGTGACGGATCTGTCACAAAGTCACACAATACACTGAACAGTATAAAGTCCTCGACTTTCTTTGGAGATGAAGACGCCAAAAAGGCATTTATGAAACCTGGCTTTAGTTCAGATTTCAGATCCACAAATCAACCTTGCCTCATTACAATTTACACCTCAATAGATACTTAACAAATAACTAAGATTTAAAAAAAAAAAAAAAAAAAAAAAAAATGTAAATGCACATTGCTGTTATTTTGGCCTCCACCACCAAAAATAATCCCTCATTAACACGACAAACACAACTTACTGAGTGCAAATGAAATGTCTCAGAGAAAACAACATGCCTATTTTATTCATTAAAAATAACTGACACCAGCCCGTTACAGAAACCATTCTCAGCCAGGAGGCCAACAAAACTGTGAAGATTACAGCCCAAATAAAATGACATGGAATGAAGCAGCCTTGTATTGCTCCAGAGGAGCTTAACAGTTGCCAATATTTAAAAAAGGCAGAAACAGGGCCAATGTAGTCAGCCAAAACAAGGTCTTCTGCAGTGAAACTACTGTTGGACTATTAAATAATTCATTTATTCACAATCTAAAGTGAATTCTGTTTGCAAAAGTAAATCTGACAAAAAGGAAGAGGGTGTTGTTAGTTTCTAAGAATATCCTCCCTCAGCACTCTGAAACTTGAGCTTTTGCTCACTAGGAATCCTCGTATGATCTTTGTTTGGGTAGCTGGAGATACAGTAAATTGATATTTTGTCATGTAGTTGCATGAAACAAAACTGCTTTGTTCAGCTGCTGAGGCTCTGTTATTAAAGTTTCAAATAAAGCTGAAGAGAGGACAGTTTTACTGTATGCAATAGCCTGTGGTGACAAGTCTCGTCATGAGCAATTAGAAACAAGAACAGTGGCTTTACAATAAAACCTTGTTGGAGTGATAATGTGTGTGCTACAATCCCTGTCTTAAGAAAAGGAACTATTCAATTATTCCCCTCATCCCACAGGCACAGTGTTATTTATTTTTATTATTGACCTACACTTCCATCCACATTTATTCACTCTACTACCCTAAATGTGGAGCAGGAGCCGTGGGCTACGGATTGATAACACACAACCATTTTTATTAACCTGCAATGACACATTTTCACCTGCTTATATGATGAACAAATAGGTCATTTCAGAATAAATGGTTATGAGGAATTGGGGTGTCTTACATTTCCAATGAATTGGAGCATGTACTAAAAGAATTTAATTGACATTTGTCTGCAGACTTGCTGTGCTTTATGTGGATTTATATGTCGCCCTGATTATTGTACAAACCTGAAATGATGAACAACAACTTTGTCTAAGCTACAGAAAAAAACAACCATAATCTAAAAAATGCTGCTTAAATATCAGAAAAATAGACTGACAGATGTTTTGTGCCAAACTGCCGCAATCGCTAATTAATATCTGCTTTAATCACAAGAAAAAAAAAAGCCAGTCACACTTGACCTCATTGGGAAGAATACATCTGCCACCAATATGATATGACAGGTGCACACAGAGGAGTATGTCAGATAGTATCATACATTACCACACTAACATACATATATAGACATACATTTCCAGCTGAGAGTGAGCAATGAAAAGTTCCAAGAGACAAAATATCAGATATATGGGTCACAGTCAAGTTTTAAAGCGGATAAAAAGGAAGTATCACACTATTATTGTTGAGAAAAGAAAGGTATTTCAGAAACATTGGTGTTTGTCACGGCTGTTCACTCACTGCTGAGGGCTTGTTAAAAAAAAAAAAACAAACTGAAGTCATGGCTGTTGACAAGTGAAGTAAAGTCATAAAAGCATATAAGAACATGAGTATAAAGGAGACATAGCAAATATTTTTTTGCTATTAGAAAGGGATAAAGATAAAGATAAAGATTTTTTTTTTTTTGGAGGGCTGTTGCAAAGATTATGTTCAATTTTGACAAGAAGTCGCAAAAGGCGGATATTTCCCTGTCATTTGGATAATTGATGTCAAGTGCACAAACATGCTGATCCACACTGGTGGACTGGCCCACTAAAAGTAATGTTTTGGTATTATTAAGGGAGCTGTTTCCTGATATCACAGTGTCTCAAGAAACAAAAAAGGAAGAGTTGCATAAGTTTAACAGTCAGAAGAAAAGCAGCGGTTCCTGGATTTTGTGTTCAGATCAGGACTGTGGCTTTACTTTTCGGATGCCACTTGAGCTGCAACTGCTGTCAACTAAGCTTCGAACCCAGATCTGCTCTGCATTCAAAATTGCAGCAGCATGGCAAAAAGGCAGAGGAGCTGATAACTCACGTTAGACATAGCAAGTTCATAATATGTCATCAGACTTTGACAGATGCTTCAGCTGAGCCTGTTGCTATGTTTGTGCATTTGCCCCGCATAAATCAAGATGTCGATGGCCCTGACTCCAAAGTGGGATCACTCTAACATGTGGACACATCTGCAGTGGAAAATGAAAATCTCACTGTTCAAAATAACATTCAGTGCAATGCATCTGAATTAAATCAGTTCTATAGACAAAGTCCTGTAAAAAAAAAAAAAAAAAAAAAAAAACATTTCCATATAAGAATGTAGCCGTGTACTTGTCAGCCCTATGTTGGGCTCAACCTGCTTATAAGACTCTGTATTTTTTTCACATAAAAGATAACAAAAAGTATAGCTTCAAGCTTCAAGCACATAATAAATAAAACGTTAATTTAATTTCACAATTAATATGTTTGCCTGTCATCCTAAGGTGTTGTGACATATATAAACAAATGAATAAATGAAAGCGATACCTGAAGGAAGCTATGGATTTTCTAAGACTCTACTGGGATTCATCAGCTGCTTTTTCTTTCTTCCTCTGGAAGAGATCCAGGTCTCCTCCTGGCTGCTAATTCAGACAGACTTTGAAATGTATTTGATTGTGTGTGTCTCTCTCTCTCACTTGTGTTCTTCAGCTAACATTGCCTGGGCGTCTTCAAGGTTATTCAGCAAAGTCAAAGGTTTCCTCCACATTAGTGAATCCGCTGGGCATACCTTCACAAGAGAGGATGATAGAGAGAAAAAAGAAAAGAGTTTCAGTGGAGCTTTAATGACGTTAAGTTGGAAAAAGCATTTTTCTTGAAAGCCAACAAATTGGCAGTTTTTGTAGTTTACAACAGTCAGCATCAGTTTAAAGTTACATTCAAATTAAGTACATACACAAAATAAAATATATTTCAGATATGCTCCTAACTTACTGAGAGTGTAACTTAGCTGGCTAGAGAGATGATGCAACTCTGCAAACAGGTATATTTCATCATAAAAGCACACAATAAAATGTTGCGTAAACACTACTTCTGAATAAAAAGAAATCACAGAAATAGGGACAGTGTATCTAAAAAGTTATTAAAAACTGTTGTCCACTATTAAATGACTACTTAAACTCCCAACATCCTCATTAATCCTTCTGGGAAACAAGCTCCTGAGATTGTAAATCCTGAAAGCCTTTTTCCGTTTTTTGTTTTGTTACAAAACAGGCTCTTTTCTTTTTCTTAAGAAAAGTTAAAATTCTGTATTTTTAAGTATTTACCATAATCTCTATTTTAAATGTACATGAATCTGACTTGCAAAGCCTCATTATTATGTACATATATGAGGTTTACAGGTTAGTACTATGCTTAGGCACAATACTGTATAGTCTGCATGTATTTTGTCTAATTATTTACCACAGGTATTAATGTTTTAATGTTATAGCTCAAATAAGATTTAGCAGCAGCGAGGCAGGAATCCAGCTGTTACAGTCATTAGGCTCAATCTCGTTATCAGCTGCGATGATTGGCTCTGGTCGCAATGATCACAATCAATTTACGAACAGCAGCTGAGTTCCATCACCTTCCAGATGTCAAGACAAAGCCAATGCATTCTCCTGACTGGCAGCCGCGAGCGTTATTAATAGCCACTGCAGGGGGTTGCTGAGGGTCTTCTGCTGTCCAAGGGTGAGGTGGCACTATGGGGTTCGGAGCAGCACTGAACCGCTGTCACCTCGATGGGTGAAAGGCCACTGAACAAACGTGCTATGAAGCTGGACTCTCTCGATAAGGACATGTTTGTCTTTGTTCAGTTTTAAATTATTGGGACAAGTTCATAGCCCAACACTCTACCAGTGGAGGGCACTGTTGACTGAGCGTGCTGTCATTCAATAAAAGAAACTTAATGTATGTGTATGTATGAAGTATGTACGCAAGTATGAAGCTGGACTGTTCTCACTTTCGGTCTGTGTTAAGGACCAGGAAAATAATTGCGGTCAATTAAGTCTCTCTGCTTGGCTACTACCAGCGAATAATAAAAGAGCTCCATCCTTTAACCTTTCCTTTTCCTTGTTCGATGTTCTGGCCCTTTTAAAGCAACACAACACATGAAAGTAATTCCTTTGGCTGTCCTCCATGCACTACTGTACATCATGTTATGTGCAGCAGATGAGACCAACAGGAGGGTCCAACATTATGCGTATCCAGAAGCCCACTGCACCATCACAGGGGGAGTAATCTGCCGCTTTATATGACTTGTTCGATGATGAGGTTCAGTTTCCTACATTCAGCTGGCTTTTATGTACTTATCTGAGGCTCACCTGGGAATGGACGGTGGTGTTTGGCTGTCTTTGTACAAAAACACATCAGGTAATACCTTAGTGAACCTTTTTAGTACTGATTTTTATCATACACTGTTTTAAGCATGACAAAGCAACAGGAAAAGCTGTACGG
Organism: Brachyistius frenatus; assembly: GCF_029030835.1. NCBI lineage: Eukaryota > Metazoa > Chordata > Actinopteri > Embiotocidae > Brachyistius > Brachyistius frenatus. Next base: position 665,739 of record NW_027210743.1, read on the forward strand.
TTTCAAAGGCAAATCACCGCTGAGTACAAACACTTGGACAGAAGCTTATTTATAAAATAATAATAATAATAAAAAAAACAAAAAAAACAAGCACCAACATCTGAGTCAGTGCAGTGACAAATTTATATCTCCACCTGCCCACGCCAAGAATCCATTCCCACCAAAATGAATATGGAATTTCTTACCGGTGAGATAGGCATGTTTGGACATTATTCCAGTTAGGAATGGACACATATGGCCACGTTCTGCAGATGATATGATTATGGTGATTCTGTGTTTTACGTGAGCGAAAGTTAAAGTTGACGTGGAGGATGGGTTTATTAAAAAGATCATTTACCTCATTTGTGAAACAAGACTTTGACTTTAATCTACACAATGAAATAAATAAGTACACTGAATATACTACACATAAAACCTTGGATGAATACCAATGATGTTTACAGACAATCATTAAACATGCCTGACCTAAACAAGCCTATGAAAGCTAAATATATCCTGGGGTTCATTATGCTCAGTTAATGTTTGAATGGATGCTAAATGTTTGTAATGAGCTTCCCTGGCATTACATGTCGAGCGATCCCTGACATATCTTTGCAGAGCAGTTGAGTGACGGACTGGGTACGAAGAGTTTCAGCCCTGATCAGCATGCATCTATCCAATTTAGATTGACATCATGCCTTTCAGACCTGTTCTCCGCTGATGCGGAGGCACAAAATTTATCCAGAATTATTTGAGAAAATGATCCTTCGAGAGGCAACGCAGGAGGAGACTCCTCTCCTCCACTCAGAGAGCCCACGGCAACTGACAAAGCTGGAAACCTTTGTGTCTGGTTGAGTGCCGGGGAATGAGCCAATTAGAGATGTTTGTTAGGGGAGCAACAATCATGAAACAACTCACAATGGCAGCCATTCTGCATGGCAATTTATTTGGACTGAAACAGCAGTAAAAACTGCACTGTTTTAATTCTTTCTATGTAGAATGGTTTGATATTCAGTCTATGAAACGAAAAACTAAAGAAAACCGAACTACGTTTAAAATACATCTTCATTGTTGAAATAGTGCGGCCTGTGAGCGGTGGCCAAAGACATCAACAGTTACGAGAGCAACGTCTAGCATGACGTCTATAAATGAAATATGTTTAAAAATCAATTTCTTATCACTTCTGCTCATATTCTATTTAGCATTCAAGAAACTGTGTTTCTTGAGAAGCTTAGGAGAGCCCTTTACAAACAAATGATACAAGCTGCTGGACCAAGATATGACAACAGACCAGCAGTGCTCCCTACTGGCAAGAGAAATAAAAAAATAAAAGGAATTTCAGCTCTCCGTCTTCTCAGTGCAGGTTCGAAATTTCATCAGGATTAGAGTGTTTAAAAAGGACAATGAAGACATGTCGTGTTTACATATGACATAATTGATATGACACACAACATTTGATTATTTTTGGAATAAGACATAAATGTGTTTTATCACGAGAAAAAAATTCGAAATTGTTGCTCCACAAAAACAGAAAATATACTTGAGAATCAGTCTGTTTACTGTCATATGTATTATTTAATAAAAAATATGTTCAGCAAACATTATCTGCACATTTAAAAATGTTGATTTTTAGATCAAATCTGAAACATTGAATTCAGGAAATCTCAATCTGATTTGGACCATGACTTAAATAAAAATAACTACTATCTACCATGTAAATAAAATGTTTTGATAAGATTTGTAAGTAAATCTAAAGTGTAACTCTAGGAAGGAGGTAAGGGTGTGTTGTGCTTCATGAATCGTACCTACCTGATAACAATTTGCCAAGTCATTCACCAGATTTGTGTGACAGACATTAGAAACTTAAGACGATGTATTAGTTCCTTCACAGGGTTACAAATCCAGTGTGGGCAAGTCAATCGATGAAATTCATGTGCAAGCACAATGCAAAGCAAATATTATCTAGATTTGGTTGTCCTTTAGAGCATGACCAGTTCATGGTTATCTAAAGAACCCAGATACCAAGAAGAAGAGTAAACAGAAAGTTAGTCATTACAATAACAGATGTGATTAGGAAATGGACCCCTGAAACTGAACTCATCCTGCACTTTCAGCCGAGTGGATGAAGCAGTGATGGCACTGGCATTTTAGTTTTTATGAAGTGTCAGTCACATGCAGCTGCTGTCATTGTGCAGACAAGTGTGTGTAGTTGATAATATTCAAATATAATAATATATAATAAGGTGTTAAGGCAAAGGTGATGCTTGAATTCATATTTAATACGTGGTATACACTTCCAAGTTTGAATAAAGCCATTAAAAACAATCTCGCGTCATTTTATCCTTTGTCAAATGTTCCTTTGATCAAGTGTTAAGTACAGGCAAAAAAAAGGAGACAGTTATTAACTCAGTCAAGGGTCCAGGGCACTGGGTTCATCTTATCTCTTTACCACTATATCAGTTAAAACCTACAGTAAATACACTCAGTGACAGGACTTTAGTAAATACCCAAACGCCACTCATGGTGAAGGCTTTTTTGGGTTAGTAACACTGTACATGGGAGGAAAAGTTATGAATAACAAAAATACATGTGTGTATATATATATATACATATATATATAATATTTTACATAGGAATTAAATTCAGGCCTTACTGAAGCCATGTAAAGTATATTTTTCATTTTACAGACTATAATAGTATAATCAGTAAGGACATCTGTTTATGGCACTGAATTGAGCATTGATATTGGTGAAAGGCAACCAAGAAAATGTAACAGAGAACTCTGAGAAAAAGGGTCAGTATATGGACATTTACTGTCAAGTCTAAAGGAAATGAATGGGTTAATAGTACACATTCAGCGCACTTCACTTAAAAAAGGTTTGGGGGCTTGGCAGACTTTCCATTCAGAATGCAAACAATTGCACAAGCGTCAGTCTTTCAGTATTCCACAGCCTGTCCACCTCAAATTAAGACCTCTGAGACTTAAAGGTAAGCAATCTTTACACGTGAAAACGATAAAATTTTTAAAGTTCTTTTGAAAATGACAAAAATAGGAAGGTACTTGTTTCAAAGACAATATTTTTTTCTGTTTGAATTTAAGGGCTATTTTAATTATGATGTTGATATTCTATCCACAGCTGGTATGCAAACCATTGTGCTGCTGGTTGTGTGGGTACTGGGAACATCACTGGTGTTGCCAGACTCCGACACAGCAGGGGAGAAGGTGGCCGAAGATCCCGTTCCTTGCTCCAAGGTGTGCACCTGTCTGCACGATGACTACAGCTTGGAGCTCAACATGTACTGCAGTGCTCGTAACCTTACCCAAGTGCCAACTGACATGCCACCATCCACTCATACTCTCTGGCTGGATGGCAACTTGTTCACCTCGCTGCCAGCGGCATCTTTTAGGGACCTCACCAACCTGGACTTTCTGAACCTGCAGAATGGTCAGCTGATGACCCTTGACCCTCAGGCTTTCAAAGGCCTTAGGTCGCTGGCACACATTCACCTCGAGAGAAACCGTGTCAGGGTGTTGCCAGGTATAATCTTCCAGAATACACCCAACCTTGCTTCACTTAGTCTGCACAACAACCAGCTCGGTCGCATTGAGGAAAGACTGTTTGCAGGACTCTCACACATGTGGCTTCTCAACCTTGGGTGGAACTCAATAACAGTCTTACCGGAGACAGCTTTCCATGACCTGCAAGGCCTACGAGAGCTCATTCTCGCAGGGAACAGACTTGCTTACTTGCAGCCACAGCTCTTTCAAAATCTTGCTGAGCTTAAAGAGTTGGATCTGACTGGAAATTATCTCAAGGTCATCAAAGCTAATGTATTTCTTAAGCTCCCTAAACTGCAGAAGCTTTACCTGGCCCAGAATCAGATAGTGACAGTGGTACCCAGAGCTTTTGTGGGCATGAAGTCGCTGAGATGGCTGGATCTGACGAACAACAAACTGACTTCTCTCCATGACGACACTTTCCTGGGCCTGCACAGTCTTCATGTGCTGCGTCTTTCCAACAACTCGATCACTGGGATAAGGCCCAGGACTTTCCGTGACCTGCAGTACTTAGAAGAACTGCGACTCAGTTACAACAGGATTCGAACTCTGGGGGAGAGGATCTTTGAGGGGCTTGGCCACCTGGAGGTCCTAGAGCTGGAGTACAATCAAGTGCAGGAAGCACAAGTGGGTAGTTTCACAGGCCTCTCACATGTAGCTGTCATCAACCTCTCTGGGAGCTGCTTCCAAAGTCTGCCAGACCAAGTGTTCAAAGGTCTTTCCAAGCTTCACAGCCTACATCTGGACAGAGGTTGCCTTACAAGGATCACAACTCATGCTTTTACTGGACTCTCGGGTTTACGGAGGCTTTTCTTGCAGCACAACAATATCTCTGCGGTGGAATATCAGAGCTTTGTGGATCTGGTAGGCCTATTGGGACTGGACTTGAGTTTCAACAACCTGGAGGTTCTCACAACCCAAACATTCTCTGGCCTTAAGAATTTGGAGTACTTGCTGCTGTCCAACAACGAATGTCGACAGTTTTTGCAGAATGGCACAAAGCAGCTTCTTCCAAGGCTGCGCTATCTGGACCTGAGAGCAAATGCCTTGACAAGTATGACCCCTGATTTCTCAGAGATCATGGAAAAACTGTTGCTGTCAGGAAACCGGTGGAAATGTGACTGCGGCGCCCTCACACTCAGAAACTACAGCTTGAGGAGTCCGCTTGTGATACCTCGACGAGTGGAAACTCACGCTGAGGGTGAAGAGCCGGACACAACCATAACCATATACAACAACATCACGTGCACCAGCCCACCACGAGTAGCTGGTCAAGACCTCCGGGATGTGGACAGTGAACATTTTCAAAGCTGCTAAGAAGACATGTTTAGGGAAATGGTTGGTACCCAATAGAGAAACTTGCAAAACTGCTTCCTATACTATATTTTCATCAGTGTAAATTTATTCACATTAATTTCAACATTTAAATTGTAATACTGGTATATGTTTCAGGTTCTTATTTCATATCAATTAACAACAGATACATTTTAAACCATCTGATGCCTTAACAGAAGATGTTCTTTGTTTCTAAAAAAAAATATTTGGGGGGGTGCTGAAACTTTTCTCCAAAGAAAAGATCAACCAACCTATATTTCTTTTCCATATGTTAAAGTTAAACGTGAACATGTAATTGTAGATGTGGGTGATGACAGTTGGCAAAATTGTCAACACTTCAGAAAAAGAGACAATTTGATGGAACCAATCCACAACAACTGGTTTGTAACAATTCAATTCATGTTAATATTAGAGAATATGATGGACTGTAAAGAGTTTCACTTCTTTGGTGGAGTTGCTCGATATGGAGATGGATTTGCTGGATTTATTTAATAAAAACAGATTTAAATGTGATGCATTGCAAAGTTGTTGTTTTTTGTTGATAATTTGGAGCATTTTAAAGTTTTACTTATTTTAAATTTTGTGCAAGCATCAAACTGTAATGGTATTTTAATGACTTTGAATTTGAAAAACATTAGGCCGTAACACAGTTTAGTTACCTATTAGTGGGACCGGGCTGTCACTGCTGAAAACAAGTGAGCTTTGACTTCCTGAATGACGTCGGCTAACCACAAAAGTGCGCAATTTCATCCAAGAATGTATGTAAAGAGCAATGGCCAACGGGTATACATTTTATAGACTACAGAGTTTAACATACCTCGAACATGTCACACACACACACACAACACAAGTTTTATGACGTTTGGGTAGTCGTTTGTTCAGTTATACTTTCCTGCGTTTCACGAGCGCGACGCGTTGAGTTGCGATATATCTGGCAGCACCTGAACGCAACACTGTTGCGGAGTACACGTGCACCGGACTGGAAGTTTGCTGTTGCCAATGGTAACCAAGAAAACGTTTCAGCGCGGCGCATCAACGGTAACGTTACAAAACGTAGTTTTAGTTGACTCGCTGACTTGTTTTTGGGCCGATAGACATGGATTTTAATCATTCTTCGTGTTGGAATTCAATTTCGGAGAAAGTTAAACCGCATATACCCTCCATGGACTTCGATTTTTCATCAGTAAGCTGTTTTTTTTTTTTTTCTTTCTTAAAATTGAATTTCTAGTAACTGATCAAAAAAAAAAAAAAAAAAATATATATATATATATACACGACTTGATTTACAAATGTAAATAACCAAAAGATAATAATGTGTCCCTTTAACGTAACAGTCTGAGAAAGACAAGATTGTCACCATATATCAAAGACCGGCTGGGCTTTCCCTAAAGGTCCCTGAAAACTTTGACAGTTTTTCAGTGGAAGATGCTGAAATACAGGTTAGTTGATTGTAAAAGTCATGATCCCCAAGCAAAACATGACCGGTAATGATTGATATCTGTGTGCGTTTTCTCAATCAGGAGCTGTTGAAACCAGTGAATCAGACATGGCGAGAAGACATTTGCAGACAGCTTGAGGAAGATGACTTAGTAGAAAACAGCGCTCAGCGCTCTGATACGGATGTTGAGGTGTGTTATAGGTCTATTAATCTGCGGCCACCGTCAAGCCAAGCCATATGCAAACATCCTTTCCTTTCACCCTTAAAGGCTGGTGCTTGTGAGACCAATAGTATAGCGTTGAACGATGAAGCCAGGCTGACTGCCTCCTCAAAAGAAAATGTGGACAATACAAAATCTGATGAGGGTTTCCATTTTCTCTCACTCGCGGTGAGTTTGAAAAGTTAAAAGAGACAAATAATCTTACACACTTAGGGTTCATAAAGGTAAATATTCTCTATTAACTGTACCTTTTCATAACATACACTTTTTTTTTTTTTTATTTACACGTGACACTTACATTCAGAGGCTTGACCAGTGGGATTTGGATGATGTCCTCCAAAATCTCAAAATGGACGCGATGTCTCCGCAACAATATGTACCCGATGCACCTGTGGAAACACATGCAGGCAAGTCGTTATAACACACTTCACTGGAGCTACGCTGATCAATAAAAGATGTGGGACTATGAAAGGATAATTTTGCGTTGTTGTTGATAGATGGTGACAGAAAACGGTCACAGGAAAATACAATGAAGAGACTTCTTGCTCTCTGTAAGAACCAGTCTTTGTCAGAGCCTGTGAAAAGTCCAAACTGCATCAGGTAAGTCAAATCACTGCTGAGGTTTTATGACCAAAATTGTCAGATTATAATAACAATTGCCCTGTTTGTTTCTTGCAGACAAAATAATATGAGGAACATATCACTGGAAAAGTCGGCATCAGAGTTGCAGCTGAGCCACCAGGAATGTCCCACTGTTTATATTGACTTGCGTTCCCCTGATCCTTCAATAAAACCAGCAAGAACATCCCCAAATCTTTCATCAGAGCCTGAGTCGCCAGCCAAACACAACACGCACCGGGCATCACCACCTGCAGAGAAACACAATCTTAAAGTGCACACTGGATCACAAAAGGGCAGCAGGTAAATACACTGTGTCCTGCATTACAAATATTTGTCATGCTTCAGTTCAGCTCATTTTGTTTCAGGTCATGTCGTCATTTCTCTGCTTGCAGGAAAGGGACTGGCAAGAGCATGTTGCTTCAAAAACTAAGGGAGAAGAACTTAAATGGGAATAAATATTGGGAGAAATGTACAAATCTTTTGGAAGCAGAAGAAATGGAAGACAGGCCAACTCAACCTGTAGAGTCCACAGGTGATTATCACTCCCAACATCTGTGTGGAGATCAACAGTCAATTGTAAAGTCCAGAAAACCTGAAATGGAACCCACACCGACTGTCGAGCAAAGTTCAATCAAAGAACCAAAGCAGCAGAGGTTTGGGTTTTTCTCTTTTTTTCATTCAGCACATCATTAGCAGTAAACAAATGTCTTAACCATGACGATGAATGTGTTCAACAGTGACCTACAAAGACGGCACGTCAAGCAGACGTCTGAAATCCTTAAACAACTGAAAAAACATCATCCAAACAAATCTGTGACTCTGAAGCGGCCAGCTGCTGAGAGGACTGATGTTCTGGATGAGTCTGTAAGTGCCAAAGAATTTAAAATGATACATTTACAGAACATTTGCATACACTTATTATCAATTGTTTTTCAGGAAGCATCTCATCCAGAGTCAATCAGCACGCTGCCAGCGGCAGATAATGAAAGCAAAAGCTGCATGCTGCTGACTGTCAACCTCTCCAGTCCTGGTGTGGTCAGTGACAGAGCTGACAGAAAAAGAAAACATCTGCATCCAGCTGCAGCCAAGTCACACATCTACAACGCTTTAGTGGCTTGGTTTCTGTCTCTGGTCAGTGAGCTCCTGATGCATGTCATAGTATATTGTTTGTGAAGGTGAGTTCATGCCTCGCCGTGTCAGGTCAATTATTCATGCGTTTTGTAGGCTGACCCGGATCCGAGTCACGATGAAGACGAAGTCCCGTTCTGGGTTGCAGGACTCCAGCAGCGGTGGACGGAGGGCGAACTCGCTTTGCATGTTCTAGCCGTGGCTCATCACTGCTATACACCACGGGTGAAGAGAAAACAAACCAAAAAGCACTGACTTACATTGTCCCTTGAGTTTGACACTTACACAGATTTTATTTTGTATTTTTTGTTTGTTTGTTTGTTCCGCAGAAAAGGGACAGCGACATCCGTGCACCTTTCTACAACCACGTCTGCAGGTTCCTGTCTGAGACTTCGCTCACCGTAATTGCCAACTGGCTACCTCAGCTCACAAAGCTGCTGGAACAGCAACCCCATGCCTCACCCATCCACCTGCCTTCATGCTGCTTGAATTGTTTCATCTCTGCCACCTCCAACAAAAAGGTGGGTTGCTACGGAGAGTGCGCTTTAACGTACAGTCTTTCTGAGCACTTACATGATGTCGTGTTTTGTTGACGGCATATTGTTCCCCCGGCTTTGTATTTCAGGTTATAGACTGGTCATTTGATCTCGGTCCGGGGTTTTGCTGGCAGACTGTGGAGACTCAGGAACATGTGTCTAAGGGGAGAGAGACGTCACAGGAGCTGCACACGGAGGTGAGCGCGTCGTCCACTCTTTGCTGTAGTTTATTTTTTTTTTTTTAAACTGTAAGTGAATTTGTGTTATCTTTCCCTTGGTTTTTGTAGGTATCAGTTGTTCTGGGTTCCAGTGGCTTCTTTCAACATCCTCTCATAACACACTACACCCTCCAGCTGGTCCTCGACTCAGGACTCGATGTGTGTGGCCTGCGGCTGCTTTATCCACCTCAGGGGCTCCTGAGCAACAGTGTTGGTGGGACATAATGCCGTCTGTTCTTTAAATTACTCAGTACCTCTACTCGCCTCACTGGGTCTGGCGCACATGACGGCCTGGATATGTGTCTTCACTGAATTAAAATTTAAAAAAAAAAACTCTTCCTCTCATTCAGGCAGTGTCCCAGGTAACAAGAGAACTGATGAGACCTGTCGACCCGTCCTCGCGCTGGCTGTTCGGGGTCCTCATGCCCACTCACTGTTGAAGGACTTAACTAGTTCCTTAGGACCTCTGCTCGCCGAAAAGGCAGAAAAAACGTCCGTCAACCCCCGGCACTGCGGGAGTCAAGAACCTCTGATCGTCCACTCCCCTCAGCTGGCCAGTGAAGTCCAGAGAGAGCTGTGCTTGTGGTTTTCAGGAAGACTTGGAGGAGGAAGTCCACAGAATCACAATCAGCGTCTGAACAGGTCTGCCGTCAAAATCTCAGAATGGAAAAGCGTCATTCAACATCAACACAACAACAGCTTGCAGAGTGTTTCTCTGTTCCTGATTTAGGAATTTTCTCTCACTAAATATTGTCAGTGATGTTAAAGTCAGGGGACTATGAGGCTGGCACATACTAAAGCACAATCCCTTTATTACCCTGACACTGCTTTTTCTTTCAATTTCAATAATGTTCTAATCAGTTACTCTATGTTTTCTCTCTTTTTTTTTTTTTTTTCTTCTTTTTTTTCATAGCGTTGTACCTTCAGATGACAGAATCAAGGGCAGCCTGTCAAACTCAAGCAGAACATCCTCCTTTCTGTGTGCTACAACTAAAGGTACAGTAATCCAGTGAGTCAAAGCTGCCACACAGTAGAAAACTGGCTTGTGTCCACATTTAATTTTCAACTTTCGCATTTACTGTCCTGAGGGGAATTGTTTGTTTGCAGCAAGCAAGGATAAAAAGATTTTCACTCGAGTGCAGCTGCTAATCCCTCTTTCCCCCTCCCCGATGGCCAGCTGACTTACTCCTCGTGGTGTCACCTGTTGTGCCTCCGTGTTGCTACGGCCAAGTGTTGGCTGCATGTGAACGCAGAGGCTTCGGTCTCATCGGGCTGCAGAGGCTGCAGCTTCCGAGCAACAGAGCCGCCGTTCTGGGACTCACCAACCTGCAGGTAGACCTCCTGAGATACTCCTTCGGAGGACAGAGTGTCAGAAGGACTGTGTGTAAAACAAGGAGGAACAAGATGACATGTGACTATGAGACCATTCGAAGGAATCAATCAAAACAACAAAACAAATACATATAACCACACGAGAAAAAGTCAGATATACAATAATAATCATATATTTTGCACTTGTGAGTTTGGTTCTTGCCAAGGCGTAGAAATTACTCTTATCATGACATTCATCTCAGAATGGAAAACGTAGTCGAAATTGTGATCTTGGTACATATTTGCTTGCCTTTTTCTAATGATGAGCCAGGTGTCCAGCCGTTCGGGGGCGAACCGTACGCGCAGGACTCTACAGTGAAGGAATAGGAAGAGTTACTCTTTTACTTATTTGTCATCGTTGAGTATGGAAGCCTTTTGCATTTATCTTTCTAGACGACTGTGTTCTGCGGTCCACCTGCTGCCGTCCCGGATCGGGAGGAGCTGAAGTTGCCCTCTCGCTGTCTGGTGTTACTTCTGAGGAAAGAAAATGCGTTGCGCCACAGTGTTAGTCTGCCATCAGGTCTCAAATCCCATCTCAAGTTATAGCCACAGCACAATTCATCTCCACAAATCATGTAATGTGTAAAAATGTGCGCGTGATAATGCAGTCAGTCGGCATTGTTGTCTGCAGGTCTTTCTTTGCTCCTAAAATAACCTTGTCTGATTGTCACACCGTTTCAGCCCTAATGAGAGAATTCAAAGCTCAAAAGCTTCTGAGTTGCATCCACTCCAGGCGTCACGGTGTTCACACAGTAGAGCCAAGATTGTGTTTCCACACTGTGCTGTACAACAGCAACTTGTACTCCTTCTTTGGTAAGCAGCACTATAGATATACGGTCAGAGCAAATTCTAAAAGATGATCCTCTGCAATATACATGTTTTACACAAGTTTTCTTTTTAGTTAGGTGTATGTGGGCAGTGCCAGATCCTTCCGGTGTGATCCTGTCCCGTGCGTCCACTTCTGACATGGAGCAGGTGGTGATTCTGACCCTGTGTGGGAAGAGCATGAGTCAAGGCCTGAGCCTCCTGCACTGTGTGCTGACAGAAGGGCCCGAAGGTGATTCAAGTTCACTGTATTTCTGAGAGCCCAGCCTGTAGTGGAGGTAGCAGTAAACAAACACACAAACCCTACAGTTGAATAAATGAACAAATTAGTATGAGTAAATTATTTCAAAAGAATCCTCTTAATTTACGCCACTCAGTAATTACAATGCTTTTTTTTTTGTTTAACTGATATTGTAGGTGATGCAGGGTTTGAGCTGCTGGGCCTGAAGTGGCTGCCCGTGTTGACACGATTTCAGGCCCAGGAGCTCAGTCTCTACGAGGTGGGAGAGCAGCTCTGCTCCGGCAGCGTGGACGCTCTGATGTCATCTCCGGCTCTGGTGTGCGCTCTGAGAGGTTTTGATGCTTTTGCGTCACTGAGGAAGCTGCTACCGCAGAACCCGCCTCAGCATGTCTTGACGTCACCCACACCTGAAGTGGCCCTCAGACAAGTGTCCCTCTTCTTCTTTGAGCACGAATTGATTCCCGGTAAGCTTGTTGTGGCGTGTATTCAACTACTGGTGTTGGAGGACAGTTTAAAGCAGTTCGCTTTCTGCTCAGATCCACAGATGCTGCTCACCGTCTGCCTGTTCGAACCGAGAGTCTGGGATCACGCTCTGGCTCGAATACTCTCCAAACTCCAGCAGAGCGGCTTCACTCTGGTGAGCCTGCGGGTAATGAGCCTGGACAAAAGTGATGCTACTTCACGACCGCCTGCAGAAAGTGTGCAGAACAAGTGCTCCTCACTGGCTCTCTGCCTCCAAGGAGAAAACGCTGTGAGGAGTCTGCTGCACTTGCTGGGCCAGGAGGACTCGTCCCCGTGGACGACCTGTTATGGTACGACCCAGTCATAGCACCTGTGATCAGTGTCCTTTGCTGCATAGACGGAACACATTCAGGAGCAGGATTTCTATGTATGCTGATGTCAGTAACCGCTGTTACAGGATCAGGATCATATCAACAAGCTATCGAGGATGTGAAGAGGTTTTTCCCAGAGGGGCTCTGCTGCACTGAGACCAGCACCATGAGACGGGAACAGGTTTGGATGATGGAACACCGGACTGTGGGTGAAAAGACATTGAAGCTGCTCTATTTTGAGTCCTGATAAAAGACTTTGGTTTTGTTTCAGATTCTCAGCTTGTGTTCGGACCCTTCAGCCTCTGTGGAGCGTGAACAGAGCTGCACACTGACCCACGCGGCCCAGGGAAGTCTGTCAGTTTCTGTGGCATCCGGACCAAACGGAGGTCTGGATTTACTTTTCTGGGTTTGTTTTCATAAGCAGGCACTCTACGTAATGGCCATTTTTTTGCTGGGAGCAGCTATGCCCTATACATAATCAAGGGAATGCACATCGTCCCGAGGATTGTCATTTTATTGAACTCACTTTAAAGCGTTAAAGATTGCACGGGTCTGTTTTCTTTTTTAGCTAAGATTGCTTCCTTTAAATTATTTAATCATTTATTGGGTTTTAGCAGGACCTGCGTAGGAAAGCGTATTGAAACATGACTCAGTTCCAGGTGACCTTTGTAAACTGTACACAAACCAAATGTCCTGTTTTGCTTGTTTATTCGTACCAGGGTCCCAGATACACAGAGCCCGCTGGCAGACAACCTGCCTGCTGATAGCCTTAAACGCTCCACCACACAGCCAGGCGGCGGCCCGGCTGGAGGTGGTGGAGCAGCTGCTGAGGTCAGGCTGCCATCTGGTGGCGGGGAGGATGAGCATACTGGACAACGAGCAGCAGGACCATATCGCAGAGACACTGGCGGTGTCACAGAGTGGAAGAGAGAAGGTGGGGGAATGTAAAGTGGCTTTTTGAACAGGTTCCTTTTAATGCAGGCGGCGAAATCAAGCTGCTGATTTCCTTTTGGTCTCTTGTGTCTTTAAAAGATGGCTCGTTTTTACACGGCTCCGTGTCTCGTCATGGCTCTTCAAGGGGAAAAGATTGTGGCAGGTTTAAGCCTGATCCTTAAAAGGTATAGGAAAAGAGAACGAAAAAAAAGTAGTGTGCGCGTACATTGACAATTTTTTTTTTTTTTTTTTTTACACATAAATAACTTCTCTTTCATTGTCACTCCAGCATTTACAAGGAGAGGCCAGACTTACAAAACATGGAAAATATGATCTTCTACCCAGAAAGTGACGAAGAGGTAAAACAAAAAATACCATGAAATCATAATTTAGCTTTGATTTTTAGGTTTTTATTTATTGTCAACACATTGAATGAACACCCAACCAGGTATATTAAATATTGTTTTGTCTTTCAACAAGTCACTTATAACCTGTTAATGCTGTGCTCTCTCCTCCAGGCCAAGAAGCTGACATGCTACCTATTTGATGCCCTCTCCCCTGAGAGCTGCGATACCATAGTGCCATAAAGTAATAAATAATGTATGTAGATTGTCCAACCATTTAAAAAAAAAAAAAAAAAAAAAAAGTCTGCTCTGAAAAAAAATATTTACAACTAAAATTCTTCAGGAAATACTTGTTTTGATGCTATAAACATGATTCATGCTACTGTTATGAAATAAATAGCTTCTGTCCATCTGAGTTCAAAGGGACAAACTCTTTTTTTTTCTGTTGGTTGTGTTTGAGACAAGAAGTATTCACACGTTTCAGATGAAAAATTATTTTAATTCTCAAGATGATAAAAATAATTTTGTGAACTCTGTAAACCATTGCATAACTGTAGTGTAACAATTTAACAAGTGTTAACAAACTAGTAATACACTACAGTAAATATGCGGCACACAATCCTCAATGTAGAAAAGAAACATCTAGTATTCTAAGACTTGCACCTGTTTTTGTGTTCACAACACAAAAATATCAATATACCAACGGAATATTTTCTACAATTATCAGTATAGAATTTCCTACATATCCATACAGCTTGTCACAAAATAAGGGACATATTTTTTTTAATCTATAAATAATGTCTAAACCCACTGACATTTAAGTAAATAAATCCATGAAATGCAGTTTCCTCAGATTGAACACATTCTCTATCAAATCACTGTTTTCCCCTGAGAAAAATACATTTCTTTCCTTAATATTTTCTCATTATGCTGACAAATAGAAACTTGAAAACTTGCATTTGTTTTTTTAGTTCTAATAGATTTTATTGAATAGCAGTTCACAACTAGATGCTACATCATAATCAATTAACTGCGCTCCATAATATCCAGTGACCTATTCATTGAATATCTAATTTAGAACAATACATTCAATATTTCAGGGCTTCAATGTTATAATAACATTTCTACTGAAATTTTCTAAAGTACGTGGAACAACTAGTTCCACATTCAGATTCTTTACTTTTGACTTTGCAATAGCATTTTTACTTAATTTGAACAGCTCCATACATCATACTCATATACATGTACAAGATTGCATAAATCTTCTGGCTCCATTTTCATAATGTTAAAAACAAAGAAGACACAACAACTAACAATAATGCAAAATAGATTAAACTATTCCAATGCAGAGCATAGTGACACATCTAGTACAGTTCATTTACAAGATTCTTCCTGTTTGGTGCTTTTCCTTACAAACAACTGGTTTTTTTTTTTTTGGTGCCAAATGACTAATTGAGATCAAACTTGTGTATTCAGTGGTTAGGTATTGCTGGGTTTTCTTGAATTTTATGGCAAATACAGACTGAGAAAAGACGATTATCATTCAATTGGAACCCCAGCTTCGTCCTGTCAAACTGGAGAAGCAAATCTCATTAGATTAGCATTTTCCCTTTCAGCTCAAGTGGCCTGAATGCACAGGACATTCAGCAATCACACTGTGGTCCACAGAAATATTGTAAGGCACTGGAATTTTGATTCCAATTAGACACGTTATGTTTTGTATCTTCAATCGATCCACATTATGTAATTCTTCAAGGCACAGATGTATTTGAAAGAGTAATTGGTCCGTTCAGAGATAAAATTCAACAAATCTGAAGAAATGGAAAGAAATGGAAGCTGTGCTTACCAAGTGAATGTCTGTCATTTTTTTAAATTTTTTTTTTTTTTAAGATAACTTGAATTGAGGGCGAGTAGATCTCCAGAGAGACTGAGGGCCAACTCAGTTGAAATTATGTCTGTATCTGCCATTGATGCTTCACAATCATCATCTGTCCCCGTAATAACAAAAACTAATTTGGACCACGGCTTTCAGAAACATAAACAGAGTCAGATAAAAAAAAAATTAAAAAAAAAGAAAGAAAGAAAGCACCTTACAGTCACTGGAGGCCTATCATAACAGTATATAATGCATACCTATCAATTTCAAACTGATTTAGATATTGTTTTTAAGCAAAATCTACGAATAAAATTGACTTCAAAACAGTACTGTAGTGAAGTTTATATGGCCACTTCAGAAGCACAAATGTCATTCTGTCACTTTGACATTCCTTCACTGGAGACAACAATTAAACTGACACTGAATCCTCGTTTAAGGTCAGCATGTGCGAGCCAGTATTGCACAATCTGCCATAAACGCCAATGTATACTGAACACAAAATCAAATGTACAAATACACAATTTGTAAAGATCTGACCCATGCATTTTTGATCATCTGTGTATCAACTCACTATAACTAACTTTAGATAGAAAAAGATGCAATTAATTACTGTTAATGAACAAACATTATCTATTTAAGGTACTAGGTGATTTTCTTGTCTTTTTTTTTTTTTTTTGTTAAATCAATTTAAGTTTCCTAATGAAGTAAAACAAATGATAAAATGTAGTAGAAAAGAAATAACAACAATACAGGTCTTTGGTAAAACTGCAAAAAATGGGCCTAAGTCCATTTATGTTGTAAGCAAAAGCCATTGGCATAGTCCTGTTGTTGAAGAGGATATACAGTATGTCCCTACTGAATGAAATGTTAAAGCAAAAAAAAATCCATCCAAAAACAGAATTCCTGCCACTCAATGCTGGACTTTGTGTCAGTTTCCTGCAGATGACCTTGATGTGCCGACTGTTATTAATAGCTTTGGGCACGCCCGCCCATGTTCACAACTACAGGCTATCTGTCCAACACCGGACCAACAGTTCGGCCAGCCATGCCCGTCGCAGAGTGAATAAATGGTCAAAGTCACGCCATTGGTCGGCCAAATGCCACGCGACTGACAGATAAGGTAACCAACCGTTGGTCAGCCAAATCCTGTATCGGTTTCAAATAAAAAGCCCTCATTTCAAAATAAAAGCCCTGTAGAGTTCCATCCACAATACAGTCATATACTAGGTTTTGACCGTGTCTTGTGTGAATTCTGTTCAAGGGTAAAATTTTCCCTTTACAATATATATTTGGACAGCTACTAGAACACCACTTTGGTTCATTTTTAGATTTTCACACCAGACATCATTAATTTAGTCGGCTTCACAGGCTAAATAAAATAGACCAAAGAACCCTGTGAATTAGCTGCACCGTACACTGCAATCCCAGTGTGCGCGGGGAAAAGAAAGCCAATAAAAATACATTTACCTTCAATCAATTAAAAAAAAAAAAAAAAAAAAAGGGACGATCTACAGTAGTACAGGCTAATGACATCATTCTAAGTGATTTACAAAAGCACTGAAACTCTGACTCAAAAAGATTTACAAATTAATAATTCAATCAAAAAAAGATTAAGTCAAATTAGATGAAGACAAATTATTTCGGAGTTTCTGAAATCTGAGCTGTGGATGCACAACAACATTCAAACACCTAAATGTATAACAAGAATCTACATTAATACAATTTTCCAGTAGCAGCGAAGCTTGCAGAAGTTATTAAGCCTTAACTACACTAAAATAAGTCAATACAAATATTCTGGCAGTGTGACACAGTGCGACCTTTTTTTTTTTTTTTTTCCTTTTTTTTGTGTTTTTTGTTGTTGCTGGTTAATATATCGCATAACATGCAATACCAGAAGTGTTTAGCCTGCCTTTTATGCTGTAATATAATCAAAATGCTAAAATACCATAACTTTCAGGATATTTTTCCTCTGAGTTGCTTAATTGTCATTTGTGTGAATGTAAACAATGCATTTTCCCATATTTATAAGTAGCAAAAAGTGTACCTGGCGATACATGATTTTCTACTGACTTTAAAGCAAGAATAAAAAGGTTTTTTTTGTTTTTTTTAACACAGTAGAAGGTCATTTCAATCAGAGGAACTATAAGCACAAATCCTATGCAAAATCCAACCTACAAGTTCACTACGGAATTCTTCATTCACTGCAGGATTATTACAATAAAACAAACAGAAAGTTACTGAACTGTCTCAAATGCATTTTGGATGTTGCTATACAAATGAATGTGTCCTATGTTTGCATACTCCCAAATGTTAAATTGAAAAACCTAATTTCAAAGACTGAAGCTGCACCAAGAGAGCACCACAACCAAGGAATGAGTGGGCGGGTGGGCAGGTGAAGAGTTGGGAGGGGAGAAGGGAGGTTCATTTCTAAGGATGAAGTCAGGACACAGGCACTGACAATGTTCAACTTCAATTATCTTCTGCAGGAATACTCATTGGGATTTGGCCAAATACACTGGCATATATTCATATATACACATTATAGTCAATGCTCCTGCAAAGTTAAATACACATTTTGCAGAAACCTCTGCACAAGCTTCAACTACTTGTGTTTGCTCTGACAATTCTACACATAACCTTTTCGACTAAGGCAAGGCACTTTAGAGTTAGAGGCCGATATGTTCTAGAGAAGGTCAAGAGGCTAGATTCCTACAAAAAAAAAAAAAAAAATCACCATTTCAGGCTTGTAGTAAATACAATACATGCTTCTCTAATGGATAGGCTATAGAAATTTCTACAAAACAAAACTAACTGATTGAATAATAGCCTTAACATGTAGCATGTGCCTTACTGATATTACAGCTGCTGGTTATGCCTAAAATGCAGTTTAAATGTGCACTTATTTGATTGAAATTTTATAAATCTAACTATGAAAGTAGAAACTATTAAGTACTTCTTCTATGAAATCTTAATATGTAGAACCATGCCATGATTTAACAACAGGAAACATTAAATATTCAAATTATGTTTCACAGAACACACAAAAAGCTTCAGACATTAGCTTATGTAGAAAAAAACAAAACAAATGTATAAATCTAAAAAAGACACAAAAGAATACCTACAAAGCAGCTGAAAGCAAATTTCTATTTACCCTTTAATAAAGTCCCAGGTCAACAAAGTGCTTTTAATAAGAAATCAAACTTCTTCAGAAAGTTGGTCAAAGTAATGATGCTTGACTGTTTGCATTAAACAAAATTTAGATTTAATTTTTTTAATTTTTTTTTTTGGAGGGGGGGGTGGTTAAAAAAAATTGACTTTACTTAAAGAGGAACACTGCAAATTTACAGCATTCACATCTTTCCTTGGTTTGTCTGATTCAATGCTGCAGATTTAAAATTAGCACTAATACCTCAATGGATGTGAAGCATTTTTTTTTTTTTTTTTACAAATCTGTGTATAAAGTTTCAACTGTTGTGCAATACTCCCCCCCCCCCCTCTAAACTCCAGACTAATAAGGCTTATACAAAATACATGATTCTGAATTCAGAGACAAGTGTGTACGATTTAGGAGGAAGTATTGGCAGAAAAGGAAAATATATTCATAATATTTTCAGTAGTGTATAATCATCTGAAACTAAGCGTTTTTACTATGTTAGAATGAGCCCTTCATATATAGGTGCCATGTTTCCACAGCAGCCCAGAACAAACCAAACACTGATTATGGAGAGTATATGAAGATTCTCCTACAGGCTTGGAAAGAGAGGGTGAGGCGGGGGCGGGGTGTGTGTGTGTGTGTTATACTGCAATATAGAACCTCACCACTAGAGGCCACTAAATCCTACAAACTGCTCCTCTATATATGTCACAATAAGGTGTCTAGATGTCCGTTTTGTTGATTTGCTCACAAATAAAGCCTTTGACTTTAATGTATTCCTCTTTAATTAAAGAAAACTCTGCTTTGAGTTTTGCCCATTTCATGTTGAACATCACCAGATTATGTTTTGAGTAAATTCAGCATTTTCTGGCAGTATGTTTCAAACATTTAAGATCAACCATCCTGAAATGTCTATAGCACTGGCTGTTATGGTAAAATACCAACAAAGGCCTTGTCTGAGTGCCTGGGTTATAGTGTGGGACTGTTTTGATCCACAAAAGCAGAACATTTTATTTTGATATTCTGCTATAAAGATTTACTCTTTCATCTTGGTTTTTTTTTCTTTTAATTCCTGAAAAATGGGAATGGGGTTGTGACCAGGGATATTTTTAAAACCTGATATAACATTCAAAATTTAAGACTGAATGAAGTTGGTGTGAAAGAAACAGATTCACAAAAACTTTTTTATGAGTTTTACGCACACTTATGAAAAGTTGGGTTTGAAATGCCTTTAAATTTGCTCAGGGGCAACTTTAAATGCATCAAATTGAGAAGACGGTGCCACAGGAGATCCCAGATTTACCCACACTAATACCCAGGTGCAGTAGAGTATAAACATGGGGAAAGAAATACAAACTCACACTCATTAATCTCTTCGTGTACTGAGCTTTCAACCAAGTTTATCGTTTGCATATTTTACACTCTATTTTTATATTTACCACAAGAGCAATATGTAAGGTGGGTGGTGCATATTTGCATTTCGATTGGGAAAACATTCTAATTTAATTGCATGGTTTTCACAGAAAGCAATTTGGTTGACCGACGTAACGCGGACATAAAATGAGCAAAACCTATAATGATTGAATCCCTTCTATGCAATCTGATTTATAATACTATTTGTTGTGTCAGTCAAACACCATTTTATCCTAAAGTAATTCAATCACGGTACGAAACAGACATTTCTGTTTAGAAAAATGGAATATCTATTAGTAGTTTTTCAAAAGGGCTAATCTTTAAATAGTACCTCGAGTTATTGTACATCACCACTTCAATATCTTTGTTCTACAGTAGGGACATTCTGTTTTACTAGGTGCACAGTTCTCACATAATACATAATGTTGGCAAGGCTGCAGAACAATGCAACGATCATGCTTTTGGCAAACTATACATTTCTTTGACTGAAGCTGATATATTACCTGTTGGGGGAAGAAAAGAGTGTATATCAGCTGCAACTTAGGGAAACACGGTGCATGCAGACTTTTCAAATAAGCATGCTTGATGACAAACATGGATCTGAATTATAGTCTGATAAAACTTTTGTTGTTGTTGTTGTTGTTGTTGTTGTTTTTTAAACTACGCAGATGCTACTAATGAAATGCTGTGTGTGATGATCTGGGCTTTCTTACCCCGTCTATAAGGTCTAGGTCATTACGCAGCTGAGTCTGGATGGAGTGTAGCTTTGACAAGGGGAGCTGGTCCAGCTCTCCGTAGCTACGTAGCAGAGGTGTTCCAGGTGTGCGACAAAGCACATCAAAGTCCCCCTGGAGCTCTTTCAGCTTGCGCTCTGTCTCTTCCCATTTCTGTTCTGCCAGCTGCCGCTCCGCGTCGGACGTTTTTGCTTGCTCCTTTGCTTCATGGGCGTCTTTCTGGCAAGCTTCACAGGCCTGGAGACAAAGGAGAGCGTTGCGATTAAAAAAAAGGATCAATGTAAGGGTAAATCGTGCGATTAGAGTTCATTAAGAGCACTGACTTGTTTGACCTGATGCCAGGCCTCCTCCCACTGTTTGATCTTCCTCTTGGCCTCATCCAGCTCTCTAAAAAGGCGCGCCAGATCAGCGCTGCTGGTTGTGGAGGTTAGGCTGCTGAAAACTGGGGATGGACTTGGTGAGAAGCTGCCACTTACAAAGTCCCAGATGTTGCTCGCTCCTCCATTCAAGCCTAGGTGAGCAACGTGTCAAAAATAAAGACCGAGCACAAAGAGAAATTAGTTAGTCGTGGAACTTTAAACCGTCTGATAATTGAAAAATATTTTTTGCATAAAACCTAAATTGTTTTTAGAATTTCTAAGTGATAGTAGTGATTTAGGTACAAAAATGTCTTTGTTACACTTGGTTGTTTCATTGGGAAGAAATTGTTTCTTACACAGTCTTCCTCTACTGGTCATACTTCTGAGCTTTACGCCCACATAAGGAGCTGGATTAATATTTAAGAAAAGCCGAGGGAAGTAAAATCCACTGTTAAGCGAATGCTTTCCAGCTCACTACGGGGAAAACGTCTGAATGCTGTTGGCTTACCCAGAGAATTCTGGGAGGAGGAGGTGGGTGTTCCCAGGAGGCCGTGCTCCTGCTTGGCCAACATGTTTGAAGGTTGATTTTGCTGAGATATCGTCCCAGACAGCAGGGACTGCGACAGCGACTGAGAGAGGGAGCTCAGCGGGGAGGTGGAGAGGGATGACGAGGAATTAAAAGAGGACGATCGTGCCAGGGAGCCGGGAATGTTAACGGGAGCCGATCCACCCAGCACTCTTTGACCTGAAGGACAGAGCACGCGCATTTGTTGCATTAAAAATGTGCAAACAATGACGAGACCACTTGTGATCAACTGCTTTTAACAAACTGGGTGCCCTTACTTGCCAGTCCTATGCTGTTATCTTGCTCCTCTAACTCCTTGTCAAGAGACGCAACATTGATGTCACTAAAGTTGAGGTCCAGCGCAGATCCTGATGGGAGGCCAAGTAAATCTCATTGACATTTTAAAAACAAAAAACGAAGTGGAAGCCATGAGCTCAAGCTGTTTGGCTGTGCTTTCACGTGCACGTACCTATGACAGACTCCACTGTGTTGCTCCCCGGATAGAAAGGAGTGGCTTTTGCATTCATCGTTGATAAGGTGGTGGGTGAAGAACTATCTGAGCCAATACTGGAGGCCAAGCTTGACGTTATACTGGAGGTAAAGCTTGATGCCAAAGGGTTCACCGCAGAGAATACAGTATTATGTGTCTAAAAGGGAAAGCAGAGAAAGGTGTTAAAATTCTCCAGGTTGTTAATTACAGGTTTTCTAATGAAATAAATAAATGAAGTCATATCATCGGCATGAAGTGATGCATTTAAATGCAAACCTGTTTTTCTTGGTCCATCAATTTTTGATCCACGTGTCCCTTGTTCTTAATCTACAAACAATCAAATGACACAGACATTTCAGGAACAAGCCTTATAGCCACACAGCCCCTTTCATTTAACAGGCATCTTTATACTACACCTAGCCGCAGGATGAGAAAATGAAAGACTTTTGCTTTAACCATTATCCCTGACAGAACTAACTGTGATGCGGCAGACTCCGAAGCGACTCATTTCTAGTAGCGCCTGTTATTGTGATGATTTACGTGCTAACTTTTCTGCTGGAAGACATCCAATCAGCATCAAAGGTGTGTAAAAACTGATCATGTGACTCCCCTCTGCCTGCAGTACACCCTGAATGAATGAGTCACATTTAACTGTGAGTGGGCGCCGTTCTTCTGTAATTACATCATCAGAAAGCAGTTAAATCAACCTGAGGGGAATTCTTAGAAAATACTCTTGGCTACGTGAGCGGTGTGAATATATATATATATATATATATATATATATATATATATATATATATATATTTCTTTAGTCAGGCTCATCATAAGACTGGGCCTCTCGGATAGAGAAAATGCAACATCAATTATTAATTCATCCCCAACGACTGAGAAAATGAGAAATTCAAAGCTCTCCAGTAGAAACTGCTCAATACTTCATAGACGCTTCATATTTTAAGAACTCTCATCAAAAGAATAATCTCACCACCACGACAATCGCAGTTTTATAATTCAGAGATACAGTGTGCAGTGCTACAAATACGAAATCTGCACTATTTCACAGCAATTATGAAACACATGAAATGACCTAAAAAATAGTGGAATTCATGAAAATAATGGCTCGAAGTGATAAAATTAAAATGACATGGCAAAAAATTGAACGAGACATAAATCAACAATGATACAAAAATAATTGCCAGTGATACAGTACATTAAAGCCCTGCGTTGTTTATGTGTTTTATTCTTCCTAAATCTGAAGAGAGCAGACTGTGTACCTGATCCTCTCGTTCAAAGCCCGGAGCTTTAGGATAGTTAGACGTCAGAGATGAGACACTGGATGTGGTGGACTCTGAACATAAACTACTATTAGTTAAGGGTTTGGGCCTGCTGATGGATCCCACTGGGGATAACAAACTGTCGCTTCCTGAGCTTGGCGTTACAGTTGAGCTATTAGAACATGAAACCTGAGAAAGAGAAGTGCACATGATCTTAATAAAATGATGATCAAAAAAAAATAACAAAGTTTAAAAAGAACATTATCCCGGGTGGATTATGAGAATCCTGTCAGACAAAATATGAAGACTAGCTCTTTTGAATGAATTATCCTTCTAAATACAGCTTGCGATAAGAAAATTGCCTCCCTTCTTTTAGAACAACATTGTCATGACATGTGGGAAAATCAAAGAAAATAGCAATAATGACATGTAAATGTATAAAATAAACACACAAACAGTGAGAGCATGGTAAACATGTCGACAAGTAAATGGCAGCTATGCATCAGCGGAATTGACTTAAGCAAATACAAAACATTACATTGAAAGAAATTTGACTGCTGTTGATATCCGACAGAATACATTTCCATTGACACACTAAGAAACAAAAGACAACATACGCTTCCTACTTGTCCGTTGCTACTGGTTGCGCTGCTGGTGGAGTTTCCTCCACTGTTCCACTCAGTGACTGGACACTCTGAATACTGCTGAGAGCCCAGCTGGGACTGCGAACTCGACTGTATCGCTGTTAGCAATGAGCTCATGGTCTCTTCTGTCGAGGGAATTCCTGAAAGGATCCAAATCAATATCAAGTCTCCATATAGCTTGGGTAACATGTAAACAACCACAGGGCATCCAATAACAGTAACATCACCGGTGACTATTTTCAAATCAATCAGAAAGTTAACCGTGCTTACTTTGAAAAAAAAAAAAAAAAAAAAAAAAGTTCTTGCGTCTTTTTAAAATCCTTTATCAAGATACATAATGTCAAAACACACTTTCACTTACTTTCTACATGTGCAAATGCACAAAATGGTCCTCTGGGACAGTATCCAGTTTGTCGCATATCATTGCATTTGGTAGATTTGTAGATCTTGGGAGAAATAAAAACAAATAAAAACTTTTGACCACAGTGCTACATCAGCGACATTACGATGTCATCAATGAGAAGATGATTGAATCCTGCGAGTATGTAAGGGTTCACATGTCAAAAGGTTTCCCGTTGATATATATAAAAAAAATGTTTTATAACTTGCATTTGTAGGAGCTAAGTGAGATACAGACTATATCGTATAATACAGACTATAAGCATGGACTTGATGCCCAGAAACTTGTTGCAGCACTCTATTCTTGACCATAACACATGTAAAAGTCCACTTGCTTTTAGAAGAAAAATCATCTATAGGCCGGTAGAGTCGTGACAGTCTGTTTTGTGGCGTGATGAGACTGAACTGGGACTGGCTGGTGCAAGGTGCATAAAGGTCAGCGGATAATATTATTAAATACTGACTGTGAGGGTTGAATCATTTTTCTTATCGGCCTTTCTGAAGAAGATTGTTTATAAGTAAGTGTTGTTGTTTTTTTAAATCACTGAAATACATTTAATCAAACTTTTTTCCTTGACTTGTTTACCATGGCTTCAGCTCATGCGTGGTCACTGTACAATGTCTTGCACTTTAAGGAGGTTGAATAGTTTTGGACTGCGAGTAAACAAATTTCACTCACCTCTGGGTGAAACTGCTGTTCGGTGCGAGAGTGACAATACTGGCAGCTGTCTCCACTGTCGCACTTTGAGGGCTCTCCCCATTCATCGCCGTGTTTCACATTGGGGCAAGGAGTCGACCTGAATTCACAGAGTGAAAACATTTAACACTCCGCACATACACAACTTCCTATCTGAACGTCAACTTGAATCGCAGCTCACCTGTACTTGAACTTCCGTGGATTTCGCCTTCGATCTCTACTGTTGTGATAGTGGGGGCAAGCGTAGCCCTGTCTGCATAGTCTTGGGGGCTTAGTACACTGATCTGTTTTATAATTGGCTAAAACAAAGTTGGTATCTACAAATAGAGGGACTCAGTATTAATATCATCTCTTTTCCTTCTTTCTTTCTTTTTTGGGAGGGGGTGGGGGGGGGGGGCAGAAAATGAAGAAAATCACAATTTAAGTGAGTGTTACTCACCCTGCCATCGGGGGTCTTCGGTCAGAGTTTTCTCAATCATAGCTTGGCTGGCTAATACACCAGGCTGCAAATCAGGAATACCTTCCCCAGATCCCAGCTGTCCATTTTGGAGGGCCTCTTGTGCTTGGATCTCTCTGTTGATCAAAATAATTTAGCCGATTATTTCTATGTTCCTTGAAAAGCAAAAGAACAGAAAAACACCCTTGAACTTAACATCTTGTTAAGGGAAACTGTGAATGCTTGTTATTGAAAATAATTTCATAGAGCGTGAAGAAGAAATGCCTCTCGGCCACCCCTCACAGAACCCATCAAAACCAAGTTACAACCAAGTCTAACATTATTTCTCCCAATTTAAATCTTTAAAATCATCTACAGAAAAGACCATAGACATCTCATCCTGGACTACCTGCAATATAAGATGTAGTAACATTAGTTACAGGCCAGTGTAACAGCATAAACATATAATTAATACATAATTTACATAATGTCAAATATTATGAAAATAGAAAGATACTTTTGAGGGCTTCATTGTGTTCACACTTTGCTCCAGAAAGCCTTTAAAATAGTCTGTATCAGCTGATGCGAGCTAACCTCACCCATGCTTTGAGCTAATACAATTTGTTAACCTAGTTTTAGGTGTTTATGATTATTTTTTATTTTTTTTAGAAGTGCATTGAGCCAAGCCCTGAAAACCACTGTACAAAACAAAGATTCAGTACAAACCCATATAATACAGCTACTCTGTGCTGTCGGGCTTTAATGTGTGTCTACATCGGCCGATTTGTTCATCGCATTGTGAAGGATTGACTGAAAAGTTTGGCAGAGATACGAGAGGCCACTATTTGCTTTGCGTGTCACCTGATATCATAGACTGGAGGTCGGAGATCATGTGGCCCGTGAGCAAAAGCACAGTGGAGGCCATTCTTCACACAATGCCCTCGAGCATCCGTCTCATGGATACAAGTTCCCGTCTTGTAATATCGTAGATGGTACTTGCGCTCTGTGTCACCAGTGGTCCGGTGTAAATAAGGACAGCTGAGGAAACAAAGATACAACATATTATTTATACGTAACATAAATATTTCATCAGTTTATCCACATAAAAATGACTTGGCATTAAATAATAAACAAAAAGTGCAGTGCAAACCTCAAATATGCCCAAAATATAACAGAATAAATAATGTATGTTTTTTGAATTGTATCATCCTTCTTCAAGCGCTAAATATTATTGTAAGAGCAACTTTAAGGCAGGGTGTTACACATGAAATTATTTATCCATTTATTTCTATTCACATTTTAATATCTATTATATCTTTCTTTTAATTACTTTTACCCTATTTAACGCCAACTAATTTAGTTTTTTTTTATTACTGCTTTTATCTTTTTCATGTCATTTCACTCTGTTTTACTACTCTTACTGTTATTTTAGCTTTAAAATCTATCATTTCTATTTTCATCATCCTTATCTTGCGTGCATTGGTCTCAAATTGCTTTTTGAATTGTTTTTTAAATCGTCTTTTTGATGTCGTTTTCTATTTAGGTTTTTAATTGTTCTTAAATTGTGCAATCTTTTTTTAATTATACACCTGTCTTATAATTGGCCTGTCAACCATCTGTTAAGCCCTTTGAACTGCCCTAGCCTGATTGAAAAGTGCTATATAATGAAGTTTGATGGATTGATTGATTAATAAAAGCATTAAACTGGCAAGCACTTAAAACATTGTCCAAGCAATTCATTATAAAACCACAAGGATTTTAGATTATTTAATACAAACAGGGATTTCTTATGGTTGCACTGATTCTTACAAATAAGATCCACTGTGACTGTTGGGCTGATACACCAGCAATGCCTCAAGAAACGTACGGCCAATAAGCCTCTTGAATAAACCAAATTTTCCTTTCTCGAATAGCAACAGTTGCTATAGCAACACATAAGGTCATACAAAAATAGCTTCCATTAGGAGAGGAGGAATTGTGAGGATTGCACTTGTTCATTTGCTATTAGATTAATAATTGTATTTCTTTTTTTTCCATTTCTATGTGGCACTCAATTAATTGCTCCATCATTTTTTAATTCCCTGTCACACAGACAGACGGCTGCCTTTATTATACTACCTGCTTCAAATTAAATAGGAATGGCGTTGCCACCCCTTCTGAGAGTTCTTGTATCTGGTTTCTGTGCCACCAGATAGTCAAACCTTAAATGTTCACCTCCTCTAAAAAAAAAACACAGCTAAATGTTTAGGAGCTGTTTTCCCTGTGACGGCCAAGGACAAAATATTGGTCCCCAAAGAAAAGAAGCTGTGTGGTCACATATAAGAAAAATACAAAATTGCCATCTTATTGTAAACAGGACACGATGGGAAACTGACATTTTGAAAAATATGAAGCTCGGGACAAAAACATCTGTGTGTCATATTACAAAGTCATTATCTGAAAATAATAGAAGCGTCACTAAATGTAATGCTGGAGAGCAGAGCTGACCAAGCAGTTCAACAAGAAATGTTACATACTCTACATAGAAATTGCATGCAACAACAAAAAGGAAATGTGAGATAGAGCGGCAACAACTAGTTGATTGACAGAAAAATAATTGCAAATTATTTTGAAACAGAATTAATTGTCTTTTTTTTTTTTTTCTTCTTCTTTTTAAATATGCAGAAATTCTCTGATTTCAACTTTTTAAATCTAAATATTTTCTGGTTCCTTTAGTTGTCCACGATAATAAACACAATATGTTGTGTGGTTGGGGACTGTTTTTGGAGACAAAACAAGACATATCAAGGCTACATATTGGGCTTTAGGAAACACTGGTTGACATTTTTCACTATTTTCTGCCATTTCTAGACCAAACAGCTATTGAATTAATTCAGAAAACAATCAATAATGAAAATAATTTCATAACAGTTCATAACATCAGTTCAGGCAAAGTTTGACTGATGTGCACATCCTGCAATTCAATCAAACAGAGAGCTAGCTCATCCTATGCACTTGGATTTCTGTTGCTGCGGAAAGCTGGGGAAATTAATTTTTTTTTAAAAAGTTTAAAATGCACAAACATAGTAATAGTAATTTTTTTTTTTTTTTTAAATGCCAGCGTCATTGCTACGGAACAGATGGACAGCAGTACCTCTTTTAACTGGACATGACATAAAGAAAAAGTTCTACAGTTTCACAAAGTTTGTTAAGGTCAATGTAAAAGTCACTACATTTGAAGTAGGGGTGGGAAAAAATGAATACAGAATAGTATCACAATATTTTGTATTGACAGTTTTTTAACAGTGCTTTGCTGCAAAGTGATTGCAGTGAGATGACCAGACTGAAAAATGTATTCTATTAGATTAAACCGAATTTGCAAATAATCTGCAGTTGAAAAGTGGTAATGATTCACAATATATCGCAACATATGTTATGCAACAGGTTTACTATCAAAATAATATCATATTGTGACTTTTGTATCGTGATAATATTGTACCGAGGGCTTTCTGGTGATTCGCTACCCTCAATATGAAGTCATGTTTTAATAAATACATAAAAAAAAGTATATCCGAACAATTCTGCCCAAAAGTCATTTAAAGCCAGCTGACGGAAGACAGAAAAATGAAATGACCTGTTGAATAAATGTCTTTCGTTTACCATCTGTTCATTAAAACTACAAACGGTCCACATCCTAAAACATCTGTCAGCAGCTGCATCACAACACTGACATGCATCGAGACGTTGGGGGGACGGGGACAGGGACGGGGACAGGGGACGACGACTTACTCATCTCCATCTGGGCAAATGCCTGTGGTCTCGTCGTATTTCGTGCAGTACACGTCGGGGCTGTAGTTAAAGGTCCCGTCTCTCCTCCTTATGGGTCGTCTCCGTCGCTGGTTCAGAAAGTGCCAGTGGAAGCACGTAAAGGGTCTGTGCTGCGTGCACTTGTGCTGGAGGAACAACGGACACTGCTCTGTCCTGAACTCCTTCAAGTATCTGCAACAATGAAGGGGAGGGAGGGAGGTGGGAGGTGGAAAAACAAACCGGCTGTAAGTGTCAAGAAGCGGCCTATAAAATTAAAATGGGTTTCTCCTCACGAAGCGAAGAAAGAAGAAGAAGGAAAAAAAAAAAGTTGAGAGAGAGAGGTGTGTCGTGTTTCGCTGCTCGCGCTTTTGTAACCTACTATGTCTTTTTTTTTTTCTTCTTTTTTTTTTTTTTTTTGGGTCACTAACGTCAGCTGCGTATTCTCGGCGCGAACTGCGCCTGCGTTTTGTCGTAAGGCCGATTCAAAGCCCCCGAGCGTACGTCGGGAAATGTGCGTAGCGAGAGGGAAGTCAAAATAAAGGCCGAGCTATTTACAAGCAGGCTTGGGTTAGCGAGTTCCTGGCTAATCGTTTAGCGGACCGAGTTGACGGCGTTAATGGTCGATATTTCACCCCGAAACCGCTCTTTAACTCGGCCAAACAGCCGCGGACGACCCCGATAATGGCTGGTTTTCCGGCGAAGTGATCCAAGACGTCCGCGTTTTTTTTTTTTTTTACCGTATTAGCGCTGGTGTCGTTAGCCAGTCGCTCGTTCGCCCGTGTTACGTTAGGTAGTCACAAAGCCAGGAAAAGCACCGCGTTTCTAACGCGCGCACGAGAGTTGAGGAATGCAACAAATGCAAAACCCGCGCCGACGTGCAACGTGCGATCGGCGTTTTCGGGCGACCGGACGATTTTCGGTTGTTTCTCCGCGGCGGCTTTACTCACGTATAGTGGGTAGGTTTCTCGGTTTGAGGAGACGCGTTGGCCGCCGTTTTCGAAACCGACGGCATTTTCAGTCAAAACAATGAACTGCGCATGCGCCGGGATCTGTTGCTCGCGCGTGCACGCACGGTCCCGCTTTTTGCACGCCGGCACGCTCTTTTTTTGCAAAACCACCAAACACGGCTGCAGGAGGGTGGCGCTGCAAAACCGAGACTGGGACACACTTCTCAGGCTGTTTGTGTCTTCTGGTTTATTACACACCCACTCTCTGATTCACTTTACTGTTTTTTTTGTGTGTTTTTTTTTTTTTTAGTAGAGCCCGAGCACCGATGGTTCGAAAGCCCTATTGTTATCCAAGCGATTATTATGATTCTCCGTAAACAACTGCATTTTTGGCGGCTTTATCATATTCAAAAACTCATAAAAGTTGGTAACACCCGTCTCTCCCGGCTTCCAGCCGAGAGGCAAGAGTGCTCATCGCTGCGCCACCAATCTTCCCAGGCGATGGTCTGCATTATGACAAATCTTTGGCTCACTGCAACCTATAACTCCACCATCCACAAATATTCATTCAAATGTGACCAAAATTGCCGCAGACATTCTTTAGATAGTAGATATACGTGTTTTCAAGGGGGTCTGCAGTGATATTAAATATCTTCCTGCAATGTGTGCAAAACTTTTCCAATTTCTCCAAACGTTTCAAACACACTAAAAGTTTAATCACCATCAACAGGCCAAGGTGGAATTTGAACCATTAATAGCAACCTTGGTGAAGTAGAATCTTTTACAGTTAACCAGACTGTCAGTCCAGTCTGAGTGAACTCACTTCCTCCTGCTCATCCTCCGGCGCCGAAGATAGTCCAGCGGCCTACGACGCCGACTCCGGGCTGGAAACGACCTCGAGCCCCACTCAGGTATCATACATGGTTTAAGGTTTACTGAGAGCAAGTCCCCTTAATAAGCCACACGGGTTCACGGAGTGCAAATCCCTGTGAGGGTAAAAGCCACGTGGTTCACGGAGGGTGAGACCTCCTAAGGCAAGTCCCTCTAAGGGTAAGCCACATGGGCGAGACCTCCTAAGGCAAGTCCCTCTAAGGGTAAGCCACACAGGTTCAGTCATACTAAAACAACAATACAAAACTCAAACAAAAGAAAGTCCAAAAGAGACTTTTTTTTTTCATAAAAAAAAAAAAATGTCCAAAAAGTGACCCTCACTTTGAACACCTCACTTTAAAAAAAAAAATCTGAGCTTTTTTGAAGGCGTGCGTAGTGGAGGAGACATGAGAAGCCACATGTCTCTCACAGGTTTTCTGTGAGAGACAGTATTGTTGTCTTTGGTCATGTTTGTATTTTGTATTTTATGATTTTTAAATTAAAACAACAGTTTACTAACTCATTTAATAAAAGTACAACAGACGGCAGACTACATGTGACGTGTGCATCTGCTTTTACATCAGTTTCTGTACTATTTCACATTATTTTATAATGTGTTTCAGTGTGAATGGATGGATTAAAAATAAAGTGTGATCTGGCTTGGTAAAAATAGTACCGGATGCTTTGTCCGCTTGTTTATTAGGAGGAAATGCAAAGTATTTATTTTTGTTTTTTGTTTTTTGCTTTACCCAACATAGAATTTTAGCTTCTTGTTCAACAGTGAATTTGTTGTATTGATATTTTGAACTATTGTATTGACAAAAGCAGTTTTATTTATTCTGTCTCATCAAAACTGTAGCATATGAACCTCTAATCGTTTTTCTTTGCTTCTGTATCTGGGAAGCTAATCTGTTCTATTCATCTTATTTTTGTCTTGTGAAGGATTTTAATGTACAAATGCAATTATACGTCTAATCCATTATTCAGCTGCTGAGGTCCATCGAGTGCACCGCCTTATAATTATGCATAAACCCCAGACTATCCAGTTGTAATTACTTTGACATGCCCCACCCACACTCAGCTCAAAGTTAGAGGATGTGTAGCACCTTTCTTATGTAAGAAAAACATTTGAGGAAGCTCACCTTTACGTGGAATCTATTTCATTTTAGTATTATTTTAAGGTCATGTCAGAGAAAAGATTGTTTTAAATGTCACAGACCATACAAAATTTGTAATGCAATGTTTGCAATAAATAACAATGTTGTGAAGTCAAATGCAATTTACACATGACTATTAAAGATATGTTCATGTTTCGTTCATCCTCATTAATCATGAGGAGAATTGCATATCAGAAACATAATGCAGTTCAATTCAACTCCAACTCAATCTACAGCCTCTAAAATGATTATAATGATGAAACATTACCTGTCTGCACAAACACTTAACATTATAATGTATTGCAGGATTCTCATGCTTGAGCACATGCTTTTGCTCTCAATAAACTCATCACTTTTATTTGCATTCTAATGTTTTCACGATGAGTTTATTAATACAAATGTGGGGCCTGCAAAACTACTGTGTCTTTAATAACTTTGCAAACAGCTTTTTCGTTCAAGTTAGTCACTAAAAAGCTCCTGATTTTGCCTCAAGATTACGTTCTTCATTATTTGGCTGCATGAACATGTTCATCTCCCTTTTTAGGAATGAACAGCCCCATATGAATAACCTAAAGAGTATTATGTTCTTATATCAGATGGGGTTTTTGCTTGAAAATAGTTGTCTAATCCAGCATCACCCAGAGGAAGTGCTGAATGTAGGCAGGGGGAAAAGTCACACCCTTTTTTCCTTCGGTGACGTCAGCCATCACAACCCTTTAACCTTGCTCAGTAGTCTCAGCTGCTCACAGTTCACTGTCGAGCCCTTCTCACAGTATCTCCGATGCGTGTGTTTGTCTGTGTGCAGATGTGTGTGTATGGGTGATGTAAAACGAGGGTCTTGCCTCTGGAGTTTAGATGTTGCTTGTTATTATCAATGAACTTGACAGCCCACATTGCATTATTACTCGCATGTCTTCCTGCTTTTGTGCCACGTGTGGCACCAACAGAGCCGTCTGCTGTTTACAAATGACTACATAGCCCGCACGCACACACACACACACACACACACACACACACACACACACACACACACACACACACACACACACACACACACACACACACACACACACACACACACACACACACACACACACACACACACACACACACACACACACACACACACGTGTAAATCCATGTATAAACTTGCCTTTGTTAAGGTTAAAAGATTTAAAGACAAAAGCAAAAACATGCTTAATGCCCTCCTGCAAAATGAGGATAAAGCACATAAAAACAGTGTAATGGAAACATCAATCAAAAAAAATCTTTAGTTTTGCATTTTTGCAGACCTCTAATAAACAATCAGTGAAACAATCCTCTGCGCTGCTTTCCCAGGCTACTGGGACTGTTACAGCTGGAATAACAGTTTGTGGTTTGGACTCCTGTTTTTCCCAGTCACGCCATTATCTCGGGCTGCCTCATACACAAACAGACCCGCTGCAGGCTGGCAATACACACACTCTATATACTGATGTATAATCTTCCACCCAGGTGTGACACAGTATATCCTCTACTCTCTTTGTCTTTGCTAATAAAACACTCACACCTTCAACATTCCCAAATACACAGAACCTGTTGAACATGATAGTGTTTGTTTGTGCAAAAAATGAAGTGAATATTTTGTCATTTCTGTCACACTTCATTGTCAGACAGATGGCTGTGGCCACTATTGAAATTAAGAAATCAGTGCAATACCACAGAAGAAGAATTTACAATGTTTGCTGTGACAGATCAACAAACAAAGAGGCTGTAAAGCTTTATGACAGATTTTGTGGAACCTCTGCTATTGAGCTTCTGGTGGGATCCAGCTGAAATTGTGTATACTGCACCTGTGTAACCTGGTAATCTGCATTACATTAACCTGCGGTCAATATCTTAACAAGCAGCATTTATCCATTTGGAAGTGATTATTTGTTTAAAGAGAATCCTCATGTCCACTCCAGTGATTCAGCATCTGGGATCACAGTGACAATAAAGTGACAATAAAGACATGTCTGACCGACCAAATTAAGCTGTCGCTGTTTTTATATGTTTGATATTGGTATTTGTATTCACTGGATTAAAAAAAAAAAAAAAAAAATTGATTCAGCTCACAATCAGGAAATAAGAGTAAAACAAGCCACTCATGTGCAGATGAAGTATGAAATAAATGAAATACTGTTTGTCCCATCACTTATATCTGATGTTGAGCATTGCTGTTCATCAGATTAATACATGTTAAAGAATAAAAAAACAAAACAAGTAGCTTCATGTCAATTCTGAATGATGTGTTTACTTGGTCTCTCACCCTTCTAGCAAAACAACACCTGCCTCTTCGCTCCACCATCACACTAATAGGAACTGACAAGCGGGGTCATAACTCAGCAGTTTGTAATCACCTTTGAAATGAGCACTCACAGATTCTCACATTTGCTTCAATATAAATGAGCTCAGATATCAAATTTGGAGATTAAAATTCTGTTGCACACTTAACTCAACTCAAAGCTCGCTTGTGACCAAAATCTTCCTCTGTGTATTACAAGTATTAAATAAAGGGTGTACATTACCCTTTATTTAAGTTTTGAAGACATGATTGGTGTCTCTGAAACAAATTTGATCAACAACTTCATTTTATATTCCAGGAAAAGTGGGATATCTTCTTTATTTCTAAAAATAAAACAAGTGTGTGAACATTTGTATGCACAGTCCAACCACAGTTGAACTATACATGATTAAGATTTTTTTTTTTCAGCAGACGTAAAGAAAACTAGAAAGAAAAAATAAAGTGGTAATGTATTGTGTTAGACAGGGTCAGAGAAAAGGCAGCCACTGCTACTTGTTATGTCTATGTTTGCTCCCCAACCATGATGCCCTGAATTAATATGACCTTGTTTTATGTTGTGTTACTGATAAATTCCATCTTTAATTTTAACATTGTGTTCATATATTTGAGTTTTAACTGCCCCTCATCCTGCAGCTCAAATGCACAACCTGATCGGATTCAATGCAATGCAGCTCCTCCTCTATGCATGCTGCTTTAGCAACCTTCATAATTTCTACAGGTTATCCTACAGAAAGTTCTGTAAGATTTGTGTTGTAATCACATAATGTAGCATGTTTCCCTCGTGGCTATCCTACACAAAAGCTGTCCTCCCATTGCTCCTTGGCTGAGGGTCAAAGGTCAGGCATCATTTGCTGACGTCTGCTTTGCCACACAGCCAACTTTTAAAAAAAAGAAAGAAAAGAAAAGAATCTTATTTCTGGATGAACATGAAAATCACATTAATGTACTGTATGTGCGTTTTTCATCTATGAAGAAGATACACACATTATGTTATCTTCATCCTTCACTGGGTGTACTTTCTCAGTGCTTTTGTGTTTTTTGTTCAGAAAGTGAGCAGATTAACTGAGACACTGGTACAACTACATGAGGCGAAGCTAAAAAAAACAGTAAAGAAAACTGGTATATAACTCTGATTTGAAGACGTTTGCGGAGTCAGTTTTATAATGATTGTCTTTCTGATATTTTAGCAGTCACACCTCTGACACCTCGTTCCTGACAGGGAGGTGTAAATCAAGGCCATGGTGGCAGAATCGGTTTACTACTGACCAGCTGGCCTTCTGCTTAATGAAGAGACGCAGCTTGTCCCTGAAGGTTTCCCCCAGAAAGCTGTAGATAATGGGGTTGAGGCAGCTGTTGGAGAAAGCTGCCAGGTTAACAATGTGGCCCGTGAGCGGGTAGTCATGCCACAGGGTGGTAACAGTCCTCTGCGCCGGGTCAGCCGTGCCCTGCAGCAGTTGGATGCTGATGAAGACGTTCTCCGGCAGCCAACAGATGAAGAAGACCAGAACCACCACCACAATCATGCGCAGGGCCTTTTGCCTGCGTGGCCACAATCCACGGTGCTTCTGGGACCTCATGAGGATTCTCCCAATCAGAGAGTAACAGAGACCAATGATGGAGAAGGGCACCAAAAAGCCAATGGTGACCTCCAGCCACTGAATCTCAAAGACGTTGGCGAAGCAGAAGTGCACCTCTCCCCTGTGCTGGGTCTGGACGATGGTGAAGGGGAGGAGGGTGGCCAGGATGGAGGCCATCCAGATGAGGCCACAGCTGAGCTTGGCATGCTGCATAGTCCTCAGCGGACTGCTGCTTATGGAGCTAGCCAAGGCAATGTATCTGTCGAAGCTCATCCACGTGAGAAAGAATATGCTGCTGTACATGTTGACCTGCAGGAACAGGGACATGAAGGTGCAGAGGACGGCGTAGTCATAATACTTCTCATTCAGATTGAAGACCTCGATGAGAGAATCTGCCACCAGGATGAGGTCAGCTGCAGCCAGGTTAACGAAGTAGAGATCGGGGATGGTCATCTTCTCTCTGTGGTTCAGGTTCACCACCAGGATCAAGATGTTTCCAATAAATCCAATTGGGAAAAGGAGGATGGTGTACAGGCAGGACAGGAAGAGACCAATAATGTAGGATTGGGAGGAGGAGTTCTCACTCAGATCTGTAGTGTTGTAATCATACGAAGTGTTCACTTGTTCTGTGCTGTTGACATATAACCAGACCAAAGAGGTCGTCTGCCCTTCCATACTGGCTCTGGTTCGCCCGTCTTAAATCAGAAGCCACATGTAAGTCACCTGTAGCTGCTACATCATGAAACCCTGATAGTTCCCAGTTTGGTCTCTTTAAAGGGTGAATCATCTATGCTGTGTTGACATGCTGACAGAAGTCAGGTGAGTGGAGCGAAACATTTACGGCCAGCCCCCATGTCGACATCAAGTTTCATCTACCGATAAATTCTTGATGCAAAACAGAAGCACCTCCATGCCGTTAGCCTTTGGCTCTGATGACTCACATCATCCAGACTGTGAGGTCCTGAGATTAGAGGGGGGCTTCTTGTTTCTCCTCTTTTGAGTCATCTGATTCGAGTTCTGCTTTGTCTCTCTGAGTCCACATGCATCTTTATTCAGTGAGCCTCGGTGAGTGACGCTATTGCGGTGACACCTGAGCTGTGGAGTAGAGAGGAGAAAAAAAAAGTCACAACCTAAAAGATAATTAGGAGAAAAGACTTGAAAAAAAGAGCAGTTGTGGCTCCAATTATGACACAGAGGAGGGGACGATTTTACTTATTCATAGAAAAGTATAGTCAGATATGAAAAGTTGAAGTCCACCTTTATGGATGTTTTATAAAGGGTATAACATGGCTGGCAAACAACAAAGTAAGCACATTAACATTCAAGCTTCAGACTTAAACAGATGCATTGAAATCCTCCTTCAAAATCCTCAGCCAATCCAAGCTTCCTCGATCCAGTTTGTCCAGACTCGATGACTATTAACTCATGAAATGAAAAAATAGTTGCCATTAACATTTAACAAACTGATGTGTTTTGATGGCTACGGTCAACACGCCACACTTTGTTTTGAACGTTTATAACACAAAATTCACAGAAACTATCTTAATCTTTGTTGATTATCTTCAGGCCCTCATATTTTAGATTTTCCCTGGTGATAGAACGACTACGTTCTGTTTGGCAAACATGACCTTTAGCAAACATTCACAGCCCTCAGGGTTTTATTTCCACCAGAGGAAATCCTCTGCAATATTGATGCAGCCTTAATAAAAGTGCTGCTGACAACAGTAATACAAGGCTTGTACGTGAAATCAAATGAACATATATACAGTATAGCCGAGAAATCTTATGAAGCAAAATGTGTTTTATAGTTTTTAAATCCTTGCTGCAAGCCTCTCTACTCGTCATCAAAAATTATCATAAATATCACATCATGAATGGACGTTTTTCTATCATTTTCAAGGACACAACAAACAACAAGAGCAATGAGCTCAACTAGTGTCATGACCCTATATGTCACACTGCATTATATAATTTTGGGCAAAATATTCATGTTTTTGAAAGATTATTATCATTCAGGATACATTTTCTTTTTATTTAATATTAATAGATACACAAATTGTGTGTTATTTTGTAACACTTAAACAACAATATCTAAAAACAATTTCCCACATGTAGTGATTTGCAAATTTCCCTCCCAAATCAGAGACCTCACAATGCAAAAGTATTTTCTAAGAAAGTCTAAAGAGCTAGTCGATGACATAACATAAATTAAGGAGCTGAATTCACATGACATGAGAAAAATGACTCATCTACACTGAAACTGAACAGATTCCATGTGAACTATAAATAAATAAATACATACAGTATAGTTGGTGTATCACCTATCACCCAGTACCACCTGTTCTTAAGACATGATTTGACATAAAACATATAAAGCTCCGCAATATAAGCACAAATAGCAACAAAGATGTGGAGATAAAAAACCCTCACTTACTTTAAATTTGGTATTTAATGCTCCTCCATGCTTGTCCGGTGAAGAAGTCAGAGAGCCAGAGATTTGTAAATCCCATGTCCGGGCTTCTCTTCTGCACCACCTGCTGTTTGGCCCAACCCTGTCTGGAGATGAGAGGAGGGCGGGAGAGGCAGGCAGGAGACAATCTGTCACCAACGGTTTGTCACTGCGCTTCATCGGACTCTCTGCCTCTGATGAACATCTAAACACATCCAGTAACTGAGAGATGATTTCAACAGGAAAGTTTGGACAGCAGATAACTGTAGTGTGGAGTTTGCCTCTGTCAGGTTGTGTTGTTATGGAAACCACTTAAAAATGTTTGCAATATTTGTTCACCTCGGTCGTCCGGCTCTTAGTCTTAAGGGCCGTGTAAACACATGGCTCATGACCTTATTTTTCCACCAATGTTTGTCAAAATAAATGTAAGAAAAATATAAGCACACCATTTTTGTTCCCATGTTCCATGCGTTGAAGTCAAAGATCTTGGACTTCGTCTAAGTTTTATTTATCTCAAATTTAGTTCTTAATTGTGTTCAAATCTGTGTCAGTGAGCACTTTACCTGTGTTAAGATAATCCGAACAGATGTGACACATCGAGATGCTGAATAAAGAGCATGATTTTTGCACAGGTGTGCCTTGGACTCGCCACAATAAAATGCCACTCTAAAATGTACAGTCTAATCTCGCAACACAATACCACAAGTTGAGAGAGAGGTTGTAATTGGCATGCTGACTGCAGGAATGGCCACCAGAGCTGTTGGCCATGAACTGAAAGTTAATTTCACTACCATAAGCCATCGCCAACGTTGTTTCAGATAATTTGAAGTACAACCAACTGGCCTCATAACCACAGACCAGGTTTAACCATGCCAGGCCAGGACCGCCACATCCAGCAGCTTCACCTGCGAGATCTTCTGAGACCTGCCACCCGGACAGCTCATGCAACAGTTGGTCTGCACAACCGAAGAATTTCCGCACAAACTGTCTGAAAGAGTCTCAGGAAGCTCATCTGAGTGATTGTCGTCCTCGCTGGGGTCTTGATCTGACTGCAGTTTGTCAGTGTAACTGACTTGAATGGGAAAATTCTCACCTTCAATGGCGTCTGTTACATTGGAGCAGTGTGCTCTTCATGGAT
This sequence comes from Brachyistius frenatus, assembly GCF_029030835.1. Lineage (NCBI taxonomy): Eukaryota > Metazoa > Chordata > Actinopteri > Embiotocidae > Brachyistius > Brachyistius frenatus. Next base: position 705,608 of record NW_027210743.1, read on the forward strand.
GAACCCTGGATCACACTGTGCTGTGCAGATGGCAGCAAACATTTATTGGGTTGAAAGAACTGTACTGAATTCCTGGAAGCTGAAAACATTCCAGTTCTTGCATGGCCTGCATGCTCACCAGACATGTCACCCAATGGGCATGTTTGAGATGCTCTGGATTGGGGTATATGACAACTTGTTCCAAGCCAATATCATGAGCTTTGTCATAGCAGATGTTGTAGCACTGTGACTCTGACTCATGCCTCCAGAAAAATGCATGTCTATAACTATAACTATAACTATGCGTGACATTCTGCCTTATATTGTAAAAAAAAGAACAACAAAGTCAAGATAAAACTGCACATTTTAGAGTTCCCTTTTATTGTGACCACTCCAAGTCCCATCTGTGCAATAATCACATGAATGAATTTAATTATTCATCCATAAGATGGATTTTTTTCGTGTACATAAAAAAAAGTAAAACTTTTATTTCAACTAATGAAAAATAGAATCAAAAACCTCAAGTGTTGCATTAATATTTTTAGATGAATAACTGATTTCCAAGAAAAGACAATGATCCCTGCTTTTTTTATTTAATTTTTTTTTTTTATGTTCGTCATCAATACTACCATTACGTTTGGATAAGGCTGTGAGCTTTCACTCTCAATAAGTGTGAAACAGAACAGGCTCTTTGCTCATGCTCAAGGGGTAACGTGAACATAGTTTAAACTAATTTATGTGACCAAACTGTGACCATGGGGAACTGCTTGTCTCTTTGTCAGCTGGGATGCATTATCTCCTGATGCCTGCAATAATTGCGTACATCTGCTACAATAACGCTTTATTCTGTACAATATATTGATACTGAACAGACATCATATCAAAGCATAGTTGCAAAATGAAATCATGTTGGATAATACTCTTAATTTAACTTTCCCCACATAATCTATTGATGCCACAAGCTTAAACCTCAGTTCACTATAATCAAGGCCAGGTAGATTTATTCCCAAATGATCAGTAAGCAGATGATCTAAAAGCAGTGATCAGGGAAAATAACTATGATCATTAAGAATGAAGGTATCTAATGAGGGTTAAAGTAAATCAAAGGAGGAAAGGGTTCATGACAACAAGAATTTTCACTTTGCCTCCAAAAGACAGATTCTGACTGGAGGTCCTCATGAGGTGGGAGGATCACTTCCTTCAGAGACAGCCAGAAGGTGTGTGTGTGTGTGTGGGGGGGGGGGGGGGAGAGTCAAGGCCAAGGGTGCATCACTGCCTGGAGGTATGGGGTTGCAGTTTGTTTGGCGGTGCAGTGCAGCAGCCTCAGGGCTGTAAATGGGACATGAGCAGCAACAGAGAGCCAGTGGAGTGAGTGGACTTCAAGGATTTCAAGACAGATCATCACACCTTCAGGGGTCCATGCTTCCAAGTTTGGGCATTGTGACTTCTTGGCATGCTGGGGTAAAATTTATGAGGTAATACAAGTTAATTATACAGAACTGATGAGTACATCACTGACTAGTTGAGGCAGACTTCTGTGTTGTAGTTACACGCATTACACACTACTTGCTTCTGTATACTGTGATGCACAGTAAACAGTAAACTGTCACTAGCCTGCCCACTCATATGCTCTGCTGTAGCTCATGAAGCATTTCACGACAGCCAACAGTCCAGTCAATTTGCCTTGATGCGTAGGAGTAGGTGTATATTATGCCTCTGTGCCAGCGACAGCTGTGACCGAAGGCGACGCATTTTCAGGTTGTCTGTCCGTCCCATTCTCATGGACGTGATATCTCAGGCACACTGTTAGGGAAATGTTCCCTTGGATTAAATGATCAAAGATTAAAGGTCACTGTTACCTTTCATGAAAGGGGGGGGGGGAGTTCATGCACTATTTATGAAAATATTTCACACACATTTCTAATAGGATAAACTGAGGAAGTGACTGCTTTTAGGTCGAAGGTCAACTTCAGTGTGACATTATAATGAAAAGCAACAACACTTTAACTGAGGAGCAAAAGGGGAGATTTTGACCAGATTTGACATTTGGTCAGATATTGAACTGGTGACACAAATCTTGGGTCTGTGCAGAAACATCCACATTTGAAGCTTTGTCTACTGTCATGGCTCCAACTTTGTGTTTCATCACAATCACTTGGACCAAGCATGTGAAGTCTTCACTACATACGACTGGTTAGGCAAGGCATCCAATGGTAGTAGATAAACTGAGACCAATCAATCTCTTCCCAAAGTGTTTACTTCTGAGGAGGCAGGTGTCGCTGCCTGCTTGATGTTTGTGCTAACCTACAAATCACAAGTTGACGCCTTTGCTTTGTCCAAACCTTTTTGAGGCTATTCTTGATTTGTAATGCTCTCAGTATGGCCCATGTGATCAGGTTGAGGGAAACATAGATATCTCTGTGCTGAAGGCAGCACAAAGAAAGGCAACGAGGACTCAGGAAAGAGAGGAAATTATTCTGTGTGGAGTGACTCAACGACTCAATGGATCACAGTATTTACCATGTTTTTAATAACGTAATAGTAGTGGTAATTACCCGTAGTGGAGTCAGTATGTTTTAGTGTGAAAGGAATTTTTGACAGATGGGTCAAGGGCTGGCTTCACCTCGGAGGAGAGCAGTATCTGGTGTGCAGTTGGCACACAGCTTTACGTCAGGGAGAAGCTGATTCTTGCAGCCAGGATCCAGAGCAGCAGAACAGCAGTGACAGTCTGAAGGAGCAGACGGGGTCAATACGGCAGCCGGCAGCCCTGCTGCCACAAACGAGTTAGGGGTTCTTGACGAGCAAGAGAGGACCTCAGACTACCTTTTCTGTAAGTCAGGAGAAGGGGATTTTAGTTTTGGTAGAGGGGCGACTTAGCAGATGAAAAAGAAGAGAGAAGAGAGTCTGAGAGGTCAGACAGCGAGCCAGATTTGTGTGATTTTTCTCCCAGCTACCTGAAATATGAGTTATTCAGTCTGCATGACTTCACACAGATAAGGGGAAATTGGGGATGTGATGGTCAGTGTAGTGGAAAGGTGCTTAAGACTGTCAAAGAAAGGAGGTGGAAGAAAGGAAGGAAAGTGTGTATATTTCCCTGAGTGGCGATGATGTGAGATAAGACCAAGTTAATGAAGTGACTGTTTCTCAGACACAGCACTCAATAAAAGAAGGTACAATTATATTTAAATATACTAGAAAATAGATATTAGATGTTTAAAGCCCAGTAGAGAACAGATAACAAAAGACTACACAGAAGAGTTGTGACATTGACTGATTCCAGGAATTCTCTCGACTTTTCATCACTTCCAAGAAACTGATGAAGTAACTTGAGGTGTACTGTGAACTTCATCTGATAAATATAATTCCATGAGTAGCTCACAGAAAAAGGACTTTGCTTTTGATCACAGCGACTGAGACATTATGTGAGTTGGAAACGCAAATATAAACCACTTATACCACTATTACGAGATGTGTCGCAGCAAAATAATGTATAGTATGAAGATGGAAAAAGTAAGTATGCCTTTTGCCTTTTTCATGATCTCCGTGACTCTGAATTTACACACTGCACTTCAACTACTTCCTTTGTAAAACAAACTAACTGGATTAACATCCTCAGTGCTGAGAGACAGAATGTACTTCCTATTTATGTCCACTGGGGGGCCCACTGACATAAACAGTGAATAGTCTTTGGTCACATGAAGAAAATATGAGACGTGCCTTCACAAGCCCTGGCTTCACAAGAATCAGACAAATGATTGATGTGATTACCAGGATGATTTATGAAAGGAATTTTTTTTCCGCAACACGTTATCAGGGTGACATGTTGAATTTTGTATTCTAAAAGACGTAGAAGGCAAAACAATTACATTATTCAGTAAGTGAAAAGGAGAATCAAAAATATCCTTTGATTTCAAATTTTTGTTTCTATAACATAAAATCCAAGCATAACTGTGGAAAAATGCGATTATTAGAACCCTTTTCTTCTTCTGTAAAACTGGATAAAAACAATACTTCCCCATATGTGACATCCAATGAACAAGATAATACGACCGGTGTTGTTAATGGGAAGTTGTGTGGTTTAACTGCTTGTGGTTGGGGGAGTGAAAGTGGGAGGTCTGGAGGAGGGAGGGAGGGTACGACACCCTCATCTGCCTCCACTTACCAGTCTGATGTGCTGCTGGCTCTATCCAGCATCTCCCAAAGCCTCAACCACAAACTCTGAATGGAACATCCTGCCCAGTCCAGCTCCTCTGTCTGCACTGCTTCCAGGGCCATTTTTGATATTTAGCTGATGCTGGGATTTTATTGTTAGTCTATTTTTTTTATTATTTTTTTTTATTCTCTCGTCATCCTCTCTAAGGAGGAAAAGCAAAGAACAAGATCTGCAAGAGAGGAAGGGTGGATTGTTTATCAAACATCTGCCCTTATCCACTTGTTTCCCCTTAGAGCTGCAGACATGTTGTGGGTAAAAGATGAAGGCTCCACCCTGAAATCGTTGCTCCGTTCTGTAGGATTCATTATGGAGAGAAAATTCAGATGCGTCAAAGACAGCACTGCCCACATGTGAAAGGATAGCTGGGTTACTCACCAGTCACAGCGGAATTTACAACTTATTTTAGTTAAACGACAGCGTGTAATCATATACAGCATTGTCCTTTTTACTGTTGTTCTCCTACCTGCATGTAAATTCCCAGCCTTTGCTATTTGATCTCTTTTTCATGATAACACGGACCATTGTTCAGTCTCCAGGCATCTGACACTTTCACTCCTTCCTTCCTGTTGCCTCTTTGTTTCAGGAAACTCCACTTCTGCCCTCTCTGTGACACTGTAGATCACAGTATGAGATAGATCTCCAAGCCACTAACTGTAACCTGTCTGGTATTGTTCTCGTCTTTACATCGTGCAGCCCAGTGTTGCTCGTATTAAAAAAAAAAGAAGAAGAGTCTGGTCTGAGGCCGCGTGTGAAATGAGGTTGACGGCCAAATAAAACATTTAAAGCCGCAAGCCAAATGTTCCGTCTTCATAGGTGGTCTGTTGCCGTTTGATGCCGCGTGCACAACTCGAGTTGACCCTCATACTTTTGGTCTGGCTGAACCTCTAAAAGAGAAAAACAACATTAAGACTAATGTACCACGTTAAAAACTGTGCTTTGTCAGCACCGCCCCATTTCCAGACAGATGGGAGTGCAGTTAAGACATTTTTCTGGTACACTTTGACACTTTGCAAACAATAACAAACCCGTAATTTGACACGCAGGTTGTTTACACTGCATCTAGCTTCACTTTTGTTTCTTGCATCTTGTTAAAGATTAAAAACATTAAGACGTTATGGGAACACGTCTTGTGTTCTGTTTAGTTCATGCACCTGCAGCCTTGCAGCGTTTGTATGTTGTTGCCCACATCCTCTTTGATACGCAGTGGCTTGGTTTGTACCTCATTTGTGCATCACTTTGGTGAAAATCAACTTCCACTGAACGAGTGTAAATGTACTGATAAGAATATTTGGCACTGTAATGGATTTTTTTTCTAATCAGTGAGATTATGACGCGTCATGTCGGTATCTGTATCACATCTCGGAACAATCGACTTCCTTTTGCATTACCAGCTTCCTGTTAAAGGAAATGAACAACAAACTAACTAAATAACTACCTGATGCTTTGTGTTCTTTGTGTTGAAAGCCTTCCTGAAACTTCAGTCCTCAGAGGGGGAAACGGCAACCATGACAACCATGTTTAATTCACTCCATTATCGTATCATTTCCAGATGTCATACATATAATTCAGCTTTCCCCCTCCTCCCTTTGGAGCTGCTATGTTTGCCTCTGTGTTTTGGCTCCCAAGATGTTATTAATGCGCACTTTTACGCACGTCGTTGCTTTACTGGGTCTGACTGTAAGCTGAACAGTGTGGCAGCGACAACGGCTAATGCATTGTGATCACCCCCTCCCTGCATTATGGCACCTTCCCTCTGCAAAGAGGTTCACAGTTAGACTGTTACAGTGTGATCCTCATCATCCCGATCCTGCTGCAAGCTCTCTGTGTGCAGCATTGTTATCTGACGTAACCTACGCAACGTCGCCGTTTCATCGAGGACGGCAGCGGTCTTCGGACTGTCAGACCCACAGAAGACAGAACAATTCCCAGAATGCTGCGGTCTTCCCCAGTCAAGTGTGCCGTGGTGGTTGAAGGGTCCTTCGGCTGTTGGCGGCGTGATGAGCTGGAGGGGAGCGGTGGCATCCGTGTTCACACCCACCGTCACTGCAGCTCAGAGGGAGCGGACAACCGCAGCTATCTGCCCATCGCCCCGAGCTGATCGGGGTTGACCGGTTCAAATTAACAGTCGTTTCTTTGGATGTACGCTTGAGTTGCAAAACGGCAGCCAGTCTTTTTAAAAAAAAATAATAATAAGTAAAAAAAAAGAGTATTTTTTCCACTTCAAGCACCGGTCTGTAAACCGGTGCTTTCTGCCAAGTGTACGTTTGTGCCAAGTTTGAAGAAATTCCTCCAAGGCGTTTTTGAACTATTACATCCACAACAATAGGACGGACATGAAGTCACAGTTATCTTGACCTTTGACCACAGAAATCTGTTTATTGCTGAGTCCAAGTGAACGTTTGTGCCAAATTTGAAGATGCTCCTTCAAAGAGTTTCGGGAATATGGCGTTGGACTTCAAATCACGGTGACCTTGTGACCTCTGACCCCCAAAATATAACAATTTCATCCTCGGAACCAAGTGAACATTTGTGCCAAATTTGAAGAAATTCCTTCGAAGCTCTTCTTAAATATCTCATTCACAAGAACTGGATGGGCAGACTCAACACCTCCGGTCAACGGCACAAAGACCAAATAATGTTTCACAGCCGTTATACGAAACAGCTTTAAAGCAACAGGCTGCACAGCAGATGTTTCAGCACATGTTCACATTATCGTAGCGCTTGTCGGAGATAAAAAAAAAAGAGGAACGGTCGTAGCCATGTTAGTTAATCGTTTAATCAGTCTTTGACTGAGCTGACAGTGGAGTAGATTACTTGCAGAATCTAAATATATCTCTCAGAAAATAATACTGTATTTTTGAAAGAGTAGCTTCCTGTAAATCTTTCACATACTATATATACACATTATTTTGCATTATACATATACACTTGTATACACAGTCACAAAAGCATCACATCAGAAAGTGGATTCAAGTGGCCTGTTGAGGTTTTGCTGTTCGAATGGCGAGAACTTTAAGGTGTGTTTTTACGCTCGGACCGTTTCAGCGATTAGGTGAATTTTAATTTCTTTGCACTGATGGGAGATTCAGGCCCCTCTGAAATAATAAACCAAACTCAGACTTGAGCACTTGTCTGAGGTAGGTATGATTTTGAGCTTTGATCACGTTTTATTTTCAAGTTCTGAACATGACGCCGCCGGTTCGTGTGTTTCATGCTAATTGTCATCGCTGCCGGAGAGTTTGTGTTCCGTCCCGTCTCTGAGCGAGATTGTTCAAAAACAGCTGAATGGACGAACTCAGGGCAACGACTGAGAAAAACTGACGTTAAAAGTCAGACTTTCTGGGAGTAACGGAGACCAAATTTAGACGTTACATGCACACGAGCTCCGCATAATCCCACAAAACTTGATGATATTTTACTAATGGGTGGTTTTACAGTGATCAGTTAAAAAAAAACATCTTATTTAGCTACTCTGCACAAAATCAGAGTGATTGCCATTCTTTCTGTATTTTGATTCAGATGTAAATGCCTAAACAATTTTCATTTCCAATTTACCACATGCTGATTGCCCTCTATTTGGACATATTTTTGTAAAATGAATGTAAAACTGCTATTATTTCCAGATTTATGTTCAAGTGCTGTGTAATGAGGAGACTGGGAAACACTCAATTCAATTCTATTATACTATTTAAGTATAATTTAGGACCTACTGATTAAATAATAATCAATATTTTGATAAAAAAAATAAATGTAGCCACAATCTCTTGACAAGTCAAATGTACAATTTCGGGGCAGAAAATGAACAAGCTTTGATCCAAACCACTTATCATCTGACCATGCAACTACTGTCCGCTCTCCTCAATGAATAAGGACTTTGGACCGAGTTGAAATAATGATTAACTGTCATGATACGTACAAGATTTTTGTGGGGCAGCACATACTGTAGCACGCAACGTAAACACAGTCTCGGTTAAAAGATATTTCCTACTGATTGATTGCAGATGTACGTGGCGGGGGTGGGATTATTCAATAAAAATGATCTCTTGACTCAAAATAACCCCAGTACTTGAAATGCAAAATACACAATGTTCATTTATGACTATCAAATCACCGTTAGTACGTTTAGCGATCCTTCACATTTTACAGTGAAAGCACACCCATGGAAATATTCCAAAATGTTATCAGGTTAACATGAACAGAGATTTAACAGTGTGGCCACCTTTTCATTTCTCTTCACGTGAATGCCCCACCTCGCAGGCGTATCCGTTCACAGGGTGATAAATAAACTGGCCCTCTCACTCAGAAAGCTAATAAAAAAAAAACCAATAAAAAAACCAACGATCTAATGCAGTGATGCTACAGACCTCATGCAAGAACACGTTATTGCATTTTATCACTATAAGAATGATCGGTTTGCTCCTGAATAATGCCTGGATTCCACCGGCCTGTGGTCTATGACGGCTTCGTGTCCCACCGGAAGCACGTGTGTGGGGGTGCGTCCATGTTTTCATGCCTTTCCTGTGTCCCGACTTCCCTGCCCGGCAGATCTGCCCAGTGCAGCTCGACCTGGCGTCCGTCAAAAATAGACCGGGTGCGTATATTTTTAGAGGAGCGGAGCGGTAATCCGTTTCTGGGACAACTCTGAAACACGCTGCGGCGGCCGGTGAAATCACAAGCATTGTCTAGAATGACTGCGATCGGCACCGGCGGCCGCGACGCAGCCGGTCCCGGTGGGCAAGCGAGCAAAGCAGCTGTGGCAATAACGCGCAGATTACCTTAATGCATCTGAGCAAGCGCTGCAGCTCGGACTCCTCTGTGTGAAAGACTCTTGTTTGCAGGTGTTCGGCAGGCAAGCCGAAACACCTGCAAACGTATGCAAAGATGTTTCTGAGACGGGTTTTGAATTATTGCCTCTGGAGCGGCCGAGTGAGTCCGCGTATCTTTACCGGACAAAACATCCCAACCACTCGTGACTGCTCATAATATGTAGGGAATGAACATGCCAGCTCCTCGGGCTGCTCTCTGTCACCCTGTGTGGACTTCACTCACTCTCTGCATGCACTCCACTGCACGAGTGAAACACACTTCTCAAAATCACAGTGAGCTGCGGCTCTCTCCTGACCTGGGTTTTGTTCAACGTGTTGATTTGAACTGCGTCTGGTTAACAGGTAATGTTATTTCAGCAGATTACAAGAGGTATACTGGTTATGTCTGAACCCTGAATACAAGCTTTAGTTTTGTTGTTTTGTGATGTGGTGTGGATGTATAAAAAAATGGGTCTGCTGTGGAGCTAGAAACATCAAAATAATCTCTTCATGCCTGTGAGTGGATGAAAACCATAGGACTCCATCTATCCAAGAGAAATGAGAACATGACTTCACGCCATAAACTACTTCTAGCTACGCGGTAGTACTGGTATGGACAAAGAAAATAGCTACAGTTTCTGTGAAAGACCTTTAAAATGTGAAGATTATTTCATCTGATAATGAGGAATCACTCCCGATACATTTATAAGTAAAAAGAAAACTGAGCTGAAGTGTTTAATCAAGCGACCGAGGCTTCTAGTTTGAAGGGAGTAAATGGTGATATTTACTGGCAGAACAAAATGTTCATTAGCTGTAGTGGTTGTTGATAAACCAGCCACCACCCATCAATGCAAAATAACTTGGCTTCACTTGCTAATTAAAGTTTACAGCTTATTGGTTCTGCTTGTGTGTTAGCGGGAAGCATTGTGCCGTAACACTATAAAAATGTCAAAATACATCACATCGCAGCATATTGAGACTTTACAGTGAAATCCAGACAGTCAAACTTCTTTTTCTTTTTTGCTGTCTGCAGAGCTTTCGCAACACAAAAACACACGCACGCAACGGCAAGGTGCTCGGAAGTCGCTCACTAACAGGCTATTTTGTGCTTGTCTGTGTGAGACTTGAAGAAAACACTGCACTGGATGATTGTACCCAATTTACCACCCTTGAACTAGAAGCCCGAGCGTCTCGCTGGAGAGCTCCACTCGGTGTCAAACAAAACAAAACAAAACAAAACAACAACAAAAAGCAGCACTTAGTGGTTTTTTTGCTCGGTTTGTCCTCTCACTGCTCAACTGGATAGATCAGATCAAGTCCTGGAAGGTGACAGGAAATTCCACAGTCAGCTATGTCGCTCCTAACACAGTCCAGAGCAGTGAGGGAGCCCAGCCAGATATACTGGCTCTGTAGGGGAGGAGGGGTGGGGGTGGGAGGGGAAGATAAGTGCTGGCTAGGCCAAGAAGTGGGAGGGGGGGAAGAAAAAAAAAGAGAGGGAGTAGGAGGGCCATCTGCGATCTCCTGACGGGCGATATCACGTCGCCACTTGTTGCACTGTCGAGCGTTCGTGAGGGCAGGACCGGTCTCTGCAGTGCAGCCTCCTGAGCAGCCGCTGGAGCTTGTTGGAGAAGTTTTTGTTCATCTGCCTGTACATGAGAGGCATCGCGAAGCTGCTGGAGAAAGCCAGCAGCTTCGACACGCATCTCAAGAAATAATAGGTGGGTAAGTAATGTGCGTTGCCGATGTACCCCGGTGCGCCAGCGACAGTGTGCACCAACAGGGTCATGTAGTACGGGGTCCACAGGACAAACTGCACACAGACCGAGGCAAGCAGCAGCCTGTGTATAGACGGGTCCAGGCGGCCGGAGTCCTGATCCAGAGGTGTGGACTCCTTCCTGATGCGCAAAATGAGCACAAAAGCATAGAGAACAGCGACGGCCGGAACCACGTAGCCGATGAACATCATGATTGCGTCCGCCGCCTCCTTGTTCTGCATCTTGGAGCACTCGATCATCTTCGTGGAGATGTGGTTGCACACGTAGAAGAGCAGCGAAGAGAAGCTGGTGAGCACCGCGCCGCCCCAGATGAACCCGCACACGTGCTTGGTGTTGTACACGCTGGACATGTACGTGCGAGGCAGCGCCCGCTCTATGTAGTAGTCCAGACTGAGCAGCGTGGTGGAGTACATGATGACCAGCGACGAGATGTTGAAGAGGATGAGCAGGGTGATGTAGACCTCGTTGTTGTACTCCCACGCGTGCCAGCGGGTGAAGGTGGAGCTCAGGAGCTCCACGGGCGCCACCGCGTTGAGCACCAGGCCCGCGATGGCCATGTTGACGAAGTAGACGTCCGGCATGGTCATGGACACCTTGTTGGAGAGGTTCACCACGACCAGCAGCACATTGCAGCACAGCCCCAATGGGAAGCACACCACGAGGTAGATGAGGGAGAAGACCGACAGGATGAGGCCGAAGTCGTGGCAGAGCCGGAAGTCCACGCTGGTGTCCGTCTCATTGTAAACCATGCAGATCCACATCGCTGGGCTCCGACGCTGGTCAGGCGCTCTCAACAGGTCAACTGCAGGCAGAAAGTCGGGGAGACAGGAGTTAGTGACTGAGAATACTGTTTCATGCATGCCATTACCACCACCAAGGGAGGTTATGTTTTTGATGAGTTGCGTTTGTCTGTCAGTTGAAATAAAGACAAAGTACCGGCCAAGCAGATTTTAAATTTTGTGTGGATTTGAACTGTGGAGCAAATCCACAAATTACTTTTCACCCTCACTAACGATGCGCAAAATACCTTCAAATCCAGTAGATGATAAAAGTTTAGCAGTGACAAAACATAGGCCATACTAGAAACACGATGACGTCACGGTCCAAATTCACAAGTACCAATAATTCTCTGAGATACACTTCGTTCAAATTTAATACAGATAGCAGTCATAATGGAGCTCTCGGGGACAGTCGTTTCAACATTGCCATTGTTGTAAATATATTCAGACATATAATGTGGCTGCGATTGCAGATTTGCAAATCTTGCTGCACCTCCAGTTGCATATACAGTTGTCTTGTAATTCAGCTTTAAATGCCACGAGAAGAAAAAAAAAATATTCAAACAAAAGCTCAACTATAAAACAACCAGGACATTGTAATCGTTGTGAGCTCATTCAGACATACTTTGGATGCATCATTTATGTCTTCCAGTCACACAAGTCAAGACTCTGTGCGTGTTCTGTATTTTGTCATAAAAACAGCGAGTTGCTTTCTGTCCTCGTCTGTTATTGGTTGCTGTGCTGGCTGGAAGAGTAAGCAAGGCCTTGACACGAAAACACGTCAGCCACGACTCAGCTATTATGCACTGTTAATTTCCTTTCATTGCATCTGACTGGCTGAATACAAACGTCTCTCGATATGTTTTCGTTTGCGAGCCCAGCCTCAAAATAAAAAAAATAAAAAAAACACTATTTCTCTTCGCTGGCCCGAACAAATGAGCCCCTTGTTCTGGTGGAAGAACACAAAACTGCATTTGTCTGACACTTTGGCAAGCTTCTTCTTTCTTGCTCGGCCTCTCGTTTTCTCTCCATCACAGTGATGGAGTGAAGTGCCGCCTGTGCGGAGCCGCCGGCGTCCTTTTCGTACGGCCGCGCGGCAAAGATCACGCAGAAAGAACACTTCACAAGACGGCTTTGGCGCTCCCGCTCCGAGTGAAGCGCGTTCACCTTCTTTTCAAGCTGCTGCCGAGCGGACCGGGGGCGTGCGGTGATGGGTGGATTTATAGAGAGCGAAATGTGAGGCAGGCGCCGGTTGAAGAGTCGCGCAGGAACGAGTTGAGGGTTGGAGTTCAGGGTAAGGTAAAAAAAAAAAAAAAAAAAAATGACCAAAGCACACGTCGGGAGAATTTGGGATCAAGGCTGATGGCGCTGCAAATCTCTCTAGCAGCTTATATAACGTTGGCCTTACATAATTAACTCTTAAATAATTTAGTAAAATAGCTCTGGTCAAGGAAAAGGAAGATTATAATTATTTCATAGGATAGCAGTGATACGTCACCCACTTCCGCTGTATTTCATTTCCTTAGAAATGATTTGGTTGTGTTTCCACACGTTTGGCTTCATTCCCAAAACTGCTTTAAAAAAAAAATTTCCAGTGAAAAATGAGTGTGGCAATTTGGGAAAAAGTCCTGTGCAAACCTCTTCCCTGAAAATAGCCGAGGACAAAGTGCAGGAAGGCAGTTTTGTTTGCAGGAGGATGAGTAACGATGCCAGTAAAAGGGAAACATTCTTCCGTTCACTTACGTAACACCACTACTGAGAGGCTGTTTTGGCCTTAAGCCTCAGACACACATACGCACACAAGGGCTCCGTCCCTCCTCCGTACTACCCAAATTGGCCGTAATGAGACTATAGTGGAGGCTGGAGCTCAGAGCTGGACTGGAAGCGGATCAGGAGGAAGAAAGTATAGAGTTACTGTTTACAAAAAAACAAACAAAAAAAAAACCTGTCTTCACCAAGACGGGAGCACCGGTCAGCCCTCTTGTAAACACGGATCTCTAAACACCAGCAGCGAGGTGACTCATCGGCTCAAACAGACCTTGACAAAAGCACGGCATTTGCAATGATCCTCTCCCATTGATTATGTGCTCGTCTCTGAATGCACCGCACGTTAACATGAAGTTTGTTCGCCCTTCCCTCCTCCTCCGACAACCTCTCATCACCTCGGGAGAAAATGACTTGAAGGGGAGGCCGGCGATTATTAAAGGGGGGGGGGGGGGGTCTTCGCTGCGTCGGGGCCGGCTGTCCCCATTCATTAGCACCTGCTGTATACCGACGTCTCTGCCAGCCTTTCATTATCACACCGGCTGCACTCTGCAGCTTCCGGTGGCTGCAGGGCATCTCCTAGTTCGCCATTAAAACGGCGTTCATTGTTTCAAGGGCTGCGGGAACTTCTCGGTTACGACAGAATGACTTGCGATGCTTCCCGTTTCAGCACAGTTTTTAGCCATAGTAACGAAACACAGGACCTTAATCTCAGGCCGCTGCCTTGTTAATCAATACTGGACTGTAGGTACGTATTTGCCACCGGGACCGTGACCTCGGCGTTATTATAATATCTACATAAGGTTGGGTATTATTTCAAATATTTGAAAGACCAGCACTTGACTTCAGTTTCTCAACAATACTTTTTCAATAAAAATGTCATAAAACTCCTTTTGAGAGAAAAAAAAGAAAATTACAAAACACATTCCAGTACTAAACGTCAGCTTCCATGCAGTTTAGAAGGGGAGAGAGTAACACAGGTTATTTTGTGTTGCGACAATTCACAGATGTCCCCCGAACAACCCAATCCTGGATGCTCCAATTTGTCACAATTCCTCAGCGCCTCGCAGTAGATGCTGGTCAAAACGAAACTGTATTGGTGTGGGTGTAGCCAAAATATCATAATCTGCCACCAAATGACAAGGATTTATTTCTGTAGACCACATCAAAGCGAATCCATCTGTGCCATTAAGTATATCCCTACATATTTGATTTGTTGAATGCTGAACCTTAAATACCCTCTTAAAATAAGGCCAATCCAATCAAGGTACAGTTGTTGCACGATGTGGTTGTTGCACGTAAGTGGAGAAGTAAATGCCAGTTGAAATAGCTTGCTTAATATTGGAGAGCAGTTTGTCCACTCTGCATACCGTGAAGGCCACACTCGATGGAAAACACATCCACTCGTGAAATAGTATTTAAAATCGGGCTTTTCGTATGTAGCTTGTGAACCGCTGGCGTTAAAACTGTCTGCATCTATTCTCTCTGGTCCACCTCTCCCTGGGTGTTGTAAACACCATTGCACTTTAGCTCTGCACATTTTGCCAGCAGCGCGTGATAATGAAATCTCTAGTTTTCCACTCGGCTGAGGGAAAGAAAAAAAAAAACAGGCAAGGTGAAAGAATAGTCTCCCACTGACTCGGAGGCAGCGCGAGCTCCATTCTGTATGTCTGTTTTAATGCAGAGTAACGAGGACCATTTCATTTTCAAGTCCATGTTAGAGTCTGTCAGGCCTACAGCTGGATGTGATGTAGCAGGGGTTGAGTGGAGGTCAGAGATGCACTGTTAACTTGAGCAAAACAACAGGCACTGTGCTCTGCTGTTATCGCAGCGTGAGTGCTGTTGGAGGAGTTGTGTCTTAAAAAGGCTAAATTCGTGTAGTTATTGAAGTACATAAATCATGTTTTATTATTTGTCAGGTTATTTTTTTCTCTTGTTGGATTTTAATTTTTATTTTTTAGGGCTGTTCCCTTGAAAACATTTTTCCTCATGTTGCCCCGTGTTTATGCTATGTAAATGCAGATGCCCGGAGTTACAAGAGACATAACTATTTCCAGATTTGTGTTCTTGCACATCTATGCATACGGGAGAAGAAACCCCCGACAGCCAAGCTGAAAAATTGTTTGTCTCGTTCTTCTTGGACATGACTTTGACGGCCGCGGTAGACTTGGTTAAGCCTCATCTGAACTTTTTGCACTACTCCATGTCAAAAGTGGTTAGGTTAAATATTCCCAGAGGGGGCGTCCCTGCTACAGCATGCTTCAGCCCCTCATAACGTGATCTCGGAACAGCGTGCTTGACGTCCCAGCGTTTTGAGGCCAGATCTCGCAGGCTGATGGGAGCAGTGTGACGTACTGGGCCCACACCCCTCATATATCGTTACTGGAATTTACAGGCCCTTCTCAGAAAACACTGGGTGATGTCACATGATTCGCAACTCCTGTCCGCAAGCAGTGGGCAGTAGCAGAAATACTACAGAAAAGAAAATGAGATTGCATGACTCACTTTTACGCATGTTGCGGCTGCGCAGAGGCGTCAGAAGTCAAGTGGAACAAACTGATGGTGTGCAATTCAAAGTAAGAGGCCATAAAACTACTTTCAGAATGAGAGACCATTATGATGTAAATAGTTTATCTAAGAAGGTCACTAAATCTCTTCCTGTTCTAGTTTATTTCTCAGCTGCCAATTATTTCCTTGAAAGGAGCTCATTGACTGAGGGGATCAATGAGGGATCTCAGTTCAGGTGTGGTAATTATCCATCAACCCAATTTCAGTAGATAGGTTTTCTATCTTCCACAACATTTACCCCAAATGGTTTAGCGGGGCAACATAACTTGTGTTAAGGGTTGTTGCCTTGCAAACTGCAGAGGTTGTTATACATTTTACACAAAGGTCTGTTGTCTACTTGTCTTATTAATCAGTTAATCTACAAATCTTAGCTGACTAACAGCAGAGTCCCTGAAAGAAAGTCTAAGGGACTTTCTGCCGCACAGAAGTTGTTGAACAATTTCAGATTTCCTTTGGAGAAACATCATTTCCTCTTATCAAGTGTGATAGACTCTGATCAGTCTCAATGGCCTCCTCGGCTTCTTTCAGGCAACGTGTTTTAACTGTCACAGGCATCAACAAAGTCGAAAGTTCAATGGTCAGCACAAAGCAGGCTTACTGCCATTAAGCCAGGGCGCACACGCCCATGCCCCCTTCGGTCACATGGATGAAGTTGAAGACAACAAGTGCAAAGCCTAAATCTCGAGACGCATTTAATTCGGTGAGCTGTAAGACTTATCTGACAGGGGCTACTTTGTGAGAGAGTAGCAATCATTCAGTCTCGTAGCTGAAATACGATCAAAATTAAAATAATAAAACATTACCATCACCATTAATAGTACTGCCGTTCACACATCAATTTAGTAGCCACTCAATATTAGTCATTAAAGGAAAGAAATGAATGATCAAAAGCTTTGATATGTATGATTAAACTAAGATGTAAGCTGTGTTGAACCCTCAGGATAAAAAAAAAAGAAAGAAAACTGAACAAAGTGGGCGAGCTACACTTTAGTCAGTTAATAACCTTGTATTTTATGAATGATTTAACATCATAACAAAAAAAAGTGATCATAATGTATTGATGACTTGGGATATGAAGAAAAGGCTGTCTTCATATTGCAGCCTACTAGTTATAAACATTGCTTAAGAGTAACTAAAGACATGCCATTAGTTTTAGGTCCCAATTAAAGACATCTTGTCAAAAAAGACTATTATTTACTACAACTTCATATTACCAGTCATGGAGTTGTTTTTTTTCTATTACCTGAGAGCTCTCTGATTAACCTGCCACAGCCTTTTTGCCCTGAGAAAGCTGATGCCGTGGGAAACATCTTCAGGTGTTGTTTTCCAAATATAAAACTGTGGGGCTTCTGCAGCTCAACACAGCTAAGAAAACAACAACTTAACGCGTTCTTGTTTTTTTTTTTTTTTTTGCGGAAACCGTGTCATCACAGTTGATGAAAGCGTGTGTAGCTGTCACGACTTCACCCATTATTCAACCATTTCTGTGGCTATTGTTGGCACAACGAAAGCCCCCCCTCCCTCCCCTCCACCCCCCGCCCCCCTCTCTAGCCGTCCCCAGCGGGGTAAAGTCACTTCTACCCGCTTTCAATTGGCAACCGGAGTACTACTTTTTTTTTTTTTTTTGCAATAGTGAAGAGAAATGATAGAGAGGAGAAGAAAACTCACCGCAAACGTATAGGTTTGGGTCGTTGACAAACCTACGGAGGCATTGGGTTTGGATGTTGCATTTCCACTGGCATTTCTCAGTCGTCTCATTTGGGAGTAAAAAAAAAATAAAAAAAATAAAAAATAAAAAGACGTATTACAATGTAGCTCCCCACGCGCTCATGAAGACTGCAAATTGCGAAAAGAGACGTTTGAGTGGATTTCAGTGAAGTCGCTCGTTATCTATGAACTTTTCGGACTAGGCTTTCAGCTCAAAAGGGGCCGACCGCTGCAGAGTTTACTACTGCTGGAGTACTGGTGAGGTCTACGGTGTGTACACACGTGACCCTCCCCCCACTGTTTCCCTGCTCCACTCTGCGAGGCCCGATTGGCTGTTCTCCGCTCTGATTGGACGGAGGGCGGAGAGGCGGGGCGGCGAGGGGGGGGGGGGGAACCGAGAGGAGCGCACATACAGCCAAGTCGTGTTTACATCACTTCAGAGGACATAATGGAAATGTGTCTTATTCTGAACCTTTAAAGCCACAATATGTATGATTTTTTTTTTTTATTTTTTTTTTACTCAAAAACATTCATAAATGAAGAGAAATTATCAGTCCAACGGGAAGAAATAGCAGTTTTGATGTCATGTCAAATACGTCTGTGTATTATGTTGCAAAGATAAGTTAAAATGCTAACACACAAGTCCCTTCCTAAAATAGCACTTATTGTATATGTTTTTGTTTTTTTTAAAAAAAGGTCCTAGTATTTCAGTAGCTGCATAGAAACCTTTTATTTCTTAACAAAGCTTTTATTGCAAAAAGGATCCTGTTGGGACAGAAATCTGATGATATGACTTTAGATGAGTAATTCAGAACAACTTTTGAAAATAGCATGATTGCTGATTAAATTGAAGTGACAGATTATTAACTATAGGAACAGTGATTACACAATCTTAGAAAAGAGACACAAATCTGTTCAACGTACCACCTTAGCGACACATGTAGCGATCCAGACTGGCCTTATAGTTTCTAAAACTGGGCAAACAGTTTCTCTTGAGAACAACATCAGTCTTTTGAACCGACATTACATTTGAGATATTGGTGACAATTCACAGGTGTGGACCCAGGCTGCAATTATAGGTCCATCTTGCAGTACCAGACCCTGCAGAGCACAATACATCAAGTGCACAACCTTATGTCATTTTCTCTGCAATAGTGTTTGTTACAGTATCTGTTCTGTCCAGACTTTTTTAGGAAACAAAATGCTTCCTATTGTGTTCAAATGGGAAATGTAACGCAACTTGAATACATTTCTTATTAATCATTTTCATCCTTTTTTTTAGGTAATCCCCTAGAGAACAAAGCCATGGTTCAGACAGTTGTCTGATGTTGTTCAAATGTTCTCTGCAGACCAGCTTCTCTTTAATGCAGATGAAAAGCAAAGCTCCTGTCTCTCAGAAAGAAAGAAAACTATTATCATATTCAAAAGTCCAAAGGCAGAGTAATGGTGGCATTCTACACTGATCAACACATGAGGGAAAAATTGTAATGAAGCAAAGCTGATAATCACTTTGGAAGGCATTTTAATAAACAGAGTATGTTAGAATGATGAAGTGCCTTTTTGTTGTGCTGTTGAATAGAGTCTTTAATAAAGCAGCTAAATTTGCTAAGAAGATTAAGGATTATGATGTAAATTCTTTGCAGTTTAGAGCACATATCATAATCCTGAAATAGAGAACAATGTTGTTCAACAATCAATTCAAACTAATTCATAAATTCACAATAGACTATCCTGATAATGAGTCAAGTCAGTAACTCCTTTGTATTTTGATGCAACATACAACCTAAAAGCAACAGTGTTTCATGGCTAAATAAACTTGGGGTCATATTGTATTTTAATAACCCAAATACATCACAGCGATTTCAAGGTCCAATAACAATACATACTATTTACAGTCGAGTGCCACCAGAGCTTTTAGTCGGTGCAAATGAGTCATACAGAGATACCAAGTGAATGTCATGTTCTTGTTTATTGCCGTTGTCACTGGAAACCTAGGAAACTGTTTTTGATTAATACTAAGCTTTATCCATTGGTCAGCGATAAGAGGGATGCCTGCAGCATGGTAACATCGGGTCTTAATCAGTGCTTCACTGTGTACAGATCCGTTCCTTAATTTCCTACTCAGCACTTGAGGGGATGGAGGGATATGGAAACAAAGCCCTGACCTGAAACACTGAAAGTCAACAGTGTTAAAAGAAAGCAAGTAGATATTTCCTTTCACTCTAAAGAAATATCGGTGTGCCCCTTCAGCTCGCCATGCAAGTAATGGATTAGTTATAGGTCAGTAATAAAAATGAAAAAAAAGTACTGAAAGATTTTTGGAATGCACAGTATCATAACAAAATGCCTTGCCACGGCTCAGTGAGCACACTTAGGCTTTCTGAGAGTGCTGAACATTAGTCTCTTGTGCCACTTTGAGAGAAATGAAGTAGAAATGTTAGAATGGAGTAATTCAAGAGCTGCACTTTTCACTGACATTAGGTTTAAACATTAACATAGCGACCGCACCGCTAATACTGTAGTTAGCCTTTTCCTTTGTTGGAGACACGTGTAGCCAGAGAACTGTGATGTTTGAGAGTATAGTGTCCAATCTGATAAGGGAGCTTATAGGAAAATGCAGAGCAAACTGTTCCTTGGTTGTAATTAATACATTCCCTTTATCATGTTATCTAAAAAAATAATAATAATACATGTACATTCCAGGACAACAAATGGTTTGTAATATAAATGACCACAATGGTAGAAACAGGAGAGTTTTGCAATGAAAACATACAGCCTTTCCTTTTGTTGCACTATAGGCAGAGGTAATAAGAATTTTAAGGCCAGAGAATAGCCTAGCTTCTACAACATACGTTATATGTTGGTCAATGCCAATTGGTTAAAAGCTGCGCCTATAGTTTCAAAATTAACCTGAGGTCTATGACCATTAGGATGCAACGACTAGAAACGTTCCCCAGTGGAGTGTGCCCAGACTCTTATATTTACAGGGTCTGGGAATACCAGGCCTCGTTTGAGGTAGATTTTTTTTCAAAGGTTCCCACAGTCACTGAAACACATCATCAATGTAACATAACTGTTCAAAAATAAGTATATAACAATTGCACTGGACAATTTTAGCTCTCTGTTACATTTGTAATTACAATGGTTTATCTGGCAGGTGCATTTCCCACCTTTTTATTGGAAAAGGTTTTTGTATTTATCCAGTGTATTGCATTGTCAGAACGCTCATTAGCCTGGCTGGCGTCATGACCTCATTTGCTAGCAACCGAAAACAAATCACACATTGTCCTGTCAGTAAAGCCAAAGTCAATACTATATCATCATATTTTTGGGGTTGATTTGGGTTTTCTTGTCACTTGATAACAACAGCTGTGGATTTAGGAATTTGTCCAAAGTGAGCAATGTTCCATATAAATAGTTCACTGAGCATCCAGCATAATGGTGTTTATTGATGTGCAGTATCAGAATTTCCACATTCTTAATGTCAGCACACATTACAAGGGTGTGTTTGTATTATGGCGCATAACGGCAGGGGTGTTTACATAAGTGTCATTTTATGAGTATGATCAGTCTTATTAGATATTAATTGATCTTTGAAATTATTATTATTATTATTATTATTATTACACTTTGAGAACCCCTGCTTTCTAGGCTTTTGACTGAGTAGAAAGATATGCACAATATTACAGCTTTAACACAAAACAGAAGCAGTGCAGTATGACACCCAGATGGAAAATTGCCACTCAGTAAATGCAGTGTCACTTTAATCCTCACAGTCCCCAAAAGATGAATATTTTTCTTGTTCCTGGCCAACTAGCCTTGATTTCTCTCTTTTATATTTGCTTTTCAACTAATTGAAGTGCAGCGCAGGAACAGCAAACACCTCTGCACCTCTTGTGAAAGCGTCGCCTTGGAGATAGAGACGTACTTTCAGCTGACTGTGTTCGGTCCACTGACATTTTAAGACCATCATCGTTCAGACTTTGTCATGTTGATTGGAGAATAGTGGTAGGTCAGTCATGTATCACTTCTGCCTGCTTTTGAAGAATGATAAAACTAATGGATTATTTTTTAAACAATTTCCAGTATTACACCCATGTAAAACTCACAACACATATGACCTCATTGTCAATCTGTTTCTTATTATGAAATTACATTAAATGGTCAATATGAGGGGCCACATTCCTCTAAATGGTATTACAAGTTCTTGAGAGCTCTTCACAAAGCTCACAAAGGGCAGCAATGACCTTGCTGCTATGGTTGATATCATGTTTACTGTTTTACCCTTAAAATGTAACTTAAGAGTGACAAACCTGTTTTATTGAGAAGTTCTCCTAACTCGCCTGTTAGGAGCTCCTTTAAGCCAAAGGATTTTGTGAATAATATAATGTTTTAAATTTAAGGAGATTAAAACTTTTGATTGAGTGTTTATAGAACAATCTAATGTTGTGGAGATCTAACTGAATTAATTAAACTTTATATTAATTCAACTGTGCGCAGTTGAGCTTGTAAGACGTGTCCTATAAACTGACCAGGTGCTTCCCTGGAAGAGCTATTATATAATTTACATTTGTTGCCTTTTTTGTTTAGCATACATCATAGCATTGATGTAAATCCAGACAATATGACATAACTATGGCATGAGAAAGACCCCAATTAAACCCTCATATTGCCTGACTTTCTTTCTGTTAATGCTTTTAGTGCTTAGTGTTTTTTTTCTGTGTACAATCTATTGCATTTCCAATTGTTTAGACTGTTGTGCGTCATCTGAATAACACAAGTCCCCCTTAATTCTTGAGTGCAGGTCAGATAGTGTGTGTGTTAGAGTTAGGGGCCGAGTGGGTCCTCGGTCAGAGGACTAAATCACAGTTTATCCCCAATCAAGCTCAGAAATCTGTTTCTATTCTTGGAAGCCCCAGAGCCACTGTAAGGCTCTGCTCTGCCTTTACTTTCCCCTAAAGACTTTAGGCTGCATGACAACACATGGCTTGCTTACAAACGATACTCCACACTTAGCCTCAGTCAACCCCGGATGCATGTCAGCTGTTTGCACAGTCTCTTTGGCACCAGATGCTCACAGACACTTAATATGAGTCTAATGATAATGAATAAACCACAGTGTCTGTGGGCACACTGAAACTCTGATATATTTCATCAGATTATCTTCTTAAATTGTGACGCTTCTTTACAGAGAACTACCACAAGATCAAATAAGTTACTAAAAGATAATGTTGTTCTGATGTTTCATGTGTCTGACTTATGTGGATAATTACATGCATACAAACACAGGCAAACTGTACAGCACTGCGTTACAGTGCATGCTGTGCACATATCTTTAAGCTTGGGGGCCTGGGAGTGCACATTAAGCTCATTAAGTCTGTGGTGGAGATTATGGTGTGTTGCCAACCAGGCACCAGCATCCAGCAGCTTGGACATCTCCTCATTTTCAGAGGAAAGAGAGGAAGTAAATAGAGAAGGGTGGTAGAGCTCCTCGTATTCACTATCAAGTCGACATTTTCAAACAGATGGATGACTGAAGCCCCTGCACTAATGCATAAATTTGACTTCATAAAGATGGAAATAACAAATCTTATCTAATTTAAAACATCTTTTAATAATGGAAAAGCTGCCTAAAGTACAATATATAATATGACTGGACACACCCACACTAACAAAAACAAACAAGTACAATGCTTTGCATAATGTTAAAATGTACAGCCAGAAAGCATACAGCGAGCTTCTATGATAATGCAAAACAAGTTCACAATATAAACATCAGTGTGGACCCTGCAGCTTGTTTTTGTTTTGCCATCACAACTGATTCGGCACCACACTGAGCTCTGTCAGCCTGTCAGACAGCTTCCTGGAAAAATACTTCCCATGTGACAAATTGTGTTTGTGCCATCAGGATTGACTGGTGCAGGCAGCGAGTGCGTGTGTTGGTTATGTGTGCTATCAAATGTTCTACTAATACGAAATGTGAGTCTAAATAACGTATTAAAATGTTTGAATGGTGGACTAGGAAGGTAGAAAAATACAAATTATAGTGTTGCTGCAAAAAGAATGCAATGCCAGTGAAGCCTGGATTAATATAACACTACATAAGCCTATCCCTTAAGCTGGTGTCTGCGTGTTTCCCTGCTGGGACAAATTACGCTTTGGAAAGATTTTTGATGACAATTTTTGGTAGTCCCCTCCCATCTGTCTGTGTCCTACCATTTTTCTCCAAAGATTCATTAACCTTTGGGCTTTGTGAGCCAAATAATGTCATGAGCAGTGGTGCTTTTTTCTTGGTTCTGGCTCACCCTCATGTTTATGATGAAATGAGCAGTGTGACTTGGCGGAAGATGACAAATAGCACATCTGTTAAACCAGTGAAGCCTCTTTTACATTACTGTAGGCAATGCTGAAAGAGCTGTAATAGCTATAATGGATCATTTGGGAAGCTCCAAAAACTCAACCAAGTATAAAGGTCTTCATTCACTGGAGCGTTTTTAATTCGCATGTCAATCTATTTTTGGGAATTTTTGTTTTTGCCTGAGTACTTTCACGCAGAACACGAATATTATGCGAAGCAGATCGATTTTTTTTCGGAGCTTTCACACCAGTAGTAAAGCCATCAACCAAGTATAATTGCCATAATTTGGATGTTTTTGTGTTGTTATTTGTCAAGCCTCTGGTGTGTAAAGGCCTTCAGCCTGTGCCATATGTGGTAATATAACATACTATTATTATTATGAGACAATGCTATGATGAGTGTGAATCTAAACCGATAATAACTTTTTTTTGTCTTATTCTTACTTCCCTGACCAGATCATTAATGTCGAAACACGTCTGTATAAATTGCTATGCAGATGACATCCCACTATATATAGATGAACTTAAACTAAGTTTTTGAATCAAGGGAAAAAAAAAATTTCTTGAGTTTCTTATTTGTGTGACAGAGGCTGTTTCGAAAGTTGAAACAATGTTCTTGTCTTTACTAGTAAATGTCATCTAAAATTTTTATTTTTTATTTGTTTTTACCATGGAATATGCTTGGTCACTCTCTATGACAGCTTTAGCTATTGGCTAGCCTCTCATATCTTATAAACCAAGTTGTGCTGGTTGACTCTAAACCTAGGCTAAAACTCATAGAAATCATACTTAATCACTATACTTAAGATCCTTTCACTCTGTGGACAAATTACTTTGCTAAAATTGTTTGTTTTCATGTGTGTAACATCAAAACTTTGCATATTTTTTATATTTTCTTATAAAGTGCTATCTAATGTTATAGTAAGTCATTCCATAAAAACTAGTTGTTGTGTAAATCATGACCTGGAATATGCAGACATCAGGACACAAATATTGTGATATAATGCAGTACATAGCAGCAGAAAGGCCTGCATAGCTCACTAACATTCCTGGAGTAAGTAAAGACGACTGATGACTCGGTCCTGGGCGTGTTTAAAAAGGGGATGCATGGTAACTGAGGTGGTGTTCAAGTGCAGGCAGAATAGCATGCGGACAGCTGCTTCCACCCACTGCTCTGCTGTTAGCTTGTCCCCAGTGAAAGAATGAGCACTGACCTCAGGTCAACCTTGTAATGTATCCTTTTCAATAACATCCACCTCAGCCATATGCTTTAACAGTAGTTTTATGGCACGTTCCTCGGATTTTCCTAGTCTCTCAGGGGAAATTAATTTGTTGCCTTTTGTCACAGAATATGACTCCAAATGAGGTCAGATGCATTAAGCTTTTCGTGTTAATAAAATCCAGAAGATTGAGGTGACCTCCATTAGGAATGTGAGTGATTAAATAACTTCATAATCATGCGCTCTGCCTCTTGCTGTCAAATTGATTATCTTAGTGATTTTTGCCACGTACTCTGAGGCATCAACTAGATGCACTAATCTGCTTTGTCATCATCCTTGTTTGCAGTGATGTGCACAACACATGTTTTGAGTTGCTTATGAGTTATTAGTTAGTGGTAACAAGGCGTCTCTCTGTTGGTGCTTTTCAGTGCCAAAAAGACTGATTTACAGAATTGTATTATTGAAAGTTAACTGCTTAACTCACAGGAAGGTCATAAAACAAAGCAAAAAAGATAAGCCGTGTTTAACAGATATTTGTCATACAGTATATTCTGAAAGCATGGGTGAAGTAGCTGTCAATGTAGTTGCACAAAAACATAAAAATCCAATCCAAAACGAGTTCTTATAAAAGTAAAACTACACAATCATCTTATGAGTGATCACACTGCCTAGTGCATTTGGGTGAAGTCATATTAAACTCTCCCATTCCATTCAGCTGTTTGCTTTTATTAGAGCTGCTAAGTTTGCGGAGGCCATGCAAATCCTCTTGCACCTAATCTAGTTAAGAATTTATTGGGTTTAAACACTTCCATCGTATAACAGCCTTGTTGTTTTGCACCTTTTACTGTTGTTTATTTAAGAAAACAGAATAATAACTTGGGAATGCCAGATAATGTGTTTGAAAGAATATAATTTATTATACACTCAACAATATCCTTATATATTGTACACTAGAGAAAAGAGGAAAGAAAAATATTCTTAGACATATGTGTAAGGTTCGTCCTCCTGATAGCTTTCCATTTTTATGGTTTCTCTCTGTGGAGCGGAGGAGTGGCTAGGCAGCAGGGGATCCAGCGAGGGCCCCCAGGACTCCTGCCTGATGGGCCCCTGTTCCATTCTGCTGTGGCCGTAAGCCAAGATTATTCCGCTGTTTGGTTCCACCAGATGCGGCAGCGCCACTGGATGGGCACTGTCTAGTCTTGCTGAGCAGATCTAAGCGGGATTAGTGGGCTGTTGTGGTGGATCGGCAAGAACAGTGGGAGGCTGTCCACACACAGCTGTGTGTTTGTGTGTTTCATAATGATCTGGCCTCTGGTCTGTCTCTGGCTTTGGCTCCAACCCCGAACCACCTTTCCCTCCCACTGACCTCACAGTTCAGGGAGCTCTCGACTGCAGACAGCAGGAATCCTGAAATTTCTGGAACGGCATGAAAGCTTTTAAAGAAACATGATTCTCCCTGAAGAATTGTGGGAGCGAAGTGCCGAGACAGACACTCTCATCTCAAAGTGTTGTCTATTTTCAATGGCCACAACTGCTTGGGATTTATAAGCTTTGCAAACATTTCATGCATTTAACAACAACTGAAACGATTCAGAATGCAGAATAATGAGGAAAAATACACGCCACTGTTGTTTCAACACAGTCTTAAAGATGTTTTCTGAACAAGAGGTCAGAGAAATTCCTGGCTACAGTTAGCTAATCTTCTCATACAGAAAGAAATCCTTCTTTGGCCCAAGAAACTGCTCCTACATAGACTGGTACCCCTGCTGGCACAGATAATTGTTTCTACGCAGGTGAAGGCTGAGTTGTGTTTATGTCCTTTCAGAGACTGTGGTCATATTTCAAGGCCCCATAGCAGGCACTGTTGGCTGGTGACAGTTTCTATTTACAGAAAAGAATCCCCACAGACAAAGAGTTGGTGGAAAATATCAGATGATAGATGTATCATGGAAAAGAAGCAGCATCAAAAAAAAAAAAAAACTGCCTCAGAAATATAATTAACACAAATCTACGTTTATCACAGGCTCTCCAAGTGTTGGAAACCAGTATATTCCAAATAAGTCATGTCATCTTGGAAAAGTTATAAAAAACAACAACCGTGGTTTCATTTTTGGAGATAAAAACTGTGTTCTCACTTTTGTGGTATGTGAAATGGAAACATTTTTATGGACGGATTTTTTGGAAGACTCGACCTGACCTAACCCGGCCTCGAAAACTCTTAAACGTGACCAAACAAACTTACATAAAAGTGTGAAATAATTACTATCAAAACCTGTGTATCTATAGAGCGCTGAGTATCCATTGCTCCTGTTTATATTTAATTTACTTAACTAGCTATCATGAGACTCACACTACAATACGATACAAAATCCAGTCGCAACATCCGTTCAAAGTCGTCTGACCTCATTTCTCTGATCCAGAGTTTTGTTTTCGACATTTTTTTCCCCAACCTTTTTCTCCAAACACGTTTCTTCAAAGACTTTCCCAATAAACTGGAAAGTGGTCAGAATAAATTGCTGTCCTTCTAAACTTTTTCTAGAAGGCCTTGGTCTGCACACAACATTGCTAACAATTCTTTGGATTGAGTGTCTCTTTTCTCTCGCTCTCTGTGTGTGTCTGTGTGTTTGATGTCGTGGTTTGGCTGCCCTCTAAAGTGTTCATTTTAGAGTGGTTACTTTGGGCCTCATTTTGACTGGCTGGCTGTCTGCCTACACCCTGTGGTCTCCCATCCACTACAACAACTGCCTGTGTGCATGTGTGTGTTAGAAAGTAAGTACAGTATTTCTTCATGTGCACCAGTACTGTAAATTCCACAATAAACTGTCTCTCCTATGTACTGTATGTTCTCTCTACAAAATAGACTTGTTTAGTCTGGAAGTGGACGTAAACTATAAAGAATAGCCCCTGGCTGTCAGCCAACCAACCAACCTCCAGTCAGCTGATATTTTTCAGCTCCACTCATCATCCAGAAGCATACAGTATGCTGCAGTCATCTCATAAGCCTATTAATGGAAGGATGATGAAAGTACGCAGAACATGCTCGTTACTTTTTAATGAAATCCATCATCTTTACTCACAGTCAGAGTTGCATTCTATGCAGACTGTTCATTTAAGTGCAGAGTTTATCTTGTTAAAAGTGTTCTTCATTCACTTAATCAGATAAAGTAAGTTTTGCTGCACTTTCCTAATGCCTTCCAGGAACAGATAAGCCTTTATAAAAGAGGAGTGGCCAGATTTATTATCAGGACAGCCTGTTTATTCATTACTAAATCAGAACATTGCAGCTTTATAGAAAATAGTATCAAAGTTATAAAAAATCCATCTAACACTGCATATGTTTCTATCTCCTCGGTCTACATGAATCCTGGTTGTAGGTGGAAGCAGACAGGTTGCTTTTACTGCTGTGGCACCTCACTTGTAAACACGTGCACACTCCGTATGTACTGTTATTTCCACAAAACTTGTATCACTCGAGGTTTCAGAACATGCTACTTTACCAGCCTCGCTCACAATGCTGCATGCAGCTCACTGTAACGTGACAACAACGGCAACTGCTGTAAAGTTGCTAATTATCGTAGCAATTCGAGCCACAACAGTTGTGGCTCATACATAACATGTATGAGGTGCGATCAAATATTTCAGAGATTCTGACCGCTATTCCATTCAATGGAGTCTCCTTGTGCCGCAATACACATTCCCTGTCCAGTTGACAGCTAAGAACAAACAATCTGCCTACATGTGGCCAAAGGTGACACTCTTCCTCTTGTACCGTGCTGCTTTCTGGCCAAAATTACACTTTGTATAAAATTTTAAGTAATTCCCGCATGGTTTAATTAGCTTCTCCACACAGCACTTTAACATGTAGACTGTGGAGGAGGAATACAGGCGGAAAGTTATTTTATTCTGTCATAACTGATTTAAGACTGGATTTTGGAGTCTCAGGGTTGCACAGTGTACCTACATCTTTCGGAGAGGGCAGCTACCGACCGTGATGAACCCAAACATCTCTGCTTTCCCTGTCAGCGTTCAGTTCCACTGTGCTGACAAATTGTGGTGCCGCTTGAGACACCACACATAAACACATAAATCAGCTGCCAGATTCATCTATATTTCATGTCATATCGCAGTATTCAACAGCTTTCCACAGGCTTAGCGGAATACTGAAGGCTTATTATGCTGAATGTGCTGTATAACTATTTAAAATGCGAACATTTTCTTCTTTTTTTCCTAGTACAACCCTTTTCAACAGAGACATGCATTGTTTTAGAACAATGGTGTTTTTTTTTTTGTTTTTTTTACTGTGCATGTATGATGCCTGAAGGGAGTTCAGTCCTGTTGCTTCTGAAGACATTTTTAGAATAACTGAGGCAGAGACAGACAGGAACTGTGTTGGGACTGATTGGAAGAGAGAAAGGAAGTGAACTAGTGTCGGGAACGTTTTGAATCGAGAACAAAGAGCCCATGGACCTCTGTGTTTATGAGTCTTGATGTGCACATGGGGTTTGTCTCTGTTGCATGGCTCCGGCCAGCCTCTCTGAGTGTGGAGAATTGAATTGCTGTGGATGTTTGTACAAGGGAATGGAAAACGACAGGGGAGGAAATGCTAATGATCTTTATGGGCAATAAACAGGGCATATATCTCCAGGTTGATAGATGCACATGACCTTTGGCATGATTTAGTTACACTGAGTGAGTGTCTGGGGAAGGTTGGCGTCAAAAGGTCTTTTGGAGTTCCAGTGAAGCAGAGACAGGAAAACACTTACGTTGAAAAGCTCTCGATCAGAATAAACAATCCACTCTTTATCTGTTCTTTTCTTCCCAGGGCTACACAGTTTCTGTATCACTTCTAGTCTAAGAATTGTTGACACAAAATAGTATCCCAACTTCCACTTTCTTCCAGGCTCTCAATGACTTACTAACATTGGTATTTCCGATTCAGAATGCATCAGGATGTCATTTCCTGTAACAGTATCGATTGTGCTGGTATCTCCCTATCACTGACCCGTGTGTATTTGTGAGTGTTGAAACCTTTAAAGCGTGCAGTGTTGTACTATGTGATCAAAGGTGAGGATATTTTTTAAGGCTGTTGACAGTAGCTTTCATGGTGGATATGCATACCTACTGCTGCAGGTATTTATGGAGCAGAACATCCCCACCTTTTTTAGTTTTTCTCCTTCAATTCTCATCAGCCTGTTCTGCCAAGCCCACGTGAGATGGCTTAGAGGTCTTTTCAGCAGATAATTAAACAGCTGAAGGTGGAGGAAACTTCGGAACCTACCCTAACACGCAATAATATCCTCAAATATTTGACAAAACAACAGTGACAAAAATGTTTTTGACACCTGCTGATGTCAGAGTTGGTGGATTTCTGGAAGGCAATATTTTCTACATCGTTGTACTACAGATGAAGTTCATAAAAATTCTCTTTGACTCCTTGTTGTGGTTATGGCTCATGTTATAGCTTTACCACGAGATCAGGCAAAAAAAACCCCATAATTTCTAAGAGATTTATCTTTCTACACCCTTGTGGTGTACCAAATGGAAGCCAGCAGGGGATTCAATGTTAACCAGGCATTTGTCAAAAATAAAGCCACAGAATAGGACCACATGTTACATAGTCACACAAGGTATATGTTGGCTTGTAACCGTTTAAAAAGCAACAACTTAGTTGTACATAATGGTTTCTTCATGGGAAAAATATACTGCATAATATCAAATACATCAAGGAGACCTCAACCGTTAGCTAATGTAAACCAGCATGGCCTTATTTATGTCACCTCAGCCCCAGCCAACACTGGTAGGAATATCAGATGAAAGAACACTAATATGGACCATAGTGTATAGTTTCTGAATTATTTGGCAGAGTTCTTTTGCTCTACTTGTCTATATTCACTTTTGTTTTTTCTTTGCATAGAGTTGAGGCAATATAATAATACCAAATTTCACCATACATCTGATATCACATTTGATATGTGAGGTGGGAGCTGCTTATAAGTCTGAATTTATTATCTTGAACCACTTTCCAAATGATAGAATGATTTCTGAAGCCATGAAACATACAGCGGGCGTTTTTACATAACCGGCTTCAAACACTGATAATCCACGTTCCTGCATTAATGTCCTCCAGTGTTCAAAGAGTGCCATTCCTCTCTGAGCTCAAATGATGTGAGACTACATGAGCATGTAGTCTATTGATCTTGCTCTGATGCAAATGATATGGGTGACTGGCTACATGAAATCTCTTAGTGCAGTGAAAAGCAAAAAGGCTGTATTGGTGCACAAAGGACGCCTAAATTAAAACATCTGCTGTGTCTCAGTCATTTCACCCCCTGTTCCAGCTTGATATATGGAGTACATCGAGAGACACCAGTGAACATTTGCATGCAGATTTCTGCAGGTACAAAATTCAATTTAATATTATCTTTGGTGTATTTTCTTAACTTAGCCTCTTCCAAACAAGGAGATGCTTTTTAAAAGGTGCAACCTGCAAAATTTAAGTCCAATCTTGTCATGCCACTTTGTACAGCAAGAAGTGATAGTGAGTTATGGTAGCGTCCCGTCTGCTCCGAGTTTTGGCGGTTTGGTTGAATCTTGTATAATGTAGCCCTTCCATTAGTTAGTTGTTGGCTTTTATATTACTCATATCCAATGATTGTAAGTTTAGGATGCATTGACCCAGAAGTGGATTGACAATAGGTGATCGGTTAAGCCTATGGCTTACGTTAAAGCTTGCATCTCCATTTTCAGCAAGACTATTGTCGCAAGAAATGGCAAAACCGTATATCGAACGCATTCTGAAGGATTTTCAGTACAGTTTATGTTGTCATTAGTTGCATTAAAGATCTGGTTGTTGTCCAATTACCAAACATTTCCTCAGGTTGGTAGATGTGTATAGACGACGAGGTAAATGAGCTAGTCACATGCAGCTATTCTGACTGGTCTGAACTGCATATTGACAAACAGCAAACATAATAAATCTGCCAGTAACATTTAACAATTAGCAAACTTTAAGCAAATGCTACACGGCATAAGCATTTACAGCTGTTCACTCACCAGTCGAGAAAAGACTTTGCGAGTTCAACATCAGGCTTCATTCCTTTAATCACCCAGAGTTGTCTCCAGCTGCGGAAAGTAGCACAAATGTTAACTCTTGTTTTGTGTCTGTTATGTGGAGTGTATCAGCCATTTACTGTCCCAATGACGAGTGCAAGAGGTTAGAATACGCTTAGTCTTTCTTTCTCCCATGTTGGACTCAGACTGGACGCTATAATGACTTACTATCGCCTTCAGGGTTGGCATTACAATATAGGAACTGACATGGCGAGCTGGTTAGCATGTTAACTTAGCAATATCGTTGACGTGATGTCTACACTATTATAATTCTTGTTTTTGAATGTTTTAAACCAAAAATGTTTTCCTATCGTACCATTAAAGAGAGAAATAATAATTACAACAGACGGAGGAAGACAAATGGATGTGAAAACATGAACAAAAACAATCTTTCTGTATTCAGCAGAGACTGGGAGGGTTCATGCTTAAATGGTTCCAAAAGATTAATCATTAGCTTCTCAACAGAGTACACAATGCTGTTCTGCCTCACATGAGGATAAAAAGGAAGGCAAAACAACATCAGCCTTTCTGTCATACGTCTTTCTAAAATCTTGGCCGTAGGGAAATCTTTGATTACCACGCCTCAAGCCACAATCATGGAGGTCTGGAGAAAGTTAGAAACCACAGCTGGTAAGAAAACGTCACTGATACTGTGGGCTATTGTCATTATTCAAAGTTGTCACATGTCTCTATTGTGTGGTAATAAAAAGTTTGATATAGTGAAAGAAAACGTACGTCAAAATACAAACAACATACATGACAAATGGCTCAATGAGCTGTGTTGTATTTCGTGTCTGCCAGAATTTCTTCTTAGATACACTACAACCATACTATTGTAACTCGGTGTCTTGATATTCTGACCATAATTATTATGGTGTGTGAGATTTTTAATGAATCAAATGTTTTCTGGATGGTTTTTGTTTGTTGTAAATCACCAGACATTTCAAATTCTACTGATAACTTTGTAATGATATCATGCTACTCATCAAATTGTTGTGGCTTTACCAAAATTGGTTTGTTTGTTGTAATGGGTCAAATGAAAATTCAAGGCCAAAAGCTGCTTCCTTATTTAGGTGGTGGATCCACCTTCACTCACTGTGAATGTGGCTCAGACTGTCCAGAACGATCTGAAATGACCCTTTCTCAGGGTCTGGGCATTTAAGCAATCTGTGTAAACATATATAGTGAAAACAATGCCAAGTTTACACCAGAACAATGATCTTGAAATGCTTACAAACTTTGGGAAATACCCTTTTTTGCTTTTTTTCCCCAAGGGTTAGATGAGCAGACTGAGCGACTTAAAAGGAGGAAAGCAGAGTCTGCAGGAAGTTACTGTTTCCAGCAACATCCAGCAGAACTGATTGCTAATTGTTGTTTTTACACTCTGTTTCTTGTACAGATTAAATAAATCATGTTTAAAGTGTTAACTTCAGATGTGCTTGTGAACAAATTTTGTTTCCTTTGGACAGAGGTTTCTATTTCTTTGTGCTAATTGAAGTCAGGAGGCTGCTAGGAGTAATGTATAACTTACTGTACACGAATAAGAGAGCTATCAATCTTCTCATATGTAACTCCCAAGATAATTCCCAAACCTTAGCAAGTCCCGTGAGTGCTTAAACATACAAAATATCAAAGGTTAATAATGCTATAACCACTGTATACATTGTATATTGAACTGCAAGTTGTTAATTAACAACACTTTCCCAATATGGTCATGGAAAATATAATCCAATTACAATTACGTTTCTTTTCAAATGTATCTGCTGTTGCAGTTTAGCTAAAAATAAATGAAATTTTGTGTCACTAGAAATGCCTGAAGAGGAGATTCTGTATAGGTACACAGAGGAGGAAAAGCAAACATGTGGCCCAGCTCAAGACTCAATAGTTTGCTAGCCCTAATCATAACCATAAACTTCCATGTGGGTGATGCAATAAACACCTTTAATGCAGGCCCGCGGGATTTTCAGATTCATTTGATTCATTCCAGCTTCCTGAGTCATTTCCAGAACAAAAAAAGCATGTTGTATTTATATTTTTGTTACAATATGTCTGAATAATGAATAATAACAAATGTAGCAGCTGATCTGTGAACTGGTGGCACAACACATTTACTGTGCTGTTTTCAGAGCGGTGCTGTCGGCATGGCGCTGTGTGCCTCCCTCTCTCTGCCGATGCTACACTGTGGGTCTTTCAGCTGCCCCTCTCTGGGCCCCCTTCCACTCCAAAGCCCTCCTACTCTCTATTGTTCTTCTTTTTGGTGCTTTGTTAGAGGGCTTCTCTTATCATCTGTGCAGGTTCCAACTATCCTATGTGTAAACATCTCAAATATTCCTCCCGTGAGCTTTCTAACCCCAAATGCAATATCAAATATAACATTGAACAGAGCTAATTGGCTGACAATTCATCGAACCATTTCTGTCTGCCTCCATCACATATCACCATCCTGGCTTTACTCCGAGGACCTACCCAACCTTTGCCTGCCAGCAGCCCTATTTATTGTCCCTTTTAAGGCATTGTGGGAGGTTTGTGTGGAGGTAGAACCGAGGTGGCTGCCCTTGTCTGGAAGACTTGTTTTATGGGAGGTCTGCATTCACCGCACAGGATTTTCTAGAGACATGCAGAGTTTAGCAGATGACAGAGTGGTGGACATACCCACCTCACTTTCCCACAGTGCTGACATCAACACAATGTAGGAGCATAATCTATTGTTCTTGCGTTCATCATGTGCACATTATTTATGTGTTTAAGGGATGAGTGGTGTGAGCATATTGAGGTTACATAGAGGTGGCACTCTGTGTTTATAGTCAACACAAGGAGGATCTCGGGTGGGGTCACTGAACCACAAGGGTGTCATTACACAGTTTTTCTTACATCAGCCACAATCCCTTCACACCCAAAAACACATGACTGTAGTGCAAACAAAGAATACGCCTCTGTCTCTGTCCAGGAGCACCAAGACAGATTGACTGATCCAAAAAAAACGTCACCACAAAGTTTAATTTCTACTGGGTTTGTCTAGGTGACATCTTGAACCGGAGACTCTGTACGATCAGCTGCATAAGAGGGCCTGGCTTCAAGCTTAACCAGCTTGTAAAAGAAAGCCTGAATAAATGCATGGGCCTCCCTGTGCTTTCAATCAGATAAGAGTAAGTCCGGGTAGCAGGCATGGACTTCCCTGAGCATTCCACTGCTGCTGCACACAAGGCAGCTTTTGTCCTCCCTCCATATCTGTGGCCCCTATTCCAGTGGCAGTGGAGGATGTATGCTGTTTATTAGATGTAGAAGCCTTTATTCGCTTGTACCGAACTGGATCTCACAGAAAGATGATGTGATTCGGCCCGACATCTACTGTATATAATTGACCAACCGGCTGTAGTATGTGGCATTAAATAGCATGGAGATCGCAGAGTCAGTTGCTGCCTCTATATTAAAGGAACATATCAAACGTTTTCATTCTGCTGCAGTTACATAATTAATGTTGACCATTTTCTAGCTGTGTTTCCCCTGCTGCAACTGATGTGCACCTGGGAAACTGCATCAGATAATATGTGTGGATTAGAATACATTTTAAGGGGTTTATATTTTGCATTCAACAAGAGCTACAAGGGGTTAATGTTCTATACTGAGACTCAGGGAGAAACAGTTATGTTTGGGACCCTTTGGGGCATTTATGAATTTCTACCTGGTTACATTAAATTGAAAGAAAATATGCAACGCAAGTAAAAACACAAAAATGATGTATAATTATTGCGGTATATTGAAAGTCATTATTGGGGCCTTCAAAGGGCAAAATAGCATTTTATCACTTGTTTTAGGCTCTGTGCACAAACAAAAGGATGAAATATGAGCTTTAATTTGAATTTACAATATTACAGTGGATACATGGTACGATAACCCTTTAACAAGCCTTTAATGGATTTATTTTACATTCAAATGCAGATGCAGATCTGGCAGACAGTGGAGAATAAGATGATTTTAACAACCTTAAAGCAAATCAAAGAATAAGAGTACAGTAAGAGTCTCGCTGCTTCACGGATTTGCATCGTTTGAAATCACATTGACTATAAACGTAGATATATTTAATGTCCAGTTCTATCTATTTCAATTGTAAAATAAAGGTTACATAATAACATAGAGGTATTTGAATATGTAAACTTAGACCTCACCATAATAACATAAAAATGCATGTGTATTGTGCTGTAGTTTTAAAAATGTGGACAGAATGCAGCAACAATTTATTCTCCATCCATTTTTATAATCCATGGATTATACCTAATCTGCATATCTGACTCACAAATAATACACAAATTAGCTGCTTTACTGTCAAGTTACATCTGTACATAAAACTGTTTGCAGAAACCAAAATGGTTTTAACCTCTTCATTTGAGTCTTACCTGCTGCTTTCCATATGTTGGATCCAAATTTGTGAAAATGTTGTCTTCTAAACTGAGACTCAATTTTGTTGTTGACCTGCTTTTATCACAAATTTTTACTGAAACTATAAAATGATTTCTGTGTATGTTATGTGTTGCTCTGAAGTTTGGCTGATGGATGAATTAGTCATGAAAAGAGTTTCCATCCCATTAATATCTGATGTCATTATCTTGGTATTTCTCTCTCCAGAATTAGCCCTTCCATAAATAATACTTCATTATGTCTAATGGTTTGTTTACTGGTTTTGGCTCAGTGCTGAGTTTGATGTATGGTTCTTTTAAACCACGCACACTACACTGTAATTCAGCCACGGCAGAGATTTATGACACAGATAACTTTAGAAGTCTGCAACCCCCCCCAAAAAAAAATAGCTGGTCCACTGCGGTGTGCAAATTGTTGTCTTTGTATGCTGAGACGCTTGTGGAATATTCAAATCCGACTCTAACAAATGCATTGATAATTGAATGTTTTCTATGTTTTTGACTTCTTATTTGTGAATAAATAAATATAACTTATGTTGTAAATATAAAACAGGACCAAGTAACCCAAACTATTTGTTTTCTGTCTACAGAAATCTGCTGCTGCAAGAACACCACTACAAATGTTGGAGGAGAGAGATTTGAGATAGATATAGATAGGTGGATGAACAGACAAACAGACTGACAGCTCAGTTTTACCGCAGGACTTCTTCCTGATATTGCCACGAACCCTCAGCTCCCTGCTCCTCACTTCAAAGAGAGCAGTGCATTCTGGGGCAAACTGCAGGATTTTAACTGTTGTGTAACGACCAAAGGGGTGTTTCTAGGATTTAAGTCAAAGGGAGGCTGTGTGTGTGTGTGTGTGTGTGTGTGTGTGTGTGTGTGTGTGTGTGTGTGTGTGTGTGTGTGTGTGTCTGTCTGTCTGTCTGTCTGTCTGGGCTGATATGTGTGAGTGTGTGGGTGAATGCACTTGATCTGATAAAGTACAGTCTCTCCCCGCTCATGCACTGATTCTGATTATCTGTCGTAGAAGGTTCTGACCAAACGCGCACAAACTGCGATTGGTTAACCTCGTTCTACATTACACGTTGTGTTGTGTGTCGGAGCCAAAAGTGGAGCAACGAAAGGGATCTTTTATCAAAGACTTGTGAAAGTTTACCTTCAATATAATCTATCCTTTAATTTAAATAAATATGAAACAGTAAACTGGGATTGATCTCATCTTGGTAGAGCATGTTTAGACTTTTACTGACTCTCATCATGTTTTGAAAATGAAGCATACAAATCACTGAGAAACACCCTCAGGATAGGAGCTTGATTTTTGGAAGGACTGACAACTAATTTCTGAAAACTACTAATAAAGTCAAGATGACAGAGATCTGTGCTGCCATGTGAGGACTCGGCCATGTTCTTAATGGAATCCAGTCAGGAGTACAGGATGAGCCCGTGCTGGTGTTGCCAAATAGAAGGCATCTGGATTGAGTTTCACCCCGCTGGGGACTGGTCCTCAGCAGATGGTGCTCGCCAAACAAGCAACACTGATTAGAACCAGAGGGGGCGGCCCTCTCACTTACGTGCACTCATTTCATGCATGCTTATCAAATGACCAGTTTTAATAACATGTACCTAAGAGAAGCGGAGTGCTTCTACACTGTTGTGTGATCAGAGCAGTCAAAGCTTCATTTACAGTAAAAGCTTGTGATGACTGATCAGCACCCCTTCGCTCAGTTTCTGTTAACGTCAAGGAGAACCTTCAAATGCTCGGTATGAATGTACAATTTAGGATTTAAATCGTTTAATGTTGGGTTTTTGCTGAGAACAGAGGCCACCAATTTGTTTGCAGAAGGAATTCAGACCAGATGGTGTTGAGTAAATAGTTCAGTGAACCACTTAAATTTCTTCATCAAGCCTGCCAGTAAGAACAAACAAGCACAAGGCGACATAAGAGTGAGATGTCACCTCGCTGCAAGCTGGCACACAGACTCACAATATTCCCCTCTTTCATTCAGACTGAGTGCACTCTCGAATTACCAAGCATTAGCTCTGGATCATTTGCAAAAGGGAGGTGGGGGCGCCCTTAGCTATTCTACTGGAATACAGGATGGCAGGGCTTTTTCTTTTTTCTGAAAATCTCACCACATGATGACCACATGATACAAAAGCACACGGCAGCGATAACCCACAATGGCCACACTAGCTGTGTTGCGAGCTGATGAGAGCAGACTGTGAGTGTTGGCAGCTGCCATGGTGGTCCCAAGGCCTCCACCACGACATCCATCAGGCTTTGAGCTGACTAAAGAGGTTTAATGCGGAATATTTGGTGAAAGCCGGGCTAGGTGTTGGGCAGTTTGCCATGTTGAGGGCCATATGGTTTGCTGTCTAGTAAACTGTCACTTTGAATTTCTTCCTGCAGTGGCATCTTTGCTCTCCTGACTCACACTCACACTTGGGTGTGACAGCATTGGTCATAGACTTTAACTGGACACAGCTGAAGAAATATCTGGAGACAACATAACTATTTAACATACTACGTTTGATGGCCATCAGTTTTCTTTTGGCTCACGCATAGACTGTAGATAAAAGTGGGTCTGACAAGTGAGGCAAATGTGGAGGTGCCATAATGTGCAATACCACTGAGGGCCACTAGAGGTTGGCTCTAAAAAGCCTCACGGAATATAAAGTCAGTAAATTCAAGCAATCTGAAAAGGCTGTCATTGGTAAGAAAAATTTATCTGGAGAGCCTCATTTTTCATCTGCTCTGATAATTTATTATGTTCATTTCTGGAAAGGTAAACAGGCTCTCAAAGTTGAAGTCAAGATCACAGGAGACATTGAAACAAAACATTGGACAGCTGAGCCAGTTGTGAAACACTGTGGTTGGCCAGAATAGTAGGATAACATTTTAACAGCTGCTCCTGTCCATGAAAAAACACACACAACTTGAAAGTGCCAACACCCCCATAACTGAGACCCCACTATCCAGGGAAAGTTGAAGATGGGATGGTATGTGAAGGTCTGGGGGCAAGAGAGAGAGGCTGATATTACACACTGTTCCTCTAACTCACATACTGTACCCACAGGCCCGGAGACCACAGAGCCTCTCTTTGGATTTGTGTTTCTCACCCTTATTGTCTATTGGGACAATTCCTTCAGTCCATTCCCACAGCCTCCAGGCCAAGGTCCAGTCCAGAGAAAGAGAGCGAGCACTACATCCAGCTGTACCTCCCACCCTGTGAACTTTGACAGAGGGAGGCTTTATGGTACTTTCAGTGACCTGCTGCAGAAATAGTCTCCATTTTCACAAATGTGTTCACTGTACATGGAAAAAGAATGTACTGCATTGTCCCATCTGTAAATTGCTAAAATAAATCAACTTTTCACTTCTTAATATACTTAGACTTCACGACATTATTTACACTATGCCCTGCACAACCATCCAATTAATGCATGCAATGAAAGAGGGCATGGGATCCTTCATGTGAACAGACTGGAATTCTTCCAAGGAAACTGAATAGTTGGCACTGAAAAATAAGAAGCCTCTCTTACATTTATTTTCTGAAAAATTTGCAGTCATAAAAAAAGCAAATGAGGGTCAAGAGCACATTGTGTTAAAGTTTGCTTCAGCAGTCAACGTTTCCTGAATCATAACATCAGTTTACAAAGGAGCTGAAAAGGTCTGGTACATAATGTGTTTCTTGTCCAACAAAGTTTGGAAAGTGTAAAAAAAAGTCTGCTGACCTTGAAATGAACCAGGAGACTTTAGCTGAAGTGACTGATCACATTCTCCCTCTTTCACCGCTGGTGGCCATGGATACAGTCGTCTTTGTTAGTTAGTGGCCATCAAAGACTTCAAAGACGGAGATGTGAACACTTTGGTTTTGCGACTGACCACTTGACCCTCGAATGCCCGCTCGTGGAGAGATGTAATAGGAAATGAACTAAAGATTACTCTGACCACAATCGGTCAGAGGACAAAAAAAGGCCTTCCCACCAGAGGATATTAGTCTTTGTAGCAAGGAAAGGGAAGAATACACCAGCCACTCAGAGATAAATACGAGGGTGGTGGTCCTTCAGATTCAATTAATACTGACTTTGGGTGGCATGGCTGCTGCTTTGAAGAATTCAGACTTGGG
The DNA here is from genome assembly GCF_029030835.1 of Brachyistius frenatus. Lineage (NCBI taxonomy): Eukaryota > Metazoa > Chordata > Actinopteri > Embiotocidae > Brachyistius > Brachyistius frenatus. The sequence goes on from NW_027210743.1 coordinate 746,430, forward strand.
CTCTGTTATTTCTTGCCTCTGAAAAGGGCAACAGTGACAAAGAATGAATAACAACAGGACTATACAGTTCTGGTCAAAATGTCATCTTTAATGTCACCCTGGTCAGTGATGCAGTGCTATGCGTGCTTCCAGTAGTGGATTCAAATCATGTCCCTCTGATGCCATCTTCACTCTTCGTGACCTTCTTACACTCTGGGTGGAAAGAGAGAGGATGCAGTTTGTATATTACTTTAAGGGAGAAAAGCAAGTCACCATATGCCCGAAATAGTAAAGGTGTGCCTGTTTAATTGTAGTAAAAGTAAGACTGTGTCACAGTATATGACTAATGTGAAGAAAAATGGATGGGGTGCCAAAGGAAAATGATTCTGTTTGAACTGTTTTATCAATGCCAGATTACTGGCATGATCCCTAAATACAGCTTTCCTCAAAGACTGCCATTTTGCTCTTGCACTGCCAAAGCAAACAGTGTGGAAAAAAGTGCACACTGTGTTGAAATACTCATGTTTATTTTAATAAACAGTATTGACTAAGTTGAAGAAATAAGCCATCTAAAACTATTAGGAGAACAAATGACAAATTAAATGCCTTTGAATTTGGTTTTTGCTTTTGTAATAATGAGCAGACTTAATCATTCTTGTCTTCACTTACACATATTAATAATTTAAGGTATGAGCATTACAAAGGTCTCATGATAAAATACATTTCTCCATGCATGTACAACCTTAAATACAACCTATCATTGAACAAGATATTTATATCACATGCATTCCGGTGAAATTACCATACTTTTTTTCATGCAGTGTATTCCACACCGAATGCAGTGTTATGCATATTCTCATGCCAAGCTCTTTTTGATTCTCTTATTTCCATAATTTAAAATTGTACATATCCTTTTTGGATGACATGTTGCCTGATCCACATTTTCGCACCAACTTCCTGTTTGCTTGGAGAAATCTGAAGCTTCTTGCATGTGAAGTCTTACCATGTAGCAAGCAGCAAATTGTGCTGGCCAAATGTAAAAGTAAGGGCTTGTTTTAACACCACTAGACAAGTTAAGAACTGTTAGTTTCCCCATATAAGCATTAAAAAAATGCTGCCAAGAGAAAATCCAGTATCAATGTGGATATCACACTTTCCACAGACAAAGGAGAATAACAGGGGAGCTGACGAATGATGCATAATGGTTGCTTTCAATCCTGTAATTATTGTAAAAAAATACCTCCAACAATAATTTGCAGGCATGTTGGTGTCATCGGTCCTCAATAAAACACACATGAACTTGGACCGGTTTTTTTTGGTGTTTTTTTTCATCATTGTAATTTGTTTGTGAGTACACACTGCCATGGAAGTTTTTATACTGTTGCAGAAATAGCTGGGGATAGATGTGCGTGTTTGTGACCAACTGAGCGAACCGCAGTTCGAGTGCTTGCTGAACTGAGTGGATAAACAGAGGATTCATGTGGACATGCTCTCCCACAATAATGACTTCTTCACAAAGCCGTCTGTGAGGAAAGAAAATGGTTCTGTTATTATTTAAGTCCCAAAATGAACATCGGTCTCAGACATTAAACTATGGGGTAAGCTATAGCCTCCGCTGTAAGCTTTCTATTTTAACTGACCCCCCTGCAGTGACTCAGGCATTCATCGTCTACCAGAAAAAGAGTAAATTCACAAACAAGATGTCTAGATATGTTGCAGAACTAGCAATGATGAAATGATCAGTGTTGTTAAAGGAAGCAATGAGCCTCCCCTGGGCTGTTGTTGGCAAAAACAAAGATTGGAAGAAAATCAGATGCTGTTCATGTGAAAACCTCTCAGTCTGTCCAAAAAGCCCATAGGCTATTGTTCTTTATGTACTAAGGCCTTGCACATTTGTGTCGCTGTACATAATCTACTTTGTACAACTGTCACAACTAATAATATAGGACTCTCCGCAGCCTACAGCACAATTACTGTGTGAACACACTGAAGACATTTGAACAAGAGCATGAAGAGAAAGACGGAAGGAAGGCTAGAAAACCAAACTTTGGAAGGGCACCAGCAGGGGAGGAGCCAGATGGTGGGGTGTCTGCTTGATTAGATTGTTCTTTAAACTACTTCCAACTGTCACTCTTTACAGGGAAGTTAATTATTATTGGAGCCCTTTTCATGTGATGCATCTGTGGACAAAGAACAAGACAACAATAAGATACAAAGCTACGACAAATGTTCACTGGTGGATGAATATAATGTTTATACACCACAATGCTCGTTGAATTGTGCTGCAACAAACAACCAAGCTGAAAGTGAATGTATTAATGTGGCAGAAATATTGAGTAGGTCAGTGATTTTGTCACTCACTGCTGTCCTGATGAATACAAGTCCACCAGTTACTCTTCTTTTTGCTCTGTTTTGGTCTCTCACAAATGTCTGAGGGAAATTTCCATCTTCAAGCAGCAAAATTTGATTGCATTGCCTTGGCTTGCATGTGACTTTGGCTACTGAAGAATTAAGAGTCTAGGCTCTTTTTGCATTATCAGAAGTCATTTGATCCTTTGTTGATATAAAATATAAAGCAGAACAGCTTCAGTAGTTTTCTTGATGTCATGCATCTATTGGACTTTGGAAGACTGTAATCTATATAAAGGCTGACCATCAATTTTTCATATTGACTTTGCTGGTCAGCCATGGTAGTTGAACCTTATCATCTTTGCTCTGAGCAGTGAACTGCGTGCTCAAACTGATGTCACCTGCAAGCGTAATGCATGAGAACAATAGGTCAAAATAGTATATTGTACGAAGCACAGGACAGCACTTCGTAGTGACCGGAGCAAATGCATTTCTGTGGTCACTAAAGTCAGGCTCATGTTTCATATATCCTTACATGAGAGTTCAAAGAAGCAAAGTCCCACTGTTGTTGGCTTAAATCTTATGAAAATAGTGACTGTACTTAGCTTTGTAGGCCAAAATCTGGGGCCGAATCTTGGATTTGGGTTTCCCCTGTTGTTAATGTTAATAATGTAACCTAGCCTATGAATTCGAGGTAATTCTGTTAAACAGTGTATGCTTGATTGTGGACTTTTGTGCGTAATGTAGGAGCCCTCAAACCCTCACTGGTTTTACATTGGCGTAAACCTGATAGGAATGAGTCAAAGCCTGCGTGTCCATATTGATAGACTAGTACTGGACCACTTACTCTCCCTTTCATTAGGATCAGTCGACACAGATCTGTGTGAAGCTAAAGGCATGATTCGGGCAATGGGTCTCGTTAAAAGGCTCAGAAAGCCATTGGCTTCAGCCCAAACACTGTCCCATTTGCATTCCTCAAGGGCAAGCTGTCCAATATTATCTCCTCTCACTCCAACAGATGCCCCTGGAGCCACAAAGGCCTTGCTGTGTCGGCCTCTTCCCACATCTCTTTTGCTGGAGAAAAGAGGCCAACTTCAGAAGAGCCTGATTACGCCGACACCACAGCAAAGCATGCACCTGCAGACAACAGGTGTTTATGTCCTTAACCCTGGAGGAACCTTCCTTTATTCTAAAGGAAACTTCTCAGGTCCTGCCAGCAGACATATGCTATGTCGGATATAATCACATTTTTCCTGAAGTCCCAGGACATTTCTGTGGAAGTGCATCAGCAGTATTCATTCCTTTCATTCTTTGAACTGGAACTTTAAAGACACTTAGAATAACTTCATGCCAAAAAGCAAGCACATGCAGGTTTACAGGCACACACGATAGCTTGGTTTGGTTGAATTAATTACACACCACTCCTCCCTCGGCAGATGTGTCATGCAGTGCCATGTCAGAGAATCTGCAGGTGTGAAATCGTACATCTAAGAAACACGCGCGCGCGCGCACACACACACACACACACACACACACACACACACACACACACACACACACACACACACACACACACACACACACACACACACACACACACACACACACACACACACACACACACACACACACACACAAAGGGGATAGGGTGTATGCGTGGGGGATCGGTTGAGCTGCTGCAGTGGGAGGAGATGGGCTCTGCAGTGTAACATTTCTGTGGTGAGGATTTGGGTTGTTTGAGGAGAGATAAGACATTGCGGGATCAGCGCGCTGTTAAATGTGTCTGCCAGAGCCAGCAGAGGAGCAACAGCAATGCAGAGACTCTGCCAACATTCTTGGGGATCAACACCAACTGAAGGCTCCCACCTCTCTCCCCTGCTGCCAAAACTTAAAGAAAACCTGAGAGGGAAAGCTCTTTGTAGCCTCTCGAACCACGAAACCATCGACAAATGAAGAACTTTTTATTTCTCGGTGGCTTCGTTTTAAATCGGGGCATTTATCAAAGTGTGAAGTGATTATATCAGAGGAGGCAAAGAGCTTTTATAGCAGTTTTATGCAACTACTTCCATCCATATTTAGGGAACACTATTGTCTCTCCTTTAAATTTAACAGCAACAGTTAATACTTTCAAATTAAGATTTAACACAGAAACATGATATATTTTATAGTATAACCTCTAGTAGTCCATAAAATCTTTAAAATTAGCTTCAGGCTACAACCTATTTTCACATTAATAAATCTCTAGTGTTATAATGAACAAATAACGTCATGGATTTTTATGCTCGTTTTAGTTAAGATACTTCAACCTACTTAAATTACCACTCAATGCAAGACTTTTACTTGCAAAGTAAAGTATTCACATACTTTGCTCTGCAGTAATTGATATGTTTATTTGTCTCAGAGCACAATGTCCCCGCTGCTGGGAAACGCAATCTGGGAGACACACCGTCTCCTTGATGGAGGCAAATGACCATGAGCCTCAGGAGGATACCAGAGGGTAGATTTCTAACTGAGCCGATGTCACTAAGTGGCAATGTTGTAAATAAACAAAGGTCTGCATGCATAGTGCCAGCAGCACGACTAAGGGCTGAGGATTTGTGAAATTACGAGGACATCTAGTGGTTAAAAATTGGAAATCCTCATGAAAATATGTCTCGATCTTCCCTCTCACACAAACACTGCTCGTATTGCTGAAGTATAAGAAGCCCCCAGCTGCACAGAGACACTAAAGGACCAGAGAGCTGTCACACAGTGAGCGCAGGCACTGGCTAGAGGGCATGATGTCTGCATTGGATGACAAGGTCTTCTCCACACCTGAGCCAACGTGCAATTCAATACCCTTCAGTCATCACCGGGCTTCTGATTTAAAATGTATCGACTAGTACTCAGTAGAGTATAAGCACTCATGGACACCCGCGTCCTCCAGCTGTGAGGAATCCTGGTCTAATCTACCATTCTCACAGCTGTTTGAGAAACCTGGATAGTAAAGTGAATGTGTCGCTGGCCCTGTAATACCACAGTGGACACAATGAACTGTTCTGTTTCTGTGTTATTTTCTGCAGTGGCTGCTGTGTTACAGGATGTGTTTGAGCTCCAGGTAGCTGCTGCAGAGGGGAGGTAAAATAATAAAGGTCAAGGTAAGCCAGAGACACAGGACTGAGAGTAGGAACATAGGAGATTGATTGCGAGGATGATGACATTGTGGGAAAGATGAAGTGGACAAATAGGTCAGCGTCAGCCTGTGGCATTTCTACACATTAAATACACCTGCTGAGTTGGAACAACATGTGCACATCTATCAGGATCAAACTATAATTCAAACCCATACAAATTTAAATACAATCTTTATTGGGGTCATAGACATCTCCCAAAGGTATAATCCAGTAAACAGCAACACAGGCATTTACAATTCAAGGACAAATAATTCACTTTTACAATAACAAATTGAAGGTGTTTCGCCTCAAATACTTTTCACCGGCTGTTGCCTTTAAATCTCAACGGCAGACCTCAAACCAAATACTCAATTCAACGATAATTCTATATAATACTTTAAATAAAATATGTCAGCACTGACGGTCATGAAATAAGTCACGGTGAGATTCTGTTAATTCAGTTTTCACTTCAATGCGATCTTTAAATCTGAAAAAAAAATGTTTTTTTACCAGAACAAATCAGTGCACTCAACAAATAATGACCACATTGCCTGTCTAAGAGCAACATAAGGACATCTACAATACTGTGACTTAGAATAGACAAGTCTTAAATAACTGGAAAAGACACTTTTTTACTTTCTCAAGTAAAAGAACAGGAAATGTTTTTTCAATTAAAACTATCCCGGTGAAATTTCATTTAACTTACAATGCTGTTAGAAAGATGTTAATTACTCCTGCATTTCGATCCTCTTCTATAGTTTACTATACAGTATAGTATTAGCTTTATTTGACAATATAATGGTTGCATTTTTCTTTGTAAACATTTTTCCAGAACACCTGCTTTTAAAATAATAGAGATAATAGAATCGCAACAATGTTAAATATTTAAATCTCACACTGAAATCCTTCTGTCCTTGTTTGTATATATATATATATTGATAAAGTAACAATTCAACAGTTTTGTAACAATACTCATGGAAATTCTACCTGAAGTATCTTAAGAACAAAACGAACGAACAAACAAGTTCTGTTCCGATGGACTGAAAGAATTCCCCGCTCCCTGTAAGTAAGGCAGGCTTCTTGAACACCTGAACAATCCCTGTAATGCAGCACACTCCCCAGGCATAGATATGGTTTCTGCGTGCTTCATCCTCTACAGACTCCACAGGATAAACGACAAAGCACGACACACAAGCAGCTACAGTAAAGGTACATCACTGTCAAAATGCTGTCGGTGTGAAGGTTTTGGTGCCGAGTTCTCGCTACTTGCTACAGTGTTTCTTCACGACACATCTGATCCTGCTTTGTGATCCGGTTGTCTCGTCTAAAACGGTCGCTTTCAAAGACAAAAGTGTGATTTTAAACACATAAGCCTGATTGTGTAATTCCTCTTCATAAATGCATTTTGACACACAAGCAAAAACTCCAAAAACATCATAACCATGTTTGTTGAGGGTTTCAAGGATGGAGGAGTCTACCTAATTTTCCCAACCTGTATGTTTCTCAACGATAAACTTCAAGCTACATTTTCAACAATAACGTCCAGTTTCCTCGACAAAAATAAACCTCCCGTTTGGAAGGACAGATTTTCAGTCAATAAAAACCTTTAAGTACTTTTTGTTTAGTCTGTATTTATGCTTCCTGTTCCTATTTCCTTTCCTTCACTCGCGCTTGAACGAGGAGGACTCAAATGAATTCATATTAATCTTATTGATGAGAGTTGGATTCACAAATGATTGAACTTAGGCTAATTAGTCCATGACTTCATCCTCAACAGTTACAATTTAATATGCTTCAGAGGGCCTTTATCTTTTTTTTTAAAACATTATTAACTATTCTAGAGTAAGGGTAGTCCTTGATTGGTCATGATAATACTGAGTAAAATGAAGGATACTCTATTAATTAGTCGTAATTTGTGATTTACTTTTTTTTTTTTTTTTAAAGGTTTTGTCATCTTTCACCTGCATAAAAATGCAACTATAATTCATGTTCTTCACAACACAATAGTGGTGGGATTCCAGGTTGTATTTTGACCCTCATCTTCTCATTGAAAAAAACATGAAGACCCAGCCTCACAGACACAGCTTTGGGAGACTGGCCAGAGCTACTGTTGAATTATGCCTGTCAGGCCAGCGATAGCTGCAGCAGGGAAGGAGGGCTGGCCTAGCCCATTAAGTATAATTATGCCACTGCACAGGTTCATTATGCGTTTCTTTTCTCTACCCCTCAAGAGATTAAGCTCCACAGTGCGACACTAACTTAAAGTTTCATCCTTGCAGTCCTACAAAGAGCATGCACAACTTTGAAAATGGGACGGCAAAGGCTTTGGTGAACTTTGATGGTCGTTTCATGAGCCGTGTGAACACCACGAGCTCATTAGCTGCAATTAGCTCGGTTTCTCCAAATAAATGTTTTTGAAGTGCTACCATCTAATCATGAAGCCACCCACTGCACCACACACAGTATTGTCTTTGAGGACGACACAGTTCTTCTTGCTCCCTTTCAATAATGAGAGATCAAGGTTTTTGGAGTGACCATGAAAATATGAAGGATTCTGAATATAGTTTCTGTTACTGTCAGAGAAGAAGTACAAAACGGCAGTGATTAGTGATTTCATAAGTAAAGTATTCATTCAAAGTCTATTAACAAATCTATTCGTCATGTTAATTAAATCCAACTTTTAAATCTGTTCTTCTTTCGTTGGACTATTCTTTTCGTAAGTCAACATGCATGCACTATGGTACGAAGAAGACATCATAGTTTAAAGTATTTTTGTTCCGAACAAAAGTAAAGAAACAAATTGAAAACATAACTAGCATAAAAACGTTGAGCTGACAATATCAATTCATGCTGAACTAAAGGAATATAAAGGTAATTTATTCCCTCATTGGAATATCTGTTCTTTAAATGAACCAGTTCACTAGGCAACAACATTTTCCATAGTCACGGATACATTTGCTTCTTTCAATGTGCTACTGTAAGTTCAAACAACTCACTTGTATTTCTGTAAACATGAAAACCAACTCTCTGCTGTCACAGTCACACAAGAAGAGGCTAAAGCTACAACAATTGGTCCTCCCACCACCGAGGTAACACGGTCTTTGGCCTCTTCAGTGACCCATCATAAACTTTGTGAAGAGCAATCTGAAAAGTTGAATGAACTCGACTTGTGCCGTGTGCCTCGGGGGAGTTTCAGACCTCCCTGCTGCTGATCTGTCTGACTGACCTTAAAACACCAAGTCTCAGAAAGTGCACTTCCCCCAAAGCCATGCGTTGCATCTTCATGATTTCCTCCACAACACATATATGTTTTTAAATCATAAAGAGTTTGTTCGTAAGACACAGTATGACCTGGAAAATAAATGTGGGTTCAGGCTTTCACATCCTAAATACGCTTTCATGCATTTTATCTCCACAACTTCTGTGAAGAATGTGAAAAGTCTCAACACCCGTTTAAGTCCCCTGCAACTAATGAGCATATCTGAGGTATATATTAAGACTTTGACGGATTACTATTGGATATATAAGCTACTTCCACAAAATAGTTCTGAAATGTTAAATCTATTATATCAAAGATTATACAGCAAAGATAACAATTACCTCATTACAAAAAATATAGACTACTAACATTTAGGATCAACTATCCATTGAATTCTGAAATATAGTTTAACTGAGACAGCATAGAGTTGCACAGTGGCAGGATATTCATCTCCCAGTGAGAAAACAGCGATAAGCTTCACTGTATTCCTTTTTTTCCTCTTTTCATTTTGGTATATTTACCGAACAAACAAGAACATTGAAACAAAAAAAAATTAAAAAAAATCTAACATTGTAAACATTGTACCAGTACAAAAGCACATGTCGCAAGACGTGGTCAGAAAACACCAACACGGGCAGCGCTGACAGCTTCTACTCCTCCTCCATTGACTTCTCAATCTCCTTCAGCCTGCGGACAAACTCCTGAGCCTCCTTGTCTCCGACGCGGGCGTCCAGCATCCTCATGATTGGCTTCTCTGGAGGGGAGACCAAACAGATGAGAACAGTTTCTACACCTGACACAAATATCTCCAGATTGAATGGCTTTTCATGTCATATTGGAGAAATAATTGGAAAACCAGACCTACACCCTCTGGTCTTACGAGAAACCAATATTATGTGTGTGTAAAAAAAATAAAAAAATAAAAAAAAAAAAAAAAGAATAGATACAGCCTGGAGCTTTATGTACCGCTGGGTTTACTGCGAGACAGGTGCAGGATGACAGGCTGGACGCTCTTGCCGGCCGCGGAGGCGTTTGGTCTCCCCGGCCAGCAGAAGTCGCTGAGAGGAGCGATGGCTTCGCCGGCGAAGTCGTTGGTGGACAGCCAGTCATAATCCATCACAGTGAAGGTCAAACAGGCAAACCTGTGTCTGTACTGCTCAGGACTGACATGGCTGGAATACAATGGGACCAAACACGTCAGGCGCATGGGTACAAACATCTAAAGAGGGAGCGAGAGGAAAGAACACTCACAAGTAAAAGACTTCATCGAATACTGGGTGCAGCGTCTTCAGCTTCACTTGTGTGCGCTGACTCTTGGTCATAGGGAAGAGGTGGTGAGGGCACAGCTCCACTATGACGAACGGGTCACTCAGACCTAAAAAAAAAAAGGCCAGAAAAACTGAGTGAAATTTCAACTTGGGAATTTTTTTTAATTTTTTTTTTAAAATTAATTTCAAATTTTAGAGTTTTACCGTTGGCATCCAGTGCAATAATATCTGCAGCATGCAGAAGCTCCACCGCCAGCCTCTGCTCTGGAGCATCGTAGTAGCACTTCACACTGATCCGACCAAAACGGGTATGTTTCAGTGTTTTCTGCAATATTAGGTCCAGTTATAATATGATTTAAAAGCAAAACTCATTACGATAATCATTTTTAAATCTCATCTGACAGAAAATACTCAGCATATATCCATCTACATGTTACATTACTTGATTGCATCATGTTTTTCAAGAGTTAAGGAGAAAGCAGATTTTCAATCAGAGTAGTGCTTGCTGTGCTGTCCAATCAATACTTCTCTGTCCACTTTAAGGGGCTAAAGGGAGATTGTCAGTCCGGTAAGTTGAAAAGCACCTGCAGGGAAATCTTCTCCAGATAGTACTGTTCAATCAGCTCAAAGGAGGAACATTTATTCAGCCTGAGCTCCTCGTCCAGGACCTAAAACAGCATCGAAATGGTCAGAAAGGGAAACACAAATGACAAGGTGGAGAGGAAGTCATAAATCTGGTCCCGCAGCTGCTCATCAAGAGACTCGGTCGACAGATTGCAAGACTTCTTACCTTGTAGTCGCCGCTCTTCATTTCTTCCAGGCAAAGACCCTCTCCCTTTGCATGAAAGAACTGCAGCAGGGTCTGAAGCATTTAAGGAAAAAAATAAAAGTAAATTTTGAGCTGTGACTCATCAGATTTATCCCTCTTACTTTGATGGATTTAAGTCTCAACATACAAAAAAGACTTGTTGTTCACACGAACAGCATGAAACCTCTGACAGGCAAACATGATATCTTCCTGCTACTCAACCCACTCATGTGGCGTGCCACGACTTCTCCAGCAAATCTGTCATGTCCTCTGCCAGCTGGTTAAATTGGCTTTAGAATATACAGCAGTCCTCACATTATCATTCATAAGGGAACTCACTTTAGTTCTGAACTTCTACCCAGTGGCTTCATGAATATCTGATATATGCTAACGATTGCCTGACAGCAGGTACACAGAGATAATTACAGACGGATGGTAACAGCACTGATGATCATCTTTACAGAGTTCACATGTTTGTTTGTTTTTATAGCAAACTATTCTTCATTAATGGACATACAGTCAAACTGAGCTATAAAATGTGTCATGCGGTAATCACTGACCTCCACTGTGTACTGGAAGCGGTTGTAAAACTCCACCTGAACGCCCCTGTTTTCAGTGACCGTGTCCAGGATCATTCGCAGGAGCACCTCCCACATGCTCTGAAGAACCCTACAGCCGACACAATGAGACACAATGAGGCACCCACATGGCTGTTTACTCACTCATTCTCCTCTATGTTTTCATAGGTAATTGCTTGATAATGAATACTTGAGTGTAAGTGCTAGGAGGTATTATTTCTGCTGAAAAGCTTACATTCATGCAATGTGTTTTACATAATTGAATCATTTTATATGGAATGTTTATTTAATCTTGTATCACTAGCTGCTCCGTCAAACTAATTGGAAATAATCAATCATCTAGATTGTGACAAAATTAGGACTCAGAAAAATTACCAACATTCAACCCCCCCCCATCTTTTCTATCCATGTTTGTCCACACTCAAGATATTCCTGAGATATTGATTTCAAAAGAATGGAATGGATGATAAGGCACAGTGACATTGACCTTCAACCTTTGATTAGAAAAATGTTGTCAGTTCATCCTTGAGTTCAAAAGAATGTTTGTGCCAAATCAAAAGAAATTCTCGAGGCATTCCTGAGATATCGTGTTAACAAGAATGTGAAAAACAGAAGGAGCAGATGTGAGGTCACAGTGAACCCCAACATTTAATCAGTTCATCCTTGAGTCCAAGTGAACATTTGTGCCAAATTTGAGGAGGCTCCCTCGAGGCCCTCCAGAGATAACACGTTCAATAGAAGGGGATGGATGTGAGGTCGTAGTGACCTTTCAGCAAAACTTCATCATTTCATCTTTGGGACCGAGTGAATGTTTTTGCCAAATTTAAAGAAATTCCCTGAAGTCATTCTTGAAATATTATGTTCAGGAGCTTGAGATGGACACGGCCACGTCTGTCACCGGCGCAGAGGCAATAAAATAAATGAAGTCATATCTATAGGTGAGGAGAGAAAAATAATTACCTGATCAGATTTTCCTTGACAAGGTTTTCAGTGAGGATGACCATAGTGTCTTGTAAGTACTTCATGAGAGGGGAAACAGCCTGAAATAATACCACACATTACATAAATCCCGTAGCTGAAACACCACTGATGCAGGAATACAAAATGGTAGACGTCCATTGCTACATACATCATCATTGTTGATGGAGTCTGGAGACAGACTGATGTGCTGGATGTACCTCCGCATCTCAGGAAACATCTGCACAGAAATATTGACTCACAGATGTGCATGCAGGTGCATACATATACATAAACATATACATAAACTGTGCAGAATGCTTATACAGATACAGAAAGCACAACAGGCTAGTGAGAAATGGAAGGTTGTATTTTCCCGACCACAAAAAAAAAACACAACAATGGATCAAGAAAAGGATTAATGATTAATTTCTATTATTGACAAATTGGAAGCAAACTTCACAAAATCATCAAGTACAGCACAAAGTTTAGAATCTGTTTTTTAATTATGAGAATTAAATCATTTTTCTACATTTAAAGCTACATAACGCTGTCAGCAGGTGACATATTACATACACCTAAATGTCCGTTATTTAACTGCACGTGTTCACCTTGTCTGTGAGCAACGTGATGAGGCGTTTGGCTTCTCTCTGCAAGTCCAGGTCCATGTTGAACAGCTGTCCATTCAGGGCCTTGTACACCTGCTCCTTCCCCTCCACCCCGCAGGACTCCTCCATGGCCCGCTCCACGCCTTGCCAGTCCAGGTCACGGGGCAGGTGACCAAGGAAGACCCGCACGTTCTCCGTGTTGTTCAGGGCGATGCAGAGCTAGCAGAAAGCCAGGATGAGCAAAAGTGGAGAAACAGAGGGTGGAGGTGGAGAGAAAAAAAAAGAAGGAAAAGAAGCAGGGCTACAGAGAAGTAGAGGGACGGGGTGTGAGTGTAAATGATTGATGACGACAAGAGGCAGCTGCTTTGTTTTTGTGTGTACACATATCTGCGTTCCTGCTGAGCCCTTTGTGGTGAAAGGGAGAACACTTGCTGACATTTTGACGTCACTGTGAGCCCTCCTCCAGTTCTGTCTTGCTACAGGCGCTACCTGCACTGTGAAGCTCTTGTGGTCTCGGCCCAGCTGGTTCCGCTCAATCTTCCGCGTTATCATCTCTGAGTAGCAGACAGCCTCGCTGCAGAAGTTCTGCGATAAATAATAGACTTGTTAGTTTCCTTTTTGATTCCGACGGCTAAAACCTTTCAGAATTCATATGTGTGTACATGTGTCTTCTCGGTGTCATGTTTGTATGGGTACAAAAGTTTAGTGCGTGGGAACACGAGAAATGGCACTCACGTCTGTCAAACGGGTGACAAAGATGAAGGCCCCCGCAGAGTCTGGCCAGGCCAGCTGTAACCAGATCTCGCGTACCTGGCTGAAGCAAGTTGTCACTTCCACTGCTGAGGAGCTGTGTTTGGCTTGCTGCAAAGGCTCGAGCTACTCACAAAACACACACATTTCAAAGACCTAAATTAGTTTCATAAAGGTCGATAATATTTTATTTCACATTCTGATTTAGGCTCTTTAGGGTGTAAACAAGCAATTAATAAATGCTATATGACACATAAATCTAGCTATAGCTATGAAGGCAAACACATTTTCTAATCATGTACTTATTAACATGTATAACTTTGCCAATCATTTTTCCATTTCTACTTTGGCAATAGAAAATTAATGCTGGATGACAGCTTTTATAGTCTTCAGTAGTTTTAAACACATTTAGACATTTCAAAAACCTTGTTGATTATTAGAAAGTAAGTTCATGCTTTGTAACATATTTACCAAAGGTGAAAACACTTATTAACCATAAAAAAAAAAGCAAAATGCAGTTAATTACCACTTTACAACACACTATTATTGTTATAGGTGACTCTTTATTGTTAGCGCTTAAGAAAATTACAAAAACAACTTTAAAACCATATTGGGGTATTATAAAGCATTTTACATGTTTAGGGGATAAAGCATTTATCAAAGCATTCATTCACTGATGTACTCAATTAGTGTATAAGCGTTACTTTCATAAGCAATCGTATGTCAAAAACATTAATAACATCTCAAATATATACTTTAATCCTCTTACAACTACATTATAATGTGTTCAAGTGGGTTATAAAGATGTATTAAATGTTTATATGCTGGTTATCAAATGCTAAATAAGTGGTCAAGTGTTACAGTGACTAAAAGTTCCTCTAGATGAACTAATAACCATCAAAGACCAACTTACATTCATTTCATGTTATTATTGTATATTTTTAAGGACAGGATCACCTTGTCTGTTTCCACTGCTTTACGGATCCTGTCAAGGGATCTGTCATGAACGATCTGCAGCCACTTGTGAATGGAGGACTTGAACCAGTTATGAAAGCCTGTCAAGGCCAACATTTTAGCATCCCTGTTAGAAGAAGAACACACATGTTTTACTGAACAACAGAGGGTGACCATGAGTCAGAGGGTTTTTATGCTGCTATATGAAGAGGCATTAGAGTCAAACTGATAACCAACTTGAGAGGAAGGAACTCTCGAAAGCCTTTGAGGATTTTCAAGGAGATGAAGAGCTCAAAGATGGTTTCTCCCATTGTTTGAGTCAGTCTGGAGCTCTCCTGCTCCAGAGTCCCACAAACCCGCTCCATCGCGACATTCACATCATCAGCTACCTGTTACACCAAAGAGTTTCATAGTGTTAACCAGTGTCAAACACCAATTCCAATGTTAGCATCAACAATAGTAAGACTCAGAAAGACTTCACAAGACATCTCGACAATACCATCGAACATCATTGTTTCATGACATACCTGTTTTTCCAACTGCCTGTACGATATGCTGAAGAAGTCTACTTTCACTGCACTGTGAGAACAAACAAAGGATGAAATGACATCAGTCCAACAACTAAACAAACATCTCAACATAGCTTTGACATTCACCTGGAAAAAAAGTCTGATACTGACCTGAAGAAGAGTTTGTTGTAGATGTTCTGAGCTCTCTGGATGTCTGCACACACAGCATCAATCACCTGAACCAGCTTCTTCAGCTGCTCCTCCAGAGTCTGCATTGTCAACACACAACATGCAGCATCCCAGATAAACCTCAAAGCATAGTCAGCAAAATTGTTTGATGTCTATCATGAAGACTTGTATTGAAGATTATGAACTTACCCCCTCCTCTGGTTTGTACCGAACAATTAAGCTCTCGTACCACTCAGATGTTCCTTTCTGTAAATCAGTAAAAAAAAAAAAAAAAAATAATAAATGGGTCGTGGTGATGGTGAGTATTCAGTGTTGTTTACATTCAGCATTTCTCACTAAAACAAAATTTATATTTTCTTACCGCTTAAAGTATTTAATATGTTAAAAAAAAAAACAATCTGTTTCTGGTGTTTTATTTCTTCCTTTTTTGGTATTTTAACACCAACAACAACATCAACGGCTACACATCACATCACTGCTTTCTGTACTGGGCAGAACTGAGTCCTGTTTTCACGCAATACAAACTATATCAGCAACAACATTAAAACCACTGAATGCTGACGTGGATAACATTGATTACCTTGTTGCAATGGCACCAGGTCAAGGGGTGGGATACATTATGAACAGAATAGTCCTTGAAGTTCATGTGTTGGGAGCAGGAAAATCAGACCAGCGTGAGGATCTGAGTTACTTGGACATGGACAGTGGCAGATCTTGTGGGGTTTGTCTGATATGCAGTGGTTACTACTGACCAACAGTAGTCCAAAGAAAGAGAACTGGTTCACTGTAGCACACATTGCTAGAAACCTTAATGCCGGCTATGATAGAAAAGTGTCTGGACACAGTGCATCAGGCACCTGTGGGATGTCCTGGAAAAACAGATCAGATCCATTGAGGCCCGACTTCACAATTTACAGGACTTAAAGGATCTGAGTCTAGCATCTTGTGTCCTGATAACACAGGAAACCTTCCGAGGTCAAGGCTTCAAAAGGTCAGAGCTGTTTTGGTAGCTTAAGAGGGACCTACAGAGTATTAAGCAGGTGGTTTTAATAGTGAGGTTGTGTGCGGTCAAAAACTCTGTGGGTCAACTTTACTGTAAAAATAGTTTTTGTCATTTTATGCCACATTTTTTGTTACCTTGACAGCGGTAGTGATGTCCAAGTGCAGCTCATTGCGAAGAGGACATACGGTCTTAAATGCCCGCATGTTTTGCATGTAGCCAATCCCCCTGGCATACACAGACAGAAAAAAATAAATTATAATCCAAGACTGCTATCAACTCATCAAACAGTCACACTCTGTTCTCAGACATCATCGGGTAGAACAGCTACAAGCTCAGTGAAATCCTTTCACTCTAATTGTGTGCAGGACTCAGTATCGCATGTGCAGGAGTACTTTAACGGTTAGGTGAGTCACTGTGTTTCTCTCTAAAAAGTGTAGAAAAAGATGTCCCCCGGGGTACTGATCACTGGGCAGTGCTCGACTTCTTACTGCAGAAGTTTCTATAAAAAGGCGCTCTCCTCCAAATTAGCCCAACACAGCAACATGAACTTCGATAATTAGCTGTTTTTACTGGCTGGCATTTACTGGAAGAGAAACAGACTCCCTAATTTGGTCCTCTAACTTCCTTCTTTTTGGTCAGTGCTTAACTAGGAGCTGAGACCGCAGGATGGTGATTTCCGTGGTTTTGATGGTATCTGGGTTTCTATCTAATGTTGTAAATCCAAAGAGTGCTTCTCATGGTTTTATGGACAAAGAAGTCTGTCACTCTGTCTCTGTGTTTATGTCTCTGTCTACAAGCTGGAGAGGATGTGGTTCTCTCCACCCCGGGCTCCTGGTTCTTCCTCACCTGTTCCTGTTCTCCTGACTCCCCTAATCAACTCCTCCGCTTGAATACCCCAGAGTATCATCCAGTCTTTTCCAGATCGCTGAGTATACCAGTGTGGTATAGCTCCTTCTCAGCTGCTTACATCGTAATCTAAGTTCTCCTCATGTTCAGAAGATGAACTCCTGTTTTTTTTTGTGCTCAGGATCCTCAACTGCACTTCAGCCTGCCTTTCTCCACCAGTTTCTTCCCTCATCTTCACATCAGCCATCCACTTCCTCAGCCACTCTCCTTCCTTCACTGGCCATGTCAACTTCTCCTCTACCTCACAAAGCCTTAATACAAATAATTTACTCTTTTAATTTCCTGGTCCTTGTCCTGCATTTAGGTCCTCAACCAAGCTAACACAAAAAAACATTCCAGTCCATATTCACGGTATTCACAGGGATGAATGCTTTTGACTTTTGGTGACGTCCTCTGGAGAAAAATGTCATGTGTACAAACAAATCTGTATTTTTCTTTGCTTTCATTTCATTTCATTCTCTTGAAGGGAGGTCATCCTTTCAGATTTTCATGACTGCATGTCCGCCTTACCACTGACAGGATTTGGTCAGTGATTTTTACAAGTACAATGGGAGCATAGTGTGATATAAGGAATAATATGTGGGGTAAAATACCAACATATCAAAATGCTGGCACAAACAGCCGCTATGTTTCAACACAATGTGTAGTGAGGAGCAAATGTTTAATATCTCCTTTGGCATGAGTAATGAGAAATGATCAAGATATTTGTGTTTGAGTAAGGAACCCAACACTGCTTCCTCCACAGAGTGTGACTGACTGCTTGTAGTCTTTCTGTGTCTGTTGGGGTGAAAGATTGGATATCGTCTTGGCATGGGAGCACGGGCGAGTGCGTGATATGATGGCAGTGTGACTTTACCTGAGCATGAGCTCGTAGCGTGTAATGGCAGCAGCGCTGGTGCAGGGGAAAACCTGACGCATGTTCTTCATCAGGCACAGGCAGTGCTCTGTGTACAGCCTGAAGCTGTCTGACAGCTGCCTCTCCTGGACACAGGAAGGGCCCTCAGTTATAGCTTCATTGGCTGTGAGACATTTTTGGCTGAACCAAAAACCTTGATGAATGTCAGTGAAGAGCTGAGCTAATGAGGTGACAGTTCTAGATGATGAAAGGTCTTTTCCTACTGGGAGGCCTGAAGGTGATGAAACCTACCAGGTCTCCCCGCACAGTGGGAGGGTCCCACTCTGCATCGATGGTCCTCAGGAGGCGCAGCAGCAGGGAGTAGCACACCCTCTGGTTGCGGTGGTGGCTGCTGTAGCACTGCCAGCGACTGCAGTAGTAAATAAAACACACACCTTCCATCTGAGGCAAGCGCTTTCATATTTGATCAATTCAATGCCACCATCAATACTCACATAATGGCCTGTTGGAGAGGAGAGAGATCAGTTTGCACAGCATGGTGAGTTAGCACCGTCCACGCAGGAGGAGAAACCTGCCCATTCCAGTTGTACGGCTCTCTCTGGGGTTGCATGAGGAAGACTTTAATGTAATTTCAATCATACTTAAGAACAATCTGTTTGTACTCATCCAAAAGCCTTCATGTTTTTTTTTTTTTCTAAATTCATTTTTGATCAATGAATGACACAGAATATAAAACAGCGGTAATAACAGGCTGGTAAAATTGGCAGCTCAGATCAGAACACATTTTTTTCAAATTCAATTCCACCCACATTAACTATTATATCTGATATGCAGCTACTGCAACAGCTGTCTGGGCCAGCAGAGGAGCTCTGAATCACAGCAAAATGTGTGCAGGTCTGTGTTCAGTCTTTTATCCGACAATTTATGTTTTCTTTTTACACGACAATAACTCAACTCCAAATCTCATGCCGACACAAAATTAAGTTCCCTTCAGCCAGAATAAATCAAAATAACTTTAAATACAATATATATACAATATGCTGGTTTGTATCAACAGGACAAGCAAGTAACTGACTAACTACTATTACAGCTCTGTGCTTTTTATTATGGTGGCAAAATTCAATAACACAAAAAAGAAAAGTAAAGTGACTAAATGGTTAAAGAAAAGACATTTTACAATTAAAACCTAACTTAAGCAGCTTTACTATAAATATTTGTTTTGAATAAATAAACTTGAGGAAACTCACCTTAACATGAGCATGCTCATGCTCCACAATCTGACTCAGCAGTTTCTTATGAATGGAGACATTTGTGTCCTTCTTAGACAAAGTTGAGTCCCTCTGAAGGTAAAATAAACATTACAAGTTGTAATTCTTGATGTCATACACATACAACAAGTATATACGCCGAGTAATTGTTCTTCTGTAAATACCTGGCAGGTGAAGAGCTTCAGAATCAGGTGGCATTCTCCCTGAACTTTAGACGCACTCGATCGGGGCTCCAGCTTAAACCAGGTGTCAAAGCCGATGACTGGAATCTCCTGCAAGAAGGAAATCGGTCTGATTTATGACAATGAAACACTTCCAGGGAAATTCTTCATATTCTGCCCTTTATTATATTTCCGTTTGTGTTTGATATCTCAGTCACTCGGCACCGCTGGCTAGAGAGATTTCTCCACTTTGAACACTCACATTCAAAGAGATGTTGATACATCCGAGGAAGTCGTCTGCGTTCTCCTCAGGGCCTGAGGATGCAGATCCGTTGGAACGCACTGACTTTGCGATCTGCTTAAAATACCTGAGAAGAAGAAGGAGTGTGTGTGAGGAAAATTGTCAACTTCCATAAATCTTCCCTGTTTGCCACAAGTTTTCAGTTTTTAGGCATTTAAGCTAAGGCTTTCTTCTTTAGTGACTTGCAAATACAGCAACAGTAGGTTAAAAGTAGGCTTTATATCATATATATATATATTTTGCAATTGCTGAAATGCAAGGTTCTCACCATCAGGAATAGATTCTCACACACACACACACACACACACACACACACACACACACACACACACACACACACACACACACACACACACACACACACACACACACACACACACACACACACACACATTCACTCGCCAATGGTGCAAGCCTGCAATGCAAAGGGCAATTCAGGGTTCAGTGTCTTGCCAACTGCCAAACTTTTGATGAGTGGGCAACCCGCTCTACCCTCTATGCCACTGCAACGTCTGGTTTATTCAGATGAAAATGACCCTCCAATGGACAGGGTAATGACTCATCTCTTTACTGTTCCAATGCCAACTATTTGAATTAAATACTTACACATAACTGTGCTCCAGATTGTAACCCGTTTCTTGTTTGCATGTCAGAACATTGAAAACAATCCTAATAAAATTGGAATTTTAATAATTTCTTACAAAAGTTGATCCTCCTAAGACATTTCCATCGTTACACTGGAAATCCAGAATTACATAATACTTTTCATTACCTGCCCATTCCTCGAAGTCCGCTGACTTCATTGAGCTTTTTGCAGGCTTCAGCAACAGATACGTCATCGTCATGATCCCTGAAGGAAAGAAGATCATTCAGAGGCTGTTACAACCTCTCATTTCCTCTAAGAACAGGTTTTATTGTGTTTTAATAACGATATGCAGGACTGAGAGGTGCAGATCGACAATCAACATCAACGTTCAAGAGGAGCATTAGCCTTCAAACCTTTTATTGAATCAGCGCTTGAGAAAAGAATCCTGTAAGAGCTGAGTGATTAAAACATTTTTATCCTTTAGAGCATCAAATGCAGTTAAATGGCAGTTAAGTGTGTATAATGATAATATTCATGCTGATGGACATAATGGATGCAACTGTCAACTTTAACCACAACCAGAACCAATGACTAATTCGCTCCACCTACAAGAAGAAACCTTTTTTGATTGCCTAAAAAAACCTTTAATTTGCTACAACTATGAACTAAAATAAAATAAAGACGCGGACCTGCCAAACCTTTAAAGCAAGAACAAGAAAAGCCAAACAAAAACAAGTTTACATTTGAGAAACTTAATCTATCAAAGTAAATTGAAAATCATTGGATTTTGGACTGTTGGTTGGTCAAAATAAGACATCTGAAGACATCAACTTGTGCTATGCTGACAGCCCTGTTCTCATGGTTTTCAAAAGTTTTATCGACCAAATGATTAATTAAATATTTATTGAGAAAGTGAACAACAGAATTTAATCTTTTGTATACATTTGTAATTATTCATAATAACCTGACATTAATCCTCATCTCATCCACTGAAAATTCTGTTAATGAGATTGTAGGTGTTCCTTTGCTTGAATCTTACCATATGTCCAGATGTAAGAGGTCATTGTGGACATCATCTATTTCACTAAAAAAAAAAAAAAAACAATAACAACCAAAAAACAGGAAAATCATTAATCAAATGATGATCTTGATCATGAGTAACATTGATAATGACCAGCTCAGACCTTCAGTGCTCCTTTTACAGAAATGTCAGTGTGCTGCACTGGTCACATAACTAACAGCTCTGGGCGTTAAGTGTGAAACAAGCAAAACCGTGAATTCTGCATGTCACACATATCAGCATTTGCAGCACTTTGAAAAAAGTTATAAATTTGTCTTGTACTCACAACACAAAGTGCTCGTCCCACACCGGGTTCAGAGTCTCTGGTTTGACCCCAGTCACCTGGATACACCTGGCAGGTAACACCTCCTTGGTGCTGGAGCGTTTCTCCAGCTTGTCCTTCCTCTTCCTGAAGCTGAACTTTCTCTCCTTCTTCTCCTCCGTTTCCCGAGGGCTCTGTCCCACCAGGATTCCCAGCATGCAGTAGGGGTCGCTGTACCCTGGCAGGCCACAATACAACACACAGAGGAAGTTACAGTATGATACTCATGAACTGTGTCGGCTCAGACTGTCTGATGCAAGAATGATACAAAAAGCCCAATAATTCACAGATCTGCTTTTTATTTTTTATTTTTTTTATAACAGCGTTATTGTATTGGCATGTTTCATTTGTGATGGACCACTTTATGCTATACAGTACATATCATAGTAGCAATAGTTATTATTAATCCATGGGTTTATTACCAATTTTCTATCCACCCTGAGTTAATTATAATCTGACAAGTGTCAACTCATTACATACATGCATACTATACACACAGATGAGAAGACAAAAGTTTGTACACAACATATTCACATTAATGATACTGTGTGTCAGACTTAATTAGAACACAGGGTTTAACATTTGTCAGTGCATATTTTATTTAAAACTTCCACTCTAAAAGCTGATAATATGGTTTCTAATTTCAACATGAATTCATGACCAGGTTGAAAAGATTCCTAATCATCAAGCATTGCATCATCACTGGTCAAAACCTAGTCTAGTATTACGAGACAAAAAACTCTGTAAATAGTGAAGGCATGGGCACATGGACTGTTTCCAGATACTGCATCCTACTGGGCAAGAACCTCAGATTAATTGTGACTTTAACTGATCAGCAGTGACCATCATATGACGCATGTTGTGTGCCAAAACTCATCAAGCTGTCAACAGCAGAGATCTTTCACCAATGTGAGCAGAATGCAACACAATGTTGGTAAACGACCACTGCAGACTTTACAGACTCCGGCTTCAATTCCTCGTCTTTTGCCGGCATTACTGCAACTGTTTGTATCGCTTGATCTAGCCCTACCACCACCGTTATTGTCTGAACTTCAATTTAAAACAAACAATGGACCTCAATGTCATCGCACTGGTCCCTGATTGGTCCACCCTTCAGAGTGGGCTAAACACACCTTTATATGAACCGGGTCTCCAGACTATAACAACAGCGATGACTGAGGCTGCAAGCAACAGGCGAGCCTGTTCTGAACAAGCCTATTGAGATATGAAGTGCTGAAAACTATATGATGTCAGTGGACAGACGGTGAATCACTTCACAGTGTACAGAGCGAGTGCCATGAAAGGCTTTTCAGTTCTGTACTCTGTACTGAAACTGAATAAGAAACTATTATTTTTCAAAGAAGGGCTAGAAAATGCTTGTAAGGTCTCACCATTTGCATCCTTGGCCATCAGATTCTTGGCTTTCATGACAGAAACTCTTAAGGAAAAACTGGCTCTCTGTGGAGAAGGAATCCACAGTCTGTTCAGTATAAAACTTTAAAATGCAGAAAAATCAAACACTGCGTACATTTCAATTAATCCTATTCAACTTGATTCTCATGTAACTCTATTTACTTCAAGTAAACATCAGCATGCACTGCAGAAGAACGTAAGGAGTAAGAATGTAAGGAATCCATTTCTCTAAGATTATTGTGTAAGTTGCAAAGAAGAAGAACCTCTTTGTAACAGCATTTCAAAAGAGCTTACGGCATTTAATAGACATTGAAAGATCTCTGGCAGTCAAGTAGGAGGCACAACATCATATAAAAATGAAGCCTTTGGCTGTTATATCTTCAAGGGCATCAGTGCATTCCAACTGTGGCTCTCCATGCCACACTTTCACCTTATTACTACTGCAGTGTTCAGAGTAAGACCTCGAGAAAATATCGGCAAATGCATTAAAACACCACCTATGACTACACAACTGAGGATTTAGTGATTTTTCTAAATCTGCACTTCATGACCTCTGAGGGGTTTGATTTTATTGCATTTTATTAACTTGCAACTTGGACTTGGTTTCCACTTATTTTACTCTATTAGGGGACTCTAAATTTGCTTTAGTTCTGAAATGCATCAACACAACAGACACAATGTCTCACCTTGGACTCTTGAACCTTTTGGAGGATGATGTCCTGTTCCTCCTCCCCCATATCAAACACCTTGGAGAGATGGTTAGTCAAAAAACAGGCATTTTCTGCAACGATGACCTGCATTAAACTTTCTTTTGTTTTAAAAGCAACACTAAGAGCCAAATAGAAAATACATTTGCTTTTCAAAGCTGACAAAAACCCTCTGAAACTTTTACAAAAGCTTTAAGTCTGTCACAGTTCCTGCTAGCAGCTGACCTGCTGGGATCACGAGCTACACACTTTGCATAAAGACACACACTCCAGACCAAAAAAAAGGAGGCTACAATCCTTAGCATGACATCATCTGAATGAATGTAATATCACAGCCGAATATTAGTACACGGTGTGACTCGGCTTTGATGTTTAATCAGTTGTAAGCCAAGAACATCTGCTCAGATTCTTACAACAAATAGCCCTTTACGAGGCTACCATCAGTGTTATTATTATGGGATTTGAAGGAGCTAAAGAAATACAGTCTGGTTTTCTGACATGTTCATGTTCATTTAGAGGGATACAGAGATGGGTAGAGATACAGATGGTGATAAAGACATAGATGGATAGCAATATATATATATATGACCAGATAAAGATAGAAAGAGATATAGACAGATAGAGACATAGATATAGATGAACGGCAAGATAGCAATATAGAGATAGATAGATTGAGACATAATGATATAGAGGAAGATGTATACATAGAGACAGAGTGAAATATAGATAGACATAGAAAGAGATAGTGATAAATATAGAGATAAACACAGATATATATACATAGATAGATATCGAGATTCTGATCAATACAGATAGAGACATAGATGGATGGCAAGATGGCAATATATAAAGGGATAAATATAGAGAGCTTGAGATAGAGATAGAGAGAGATTAATACACAGATAGAGAGATATAGAGGAAGATATACATTATACTGTATATAGAGATATGGATAAATATCAATATAGATAAATAGATATAGAGATCGATAGACAGAGAGACAGACAGACAGGCAGATACCTTCAGTAGGTAAGCGAACAGCTCATCATCACTTTTCACATTTTCTGGTGAAGGCACTCCGACCCTGTTGACCACCGTGTACACAGCTTCCTCATAAAGCAGGTCCAGCTACATGAAAACACACCACTTAATAACTACCTTTCAGAAAAAATAAAAACTTGTGCTTTTTTGCCTTCATGCTTTCTGCTCCACTGAACAGGAATAAAAAGCTACAACTGTGTCATAACTGTAACTTTTCAAATGCAATCACTGCTGAAATACGATGAGAACAGAAAAGCTGAGCTGACGCACCTCGGCCCTGCTGATTCGGTCAGTATTAAAGGCCTGGTCCACATCCTCTTGGGGCGGCGGCACAGTGCAGGCTCCTTTTTGGCACTGTAAGGGGACAAAACCAGTTTAGCCAAATGAAAACCTCTGTCGCAAAAAGTTGTGTTGATTGAGAACAAGTTCTATTAAATGAAAAATAGAGTGAAGCAAAGCTGAGGAAACAGTAAGCTATTATTATTCATCACTTGACCTCCTGTAATTTCCTTTAGTCTGCCTTCAAGTGGTTGAAGATTTACTTAAGTAACAGCAGCCATACGGCATTATAAAAAAACAACAAGTAGTAAGTACAACACTAAATTGAAAATCGTATTATTGTACTTTATGTACACTACAATTATGTTGTTTAGTCCAGTGGTTTCCAATCTAAGACGGCCCAATCAAAAGGAAGGACGTATTGAAAAATGTTTTAAAGTGTGATGCTTCTGAGGGTTTAACCTGGAAGTATAAGAAAGACAGCTTCATTTTTGGTAAATCTTTATTTAAAAATTATCCTAAAGGGGGCAACACAGGCGTCTATATAATTTTTAGGTCTAAATTTGTTTCAAGGAGGACTAAATGTTAGCTTTGCTAAATATGTCAAAAAAGGCAACAATTTCTTTGGGATGTACTTATTTTTTCACATTACTGTCAGTGACAAAGTTACAACCAAAGAGACATCTCAGAGGTAAATCCTCCACAGTCCGAAGATAACTCTGAGGAACCCGAGATGATTAACGGGGTAGTTAATGGTGTTTTAACAACACTGGGCCTCACATACTCCCAAATGACTGCCAATAGACATCTAAAATATGCCCCAACAGGATAAAAGCGTTAAGTAAGGAATCTCAAGGAAAAAAGAAAACTATTTATTTCCAGTCTAAATAATGCATTTCATTCTTTAAGATTGTCATATGGTTAATAAAATAAAATAAAATAAAATTTTAATCTGAAAGGTAACTAGTTACGATAGCCGTCAATAACAGCAATTGAGTGAAAAGTGCAATATTTCCCTCCATTTTAGTGGAGCGGAAATTTGAAGTGTCATAAAATAGCAATTAAATAGAATATCTTTCCATTACTGCAGCTTTCATACTGATTTAACAATAATGAATCACGAAGCAAAAAGAAAAAAAAAGAAGAAAAAAAATCCACAATTCGGAAAACATGCTGAATTTTTCAGAAGATAAATGTCTTTCCAATTAGAACATCTCGTGTTTTGATCAAAAGCAACACTTTGCTTTTTGCTTGGGTTTGACTTTTTTGACATGCAGCAGTTTCAAAATGAAATCATTGAGCGCTCTCTGCAACTATTAATAAAGCATCAATGCCTAGCTCTGGCAGTGGGAGGAACTGAACATAACCATCGACAGCAGCTTGTCACAGCTGAGTCCAGTCCTCCGAGCACCCTCTTTAACCCAGTCCTTCTGCCTATGGACGTCACAGTGGCCATGGCGGTGGGCTGAAAGAGGGCACCGAGGCGTGCTAGCTACACATTTATGTTTCAAGTGTGTAACAGACGGAAAGGTGGAAGTTGGGTGTGTGTATGTGTGTGTGTGTGTGGGAGGGGAGGGGGGTTACCTCGGCCTGTGCCGCCCGCATCATGTTCTCCTGTTTCTGCAGGATGGCATTCATACGCTCAAAGAACTCCACGCTCTCCTCTGAAACCCTGCCAAGAAGAAGGAGCAGATTGACAAACAATCTTCATCTCTAAAAATAGAGACGGAAAATCAAAAGAGGTGAAATGTACGTCGCACTTTGGCAACAAATTCATCGTCGGATCAGTGAAACATCAGAATATTTAGGGACAGTGATTAAAAACACAGCGTGCCATTGGTGGGATCACACAGCATCCTGTTTACAGACACTTTGGAAGAGCGTTTGTCAATAGAGATGATCTGTTTCCGTTTTATGTTGAACTACTGGACTCCATCGCCTGCAGTTCAGCTCTTTATTAGTTATCAAACACCATCTTGTCTTGAGTGTTGGAAAAAAAAAAATCCAACATGTATGCACTCTGCATGAACCATGTTAATCTAGTGTGATGAGCAAGGCTGTGTGCAAAATGCAAATGATGTTTTCAGTTTCCTCCAGGTGTGAGTGGGTCTCCCGGACTCCCGCCGGCACCAGTTGTCATGGTGACATGGGCACATCAGGGAGGGAGTAGCTGGCTGAACACCTTGGGAATCCCCACTAACACCAGCTTCGCCCCTACCTTCTTCCTCCTCCCAAGTCTCTCAAGGGGGCACCTTCCTCCCGGCCCGTATGGAAATCATCGGGCCGGGGCAGCAGCTCTGATGTGAGCTGTAGCAGAACCGTCGGGAGCCGCCATGCTGTCTGCTTTCAAACTCCTAACCCCCACCCTCCCCACCCTCCCAGGCTCCTGCTTCATCTCTCAGCCAACCCCATCACATTATACCAGGAGAGAGAGCTGTCCAGAGAGGCCCTGACATGCTCATTTATTAGCATCATCACATCACAGCAGGCGTGTGGCAGCCCAACCCAGCACCCACTGACTCTCACCATGGCGGGGGAGCGGATGGCAAACCCATGAGGTATTGATGAAGACTAATGGCAGCCATGGTGGGAGAGTTGGTCAGGTTTTCACCGACATCAAGCTCAGTAAAACTTGATGTACTTAGTTTAGACGGATGGCATCGTCTATCAATGCCAGACTCACTGTGAGCTACAGTTAAATCTCCTCCTCTCTGTAAAAAATACACCACACCACAGCTCTTTAATCACATTTTAAGCTATAGCTTTGACAACAATTTTTTTTTTGGGGATAAAAGGGCTGCAGCTAACAGTCATTAATTTTTATGAAGCTCAAAAAAGTGACTAATGAGCATTTTAACTTATAAAAAAAATGGGTTAGCAGTTAATTCATTACTGACTAATTGTTTAAAACTTTAAAACATCAAACATGCATACAACACAAGCCTTAACTCTTCAGCCTCCCTGGTGCATTTTCATTTTGCGAAAGGTAAATTTAGGTGCTATTCTCATGTGATACTTGTCAGTCAGCGTTTGAAAGCCAGAAACCACAAACCGAGTCTCCAATCTGTAAATGACTCCAGAAACAAACCCTCTTCGACTGCCAAGGGATTGGGAGCTTTGTTTTTTGGAGCTTACGGTTTTCATTTGCACATGTAATACAAATAAGTTTCATTTCATTGCAAGACTTGTGTTATGAGACTCTCAATTCTCTCCGTCTTCAATCGTCCAAAGCATTCTCGTATCCATAAATCTGCCCGGTCGTCTGCCAGTCAGCTTGAGGATTTGTCGAGACAATCTGGGATCTCTCTTTTTTTTTTTTTTTTTTTGGAGCTTGGAAGCAGTATAAAAGCCCAAATGATGAAAGTCCAGTCAATTTAGATTTGATATATAAAAAAAAAGGTGATATCTTTCAACCTTAGTATCTTTCTTATACACACACAAACATGCACACACAAGCGGCACCAGAATAACAAACTGATTTGATGTTGCTAGGAAACACCTCCTCTTTTTAAACTCATTGTATTCTAATTGACTTTTCAGAATTCATTCAAATGCATCAATTATGTTTTCCCGTCTCTGGAGTAAATCAGAGGGAAAACATAAATAAAAACATGAACTTCTTCTGTCTGAGAGAATATGATTAAACGTTACTAACCGAGAGTGTGAAGGTGACAGCAGCGCCTCACTTCAAACTCCAATATAATATGGCAGTGCATACATAGTAATTAATACTGCAGACATCACTGTCATCTGCAGCATGAAAAATAATGTGACGTCTGTATGCATTCTAATAAAATAAGATGATTTTTTAATCTGATTTATCACGCTTGTCACTGCGTAATATGAGACTGCGACTCCTATCATAAGCAAAGATCTCAGTCACAAGGATCCCCTTCACTGTAACACACAAGACTGTTTGTTTTATTCTAATTACACATTTGATTAAGCAACAAAACATTACAGGTGGAAAGGCTTCAGTGTGAAGCTACAATCACAAAAGCAATGATTGAATCTCTCCATTCAATAACTTGTGAAAAAAAAAGAAAAAGAAACAGCAGTCTCCCAACGAGCACCACTGACAGATACAGCAGCCCAATGTGAAATGCTTTCCAAGTCAAGTCTTCTTGGGTGCTTCTCAATTATGTTTCACAGCTTTTATGACCTGCACAATTCCTGACTACAAGAGAAAAAGTATTTACACAAAAATCTGTTCCTTTATCTTTTACTCATCAAACTACACGGTATTGCTCAATTAAAAGCACATAACTTTTGGATACTTCTCATCTTGTGGACAGTTAAATTTGTACAACCCATTATCACGGCGAAGCGTGAAATAGACACGCCTGTCCACTACCACTTGCAAAAGATTTGATTTTCCTGTAAATCACATGGCGCCAAGAATGTAGTAGGTTTTATTTTTGTCCACTCCCGGAAAAAGTGTTACTTTCACGGCTAGAGGCAAAAGCGTTGTGTTGTAGTGGACGGGCGTGTCTATGTCACGCTTTGCCTTGATACCAGGTTGATGTGTAGAATGACAGTCACTGACAATTATACATCTGCATTGTGATTAGGCTGTTGATGATTTTTCTTATCGTTATCCACAACTAAAACCAAAACCAACAATTAATTGAACTTGCTATCTGAAGAAGTATTGTTGGCAGAATACATGTTCACAATTATGCAGTATATTTCTGAGCACTTTCAAATATTCTCCTCAATGTTGGCTTAAAAGACAAGATATTAATGAACAACTTAGCATTGTACTTCACAGTGATGGAAGATTAATTCAGATCTTTATATGGGCTAAAAGGAGCCATAAAACAGTATAAACATACTCAAGTAAAAGCATCCAAAATCTTATTAGAATAAAAGAACAATTCGGCAAGAAAATCTACTTTAAATTCTTAAAATACTTCCATGCGTAAACATACTTGGCCAATAAAGCTGATTCTTATGCACCAACATGGTAAAGTAATCAGGAAAATACAAGGACAGATTTTCACATCGTTGTTTTGTTTGGTTTTTTTATTCAGTGGATTCATTAGAAATAAGAAAAATATAGAATAACACTGGCCTCGAGGGCCTTTGCAATGAATGTTATTGCATGTGCGTCAGGGGTTTCTGTTTAATGTTCTTCTGATTGTGTAATTTTATATTATTAAAAAATAAGAGCCTCAATACAGTGACACTGAGGAGCCAAACCCATTAAAGAAACTGCAGGGAGCTCAAGATTCAAAACAAATCAAGTGTAAAGTATAAAGCCCACCAAAGCTGACAGAGATGGAAGTGAACTGCGAAATAAGCAAACAACAATAAAACTTAATCTAAATTTAAATACATATATAACCAGTCAAGCTCATCTGTGACGGTGTCTGACAGCATTTCCAGCGACTTAACCACCTGCTCACATAGCGGTAAAAACATAATTTGCTCATCTGAATTAAAAAGTTCCCCTCTAGTGTGCCAGAGTCTGCTCGGAAAGGCTCAGCGCTGATAGCCGACTGTACCACTGGGTCAACAACTGTGGACGGCGCAACTCAAATCTACCCGGCCTCATTTGCAAATTCTCAATTAAAGTGAGAGTGCAGGGAGGTCAGCAGCAGTCTGAATGGATGACAAAGGTCAACAGCCGGCCTCTAATGATGAGCGCTCATGTTATATGTAAACGGCTGAGGCTCGGTGGGAAGGCTGTAGCACCGTGGAGCTGGCATTGGAAATGAGAAAAAGGTGAGATACTTATGCATCAAATCACTTTTTAATGAAGACCACGAGAGCTGAGTTGATATTAAAATGCATAAAAATATCTTTAAAATTGTAAATCAATAACACATATTTACACTATTAAATTACACACAAAATAAATAAATATATACAGTATACGCGTGTAAATGGGCCAAAAGTCATCTGTAGCTCACGCATTAGTCTTTAAAATGGATGAGTGCTCCACACAGCATCTGGGGTTATCTTCCACGATAAAAATAGACTCGGTTGTCATTACAAGTATAACTTCACATCGTGGCAGCGGGCTGTGTTTAGGTTGCTATAGAAACCTCAGGTTCATACTATTACTTTTGGCTTCAGATGAAGCTTCAAAACAAGCCTGAAAAAAACAAAACAATCAGATGACTGGCTTTACCTGAGCCACTTTATTTGTTGGAAGGAGAACAAAATACAACCGCACCCCACCCACCAACCCAACCAATGCCTGTTTAAAAAAAATAATAAAATAAAATAACAACAACAAAAACCTTCAAAACAGGAAGAACATAGTATAAGCATCGGAAAGATGAAATCAAGACACAAGCTCATGGTGACAAAATAAGAACACATTAATTAAAACAATAACATTATAAGAGCTGTACATGTAA
Source organism: Brachyistius frenatus (assembly GCF_029030835.1). Lineage (NCBI taxonomy): Eukaryota > Metazoa > Chordata > Actinopteri > Embiotocidae > Brachyistius > Brachyistius frenatus. The sequence continues at coordinate 778,061 of NW_027210743.1, forward strand.
CAGAAAATGTAAAAAAAAAGATAGAGGAACAGAGCATACAATATATTCTCTCGATGTCATGAAAATGACAAGTGGATTTTGTCTAATATGGGGTAAAAACTGATAGCAATTTTTAAGATCATTCTGTCAATTATTTTCTTGATTAAGTGAAGCAGAAACTCCTCACATCTGAGAAGACGCAACTACAAAACTTTTGACATTGTGTCTGGAAAAGTGACTAAAAAGATGACTGAAACCAGCTCTAGATCACTAGTTATATCTCAATGATGCAGAAAATTGTATCACTTAAGTTTCCTATTCTTGATTCTTCACACACAAAGCATCTAAGTTGGTCTTTTATTGGCCTGTAGAAAATGTTTCTTCCTGCTACATGCCTAATGATACATACACACACACCATGTAAAACCATGTGCATTTTTGTATATATTTCTATTCACATTCACCAAACATGCAGGGGATTTTATAGCCTGCTTTATGACGCAGGAAAACATATTCAGCGTTCAAGTGAAAGCAGCAGTTTGCCATACAGCATTGGGCTCATATATTGAAGGAGACATTTAGACATCAGAACCATGTGGTGTAAAAGTGATATACAAGAAAGCAGCATTTGTGACTCCCTCAGAGCCTGCCTGTGCATGTAATAGTGTGGTTTATGTGTCTATGGGGGGTAGGCAGCTTGTGAATGGCCTTCTCAGTGCAATTTAAACATCGTGTCGACTAGAAACGGTGACCACTGGCTTCAGCAGGACAGCCAGCGGAAAACAAATGAATAACAGACTTGAATTATTGCTTACAAGCTCGTGTCGCTGTTTTCCAGAGGATGTCATTATCTTTCTGAGCTCCCCTGACTACATGCTCATTTCCTAAAACAGACTTTCGGCTTTTACTTTTACTGGCCGTAAACTACAACAATCAAGCAAATATTAACCGTGGCTAGAATCAGAAATGTATTAAAAAAAAAACATCCAGTCCACAGATTTTTTTTTTCCTCAAACTTGAGCAGGTCTAACTTGTGTCTGACAATAATACAGTAGATAATCTAAAAGAAAAAGCAGAGAACGCATCACAACCTGCTTGTTTTGTCATTCAAAAATGCAGGCTTTAAATTGTTTACCTTCACTACATTTTCATCACATAAATACTGAATGACAGCAACGTATTTACAGACAAGCAACCATACTTAAATTATTCATGGCATGTTTAATAAAACAGCACAGAGTACAAAGTGTCTAAAGAATGGATACCACATGTATGAACAACCATCATAACCCCGCTACAGAACAAGGAGTCATGTATATGTGTAGACCAGTGGCTTACCTGCGAGGTAAGGGTCCGGGACAGTGTGTGACGGGGCTGCTGGCGGTGGGAGGCGGTGACTCCCTTCGGCTTCTCAGCGACTGGCTCCTCTGCACCTGCCTCAGCACACTACTCTTTAAGTCTAACAGCGTTGTCATGATGGTTCACTGGCTGAGCAGACACAAAGAGCAAATCAAGACACCGTCATTCAAATGCAAAGTCTGATTGGAAAGAAAGGGAGTCAAAATGCATTTGATAATATCTGCAAAGCAGGAGCCTTCTCAGCTGCATAATTTGGGCGGCACAGTGGTGCAGTGGTTAGCATTGTCGCCTCACAGCAAAAAGGTTCCGGGTTCGAATCAGGTCCTGGGCCTTTCTGTGTGGAGTTTGCATGTTCTCCCTGTGCTTGCGTGGGTTCTCTCTGGGTTCTCCGGCTTCCTCCCATCACCCAAAAACATGCACCTCAGGTTAGTGGGCGCCGCGGTCGTGGCAGCCTGTTGCAGCAGCTCCCCTCGGGATGCTGCTGTAGCAAAATAATTTCCGCTCGGGGATTAATAGAGTACAATAAAAAAAATAATCTCCTTCATGCACTTTTAACAGTTATAGTTTTCTTCAACAATGTGGTTTCCATTTCTGTCTGAACCTGACTGATGCTGCACAGCATGCAATTTATCTTTCACCTTTTAGTCTGGTCAGTTCATAGTCAATCCACCACTATTTATGGGACTGCAAATTCATAATAATAATAAATAAGCTTTGCACAGAATATGTGGGAAGAAAACCTGCTCAGTTAAAGCCATATTAGGTGAAAACAGACAAAGACTTAAATATATTTTAAAATGTTCACTGTGATGTAGGCTCGCAGGCAAACTGACAGCCATATTTTAGTTGAGAAGTTAGTGGTAGTTGAATATTTAGTGAAGAAATACACCAGAGGTTGAACAAGAAACAGATCCAGAAATAGTTTTTACTCCTATCTGTAAAACAAAAGTGATTTAAAAGAATCTTGAAACTTGTATTCACTGTAAATTGTGATTCACACTTTCATTGTCTTCATGATACAATAAACATTTAAACCAGTGTTAACTGCGAATCTGCCATGTTTGACTAACAAAATATCAATAGTGGCATGAAGACACTGGGATAAAAAACAACAACTTCCATGCAGTGAAACTATAGTTTTCTTTCAAATTGTGGTTTCTTTTTCAACTATTGATACAGTCAAAAATTAAAAGCTGTTCACAGGGGACCAGTTCATCTGAAACAGTTGGGAGGCTGACATGCTTTGCTTTGAGGCACGTCAACAGCAGGTGTTAATGCTTCCCAAAGGCAGAATGAAGACAGGCACTTCACTGCACATCTGGACTTCACTTCAGTTCAGTTTTAAAAGAGATGAACACAAGAGTTTGAGGTACTTTTAATAAGTGAATACTTTACTTGTTAAATACTTAAAAAAAAAAAAAAGAATTCCATGAAGTTATTTTTCTAGTAAACAGAAAAATCAAAAATCCAGTCACTATTTGGTGTGACTACATTTTGCCTTTAAAACCACACCAGATGTCCTACACACTTGTTCTTGTGTGGACTTAGCCTCTGTCTCTTCATGTACTTTCATACTCACTCCCGAGATCAGGTCTCTGGGGGTCAAACCTTCTCCTTGTTCTCCTGTACTCTGATTTTATCTTTGGGGTTCACGCTTCAGACTGACATTTAGACCGATCAGACACCTGGCTGATAGTCTTGCGTGATGAATAAGAATCTAAACATCTGAAGTGTTTCAGACTTTCGCACAGTTGTGTTAGACATGTTAGGAATGATTGATCTTTTCATCTAACTTTTGGCAAGAAAGCATTTATTTCCCAAAATCTTTTACTTTTAAGGACCACATTCCAGCTCTAGTGGCCTTCAACCTACCCCTGTATTATGGATATTAAAAAGAATTATCAGCTCTGTGGACGTGGACCCGCTCCCTCTCTACTGTAGATATGAATGGCTCATTTTAAGGCAATGAAAACACAATAGTTCACAGTTTCAGCTGATAATGAAAACATCATTATGCATTTGTATTTCAGCTAATAGATCCCCCCCCCAAATCCTATATACTAAACCTTTAACAGAGCAAGATGTTTGTTGAACATTTGTAGAGAATGGTTTCCTCTGGTTATTGTGAAGGTGAAATATGAATTTTGGAAAAATGAGCCTGTGTTGCTAAGCAATTCACTCAGACTGAATAGGTCATTCTCAGCAGCACTTGCCATAAAGTGGATTTTCATTTTGGCTTCATGGTCTCTTTAAAGTATAACTGAATTATATGATCTAATGACAAAAGTGTGAACTGTCACTGTGCCCCACAGAAGAATAACCAAAGAATTAAAACAAACTTCTGTTTGGAAATCTTTAAAAAGAGAAAATATTTTTTTTTTATGATTAGCAAACTTTAGTTTCTTTGCAACATCAAATAATTTTATATTAGCTAATTTTATAATTAGTACAACTGCTTCATTGACTGGAAAACATATTTTCAAGTGACCTTTTTTTTTTTTGGTCAAATGTCAGACAAGGACATTACGCATGTGCGGTATCTACCTTTTATTAGGAGTTAATCCTTTTAATCTCAACAGAAGGTTGGAAGTCTTTAGAAACCTGCAATTCAATATTCTCTAAACCCTCACAGGAGAATAAGTTTATTATCTGCCATATCTCTCAAGGGCAACACAAAATTTTCAATCACAGCATAGCCGCGAGACTGTTTACAATGCCATTTAGATTTCATTTTCTTATTTCAAGTAAAAGTACGACAGTGATCGGATTGCAAGGTCGTTAATGATGTAAATGTCATTAGCTTGTACAGCAAAACACTCCAGGATGCTCGCACATCTGCTTAGCAACTGAGGAGAGAGAGAGAGAGAGAGAGAGAGAGAGGCTTAATTTCGAAACAGAGAGTCTCCAATCACTTCTTTCACTGCTCGTCCAATTTACAATCTTTTAACTGTGCTATGAAGTTTGTATAAATGGGACTGTGATACAGGCTGGGTGGCCTTTGTGAGACTCGAACAGTCAGTGAGCCATGAACGGCGGTGAGAAGAGGAGAGACTGAACACACAAAGAAAGAAGACAGAAATGACAAGGACACAACAGAGAGCGGCTCTGATTGATGGAGAAGTTGTTTCGGCAGACAGTCTGACAGACAGACAGACTTTTCAATAGATGACAGACAATTTCTGAACATCTATGTGAAAAAGAGGCAGTGGGGCATGGGCTGGGAGTTTCTTCGGACTTTTCACAATAGTAATCTTTACTAACAAACTGTAATTGAGGACAATTAGCTGGGTGTGCTTGTGGGAAAAAACTCTGAGCTGATGCAGCCCTTTTTTTTAAATTACTATTTTAGAGCCTATGTTGACTGAGCTTTTTTCCTCGTTTGCTTTTGGATGGCACCATTTTGAATTAAAGTGCTTACACCAAATGGATCCAGAAAATGAAACATATTTCCCTGTGTGACTGCAATCATTCAGTGCTCTGGCCCAACAGCGCGGAGAGCAGCGTGCAGTCGGCTTTTCAGCCAGAAATTCAGGGTACAAGTTGCATCATTGGCTGAGCCAGAGGACAGTATGCCATCGATCCAGGAAGCTGACATCTATTATCCACTTGGAGTATCCACTCTGTTAGACTTAAGTGTCGATACTCCTTCCCTGTCAGATATCATCAATGTCTCATGTGCGCCTCAGCGGGAAACTCTTGGAATTTTCTCCATTTCTAATTCACTTAATGATTTCCTATATTTCTCCAAGGGAAAGGGATGTGGTGTAAACTTCCTATTTTCAATCAGAGGGATAAACAGGTCACTGTGAGTAGCTGTTGTTACTCAATCAAGCTGATAAATGATGGAATTAGTATAATTTTTGAATGTCTCTGTGGCAGAAGTGGAAATATGTCATAGACATAAAGATATAATGTTACGTTTCGACATTTATCCAGAGGTATAGCCAGTTACCTACAAAGAGTGTTTTTACCTCTGACACTGACATAAAAGGAGTAGTTTGCACTCTTGGTGTGTCTGATCAGATGTGTCTTGATTTGCAAAATGTGTCACAATCTGCCACATGACTTTTTTTTTTACTTTATGAGAATTATGTATAAATATGATGTTTCAGAAGTTTATAAAGTAAAATAACAAGCTACATCTTTTTAGGGTCTCAGAGAGCCCAGCTGTACAAGTTAGTTCAATAAAAACTCTGTTTTGACATCTGTGATTAGTGCTGTAGTAGCAGCACTAACTCCCCGAATACCAAGAAGTCTAGTTTTGTCATTTCAGTTTTACAGAGGATATAATGAGTTGGACCTCTTCTATGTCTCTCTGACTCCCAACAAACATAGATAATGACAGACTGCACATTTTCTGTGAGTGACTTTTTTGGCAAATATACATATTATACAGTAAACAAAACAAATAAACAGTATATATATTTTTATACATAGCCCCTATTCAAATGTGACATTTTTTTTACATTATTTGTGTCACCTTTATCAAGCCCAATCAAAAACCCAGTTTGTTGCAAAAGTTCAATATTATTTTTTGTATGTTTGGTTTTGATCAAGTCCAATAAAGTTACAGAAAATTGTATTTTAATTGGAAAAGGCATTTTCAGTTTTATTTCTTCTTCATACTACATTGTAAACTGGGAGTATTTCAGTACTGGGAAGTCCAATTTCCCACATTTCCTGTTTGACAGTTAAAACGAGTTAGTTATAGTTAGTTAGTTAAGCTTTGTTCATTTAGGAAGTCTCAATGAGATCAAAATGTATTTTGTGAGAGACCCAAGAAGAAATTAAATATGCACACAGTCACAACAGTTAAAATAATTTACTCCAAACAGCCCCAACAATCAAAATATTAACAAATATCATTATAAATATAATCTGGTAAAGCATTAAAGTCTCCAGCTTCAGGCTGTGTTGCAGTTGCATTTCGTGCCTTTTGGAAGGTGAGCAATTGTTCAGCGTTTCATGCGCCACTTGACTTCTGTTTAACAGCGTTATACTCTGTTCATGACATCTTTAAAAGGCCAAGCAGCTAAAAACAAATTGCCTGTGACATGTTTGCTCGCTGTGGTAAACAGGAGACATTTTTCCCAACTTCAAAAGCAGCGGTGACTCCGGTCGAATACCTGCTCGGGCATCATACAAATCCACTAGATGCCAGCTAGTAAGCACAGACTGTTGACAGCCAACAGGCAGCGCGGAGCAGCTGTCTCCCAGGTGAACTCATTTCAATTACAGGAGTGGAGATCTCCCAGCTGGATTTCACTCTGTCTCAGCCGTCAACCTGTGGTGACAAAACAGGTCGACATGCCACCAATGACGGGGCACCGGCTGCCAAGGAAACATTGTCAAAGCCAAGTAAATGCCTCTCTCGCTACATCGGTGCTGAAGTCATGCCAGGGAAACACTTCCTCACTAGTGTCTCTCTCAGTGAGAGCCAATGAGCCCGGCAGCCAAAGGCGACTTGCTGATAGGGATGGAGTGTCTCTATGGTAACAGCAGAGGAAAAGGAGCTGGTAAATGCAGGTAAATGGAGTTCTACAAGGGCTGAAATGAAAGAAAAAAAAAAATCCCTTGATGTTATAATGTGTTCACCCTTACACAGCAAAACATACACATTTCCCACTGACAAGTGCAGCAGTCACCACAGTCCACAATGTTTTAAAATCAAACCACACCACTATACTGGAATAGAGAAATACATAAAACAATCTGTGGGGGTGCAAATGACACACCTCTTCACCTACATAGTAGCTCAATATGCCAGTCACTCACTGTTTAACCTAAAGGTGTCAATCAGCCCACACAACACTTCAATATGAGCTTGCAGAACTATTTTCTTATTGCTTTTATTCGATGATTCAAATGTAAAGCGGCAAAAGACAGCGAGATATTAAAGATCAATAAAGTAACAAGGTTTTCAATGTGTTCCAACACGCGTGCTAATTAACAGCTTCAAACAGACACCCAAAGATTTGTCTTGAGATGGTCATTTAATATTACATTCCCCCTGAGTCTCCAAAATAAAATGGGGTGATATTAACCATCTAAATTCATGAGGACGTTAGCAGTTTATGTCATTAAATTAAACACGACATGCCATTTTCATCTTCCTCAAGACTTAATTCAAGCTCGTCAGCCAGAGGGAGGTACACATTCAAATCATAACTCCAAGTAGATTATTCTGTAGTGTTTCTGATGCTTAACGGCACCTTGAAGACAGAACCAAGAGTCTCATCCTTCACCATCAGCGTTATTATGTGGCCGGGCCCTCAGGGGGAAATCAGCTAAATGGATCAAACTGCCAGGTCTGTGTCAACTCTTTAACAAGCTTTCCAAAGGGACTGGATGGGGAAAAAGTGTAAACATCGCCGTGATCATTGTATACAATATGCACCTGGAGATAATACATAATCCAGCAACAAAAAAACACTACATCCAGTTGTCTATTCCCAGAAGCTTATAGAGTCTGTGTTGTCAAGGCACATGACAGGCACATTGGCTCGGGTAAATTGATTGTTGGGAGAAAATCCCAGGAATTGACGATTGTGGAGCTTTTGTGAAAGGGCGTCTGCAGCAGAGCCAAGCAGCAGAACTCACTGACAGCAACGCACAAAAAATATAAAACTTAAACAATGGCACAAATCCGTGCTTGTTATGGCGCAGATAATAAGTCCTTTGTCACCATAAAATTAAAAAAAAAAAAAAACGCAATCCAGCAAGTCAGAAATAGCAGCCCATTGAGTCTTTATGAAGAAGTAATAATGCCTCCTCCATAGTTTACGCAAAAAACATCAATCTGCAGCCACAATACACTGCGCTGCAATACGATGCTCTGAAGTCATACTACTGCTCACAAAGGGTATAATTAATGGCGTATACTTCCGAACACAACAACTGAGTCCTATCTTTGGGCAGCATTTCCATTTTTTAATTTCTCTTTGAATGGGTGAAGCGGTTTTTCGAGTAGTGACCACAAATCTACTGTATAATATGAAGAAGCAATGATGAATTAATGACTAAGAGACTCATAATGTTTAGCCTGAAGTGGAGCTCTGACCTGCACCAGCCACATTCTGAAGATAATAAGTGGAGATCCACAGAGCGCAGGAAATTTTCTATTTTCTATTATTCTACAGTTTGATGCAGTTGATGAATAATGAAACACAATCCTTTTTTTCTTACCCATTTAATCTCCTACACATGTAATTATTATCAATATAAATAGCACAGGTAAATTACAGGCTCAGAACTGCTGCGACTGTCACCAGGGGGGGGAAGATGCTTCGAGCTGAGATGTGTGAGTGAGTGAGTGAGTGAGTGAGTGAGTGAGTGAGTGAGTGAGTGAGTGAGTGAGAGAAAGAAAGAGAGAGCAAGACAAGCTTCAGCAAAGCAACAGATTGATTTGTACACAGTGTGAACCTCTGTAACCACCATCAGCTGGTGAAGGGGTTAAAAACGTGAAGATCAATAGGTCTGAACCTAAACTGCCTTTATATTCTTATTTTAACAATTTTTTTTTTCGAAAACCAACAGCAGCTAAGCAAAGCACTGCTTTTAAAATGCATCTGCAATTGTCTCAAAGAGTAGACTCCAGATGTTTGTAGCAGGACTCAAAGCTTTGTCTTTCCGTGATGTGATACTGCTCTGTTGCACCCGTTTGTGTTTGTGTGAGTGAGTGAGTGAGTGAGTGTGTGTGTGTGTGTGTGTGTGTGTGTGTGTGTGTGTGTGTGTGTGTGTGTGTGTGTGTGTGTGTGTGTGTGTGTGTTTCCTGATGGGTATGGGGCGTTTCCAGCTTTTGAAATTTGCAGAGTAACAGGCTTCAAAAACACACGCACAAAAGAATAGTAAAACAATAGCTCAAAACCATTCAATCCTATCCACCTGTCACAGTTTTGGTAAATCAAACACATTGTGTAACATTTTACTGACGTGTTTTTTTTTTTTTATTATTCTTTGTCAGTGTTTTCTGCCTGAATCTGGTTCCACTCTACTGGAACTTGAGCTGCTGATCAGGCTTCAAACATCATGTTTAAGATCTTTATGATAAACAGAAGATGAACTTTTGGCCATTTTGCGGGCAGACTGCAGTATTTATGATATTTCTTCTCACAAGAAGTGGAGCAGGTCTGATTCCCGGGTTACACCTGAATCCTCATACATCTTCATACTTTCACATTATCTGGGCATCAACAGAACTTTATCATCCGTTAAAAACACGAATTAAAACGTATTTCCACTTGCAGGAAATTCCGATCAACAGGTGCCAATTAAAACATCCTGCTGACTGCATAGATCAGTACAGCTCATGCATATTTTGGTTTTAATTAGTCTAAATTAGTCTCTCTTTTTTTTTCATAATGGTGAACAATTTCAAAAATTTCAAAATAAATTCAATTTTACCTGCGTCTCCTGACAGTTTTCCAGCGTGAAATGTTTTTGCAGCTGCGTGTGTCAGAGTTCCTGTGAATCAAAGCTCTGATCTCTGCAGCAGGACTGTTTCCTCCAGTGAAACGTGGCGCAGTCAACTTCTGTGAAAACAACGTTTGGATTTTTTTTTTCTTCTACTGACACACGACAGACAAACGCTCATTTTAGACCCTCGAAACGCTTTTCTGGGCTCACGCGCCAACGATCCTCGCCCAAATATGGACATGGGAAGTGCGCGGTACTTCACTGCGCTTGATTAGTGTCGGAAATCTCGCTATTAAGAGTTGACCGCTACACATCCCTCATCCCCATCATGTAATTTGTTAATAACAAAACATGTATCTATAGTAAATTTTAATCCATGTATCATGGCTATTATATGCTATACTGTAGTCTACATGCAACAAGTAAACAATTCAGTTTTACTTTGACACACAAAGTGCAACAAAGTGGCTAATGATATATTTTTTATAGTCAAATCTTTTGGGTGATGCGTGTTTGGTTAGTGGCTTTTACTTTTTGATGGGAAGTAGGCTATGTGCTAGTAGTTTTCCTCAACGTGTAGCAGAATTTGTTTTATTCATAACACAAGAAGCTAAATAATAAATAATAACCAGAACAGCTGGCTATGAAGGAAAAGGTGAGAGCATTCATGGTTCTACTTTTTAAAATATATATTTTTTTTAATTATTTATTTTTTAACATTTTTAGAAAGATTTGCTGTCATCACATGAGAATAATTCAATCCAAGCCTATAACTCTCTTCTTTGTAAACAAACCTTCATTTTTTTTTTAAATTTTTTTTTAATGTTAAATGACCTAAATTATCAGTTCACTAAAGTTTTCCAAACAGTAAAATTGTTCTTTTCCCATACTTGACTGTGTTACAAAGCTGACTTCTTCCAAACAAAAGGCACTGAGTAAAGAGAAAGTGGGCATTTACGGTGTGTACCTGAAGGCAACATTTGACTGTTGCTGAGGATTGTCGCCGAGAAAAATCCTCTCAACGGCAGAGGGGAGAAACTTCAGCTGTCAATCAGTCAGGATGGGATTCATGTTCTTTTGTCTTTATTCTTACTAATTAGCTAATTCAGGGCCTTGACACTGTTGTTACACATAAACAGGACTTTAATAGAATATCATTATGTTGGTGGAGTATATGAAGGGGAAGAAGCCATCAACGGCTTCTCATGTAGGTCTCTGTGTCCATCTCTGTAACCGAAAAATAATTTAAACATATTTCACATTTTTAACAGTGGTTAAATCGTACATTTACTGTTTAACAAAGAAACATGAAACCGTTTTAGATATATAGTGTTCTTATCAACAATGACTGAACGTTGAAACAAGAGTCAATGGCCAGAATGTTTATTCACATGTCAACCATGACCTGTTATGTTGTCACAGTGCATAATGATAAACAAATCCTTGATAAAGGGCCTGACAACAAAGCAAATCTGCATATAGCCTATATACTTTGGCCTTTGGAGATAATCCCATTGATAATAGGATTAACATTCAAAAATGGAAATCATTTCCTTTATGCTGCTCATGTAAAATTGACTCCTGACACCTGTTTTGATATTATCTTCTATGTCTGTATTTCAGTGAATGATAAACGTACGTATATATATATATATATATATATATATATATATATGTATAATACTGTGTTATAGTATTATAACATTATTATAGTATAGTATTATTATGAGGCATTTTCTCGTCTTATTGCTCATTAGGACTTGAACGGAAGGGTGTGTGCAGAAATGCTTTAAATAGGCATAGGGACATTAATTATATGCTTGCAGGGGAGAAGTGGCTTTCTCTAAGTGTAGAAATAATTTCACATATGGCCATTAGAACAGAAGGTGCAAGCAGGCACCGTCTCAGCGTAGGACTGGCATTTCATGAATGGAGCTTCTCATGGGCACCAACAAAGTCAAAGCTTATCGTATCAGTGAGTTTCCTCGTCACAATTTACCCCCTGTAATCTACTTCAAGCAGATCTACAAGAGCCAGTTCTGAATCACTTGTTGTGTTGCAAGGAACGATTTAAAACAAAGAGTGAAATTTGTTTCTTATGCCCGGGTAACATTAAATCATGACTGATCTGTTTTGTGGAAATAAGCGTGGCATTACAAATGGTCAAAAGGTTTTAAAGCCATTTTGGTGCCTCGTGACATTCCTATGAAAGTCAAAACAATACCACAGTAATTCAGCTGTATATGGGTAAATGCATGAAAACACAATAGCTGCAGTTCCCTATTCAAAATTAATCCAACATTGACAGGTTTCCTGCTCAAATCCATTAATAATTAATACTTGATCTTTGGGTTGGTCATGATTGGATAATTATACATTTTAAGGGTCTGAGTTGTTTGAAAACATTTTCCCACAAACTCATGTTAAGAGAAGTAATTTTCTCGATGTGAGAGCCTCCTGAGCGGAGTGAATAATACAGACGGAGAGGGACTCAAAAGCAGATCTGTATAGAGTCGAGCAACAAAAGCCCGATCCAGTGCACTAATGAGAAATAACAAAAAGGCAGACTCCTCCCTCCTCCTTTCACATGTTGTGACATCATTTTAAAATCATGGAGAAATCAAGCAGGCTTTTCCTGTGTTGACTGATAAGACACATGTGATCCCTGGCCTTTTTTCCATGGACACATCATTGGATAACTTCCCCAGCTGCCTCCAACTGCTTGAAGTGTTAACGGCAAATAACAAGTGAAGGATTTGGTTTGAAAGGAAAAATGACTTTTTAAATCTGACTCTCAAACAAATTGATGCAGCTGTGATTTTAATTACAGCAATTACAGTAAATCTCGATTATGTGTTTGGAAATGGATGATTCTTTTTTTTAATTAATTCATTTCAATCATTTATACTACTTTGATGGACTTTAATCTTACAAAGAATGCAGTCAATGTTCGCACAGCACTTTCTTTGCTTTAAATCACGATGTCATTAATCTCCCCAAAACTTGTAGAGACCACAAGGAGGGCATCGACCTGTTTCCAATGGTTTTAATCATGTATAGGAAATCAAATTTTTAAAAAAAATTACCTATTCAGATCTGGCCTCTTTGCTCCTCATGTGAGGAGCTCTTCTCAAATCTTCAGTCAGAATGGATATCTGGAGAAAAAAAAGTGGAGTTATAAATGCATGCACAACCACCCAAATTGCATTCAGTGATGAGAACGTTGCCTCAACAACAAACCTGTGCATAAATAACGATGCACAAATCACTGTCTGTTCTGTGGCATAACTGCAGACCACAACATTAATAATTATGGTATGATTAGACACATTTAAGTCATGTATTTTCAGATATGGACACAACCTCTTTCTCTCTATTGTTCTTTTCCCATGCTTGTTGTGCCTCCCTCAGGCAGGACAGTGAACTGATGAACAGTCAAAAACGATGGTGTCTTGTAAACTTCTCGACTGAGCATCTTATCACCTCATTCAAAACACAAGCGGATATCACTGAAACAAAGGTGATATCTGCTGTTTTCTCAAGGCCAATCACACCTGCTTCTGTCACTGTGGGGCTGTATTAGACTACAAGTGTGCAGCCCATCTGTGAAAAGCAGAATCAAATGTCCTAAATTTTTTTATATGGAGCAGGAAGGGACACTTTAAATCTGTGGTGTATTTACTTGACGCAATACAGGTTGAAATTAGAGATAAATCGCAAATGCTGAGGACAGTCAGACAAATGTTTGTTTCATCTCAAGCGTAAATACAGCAAACATCACACAAAGGAAGGCTCACAGGAATAGTGAGAGCCTAATAAAGCCTGGTCAGCTCGAGCCACTCTTGCTCTAAGAACAGCTAAAAGCTGCTGGTATAATAAAGCTGAGCAAAGGAGGGGTGCATCAGGTCAGATAGATGAGCTGCTCCATTTAAGCACATATATGCAAACAGTCATCAATTGACAGGTAATGCAAAGGAAAAAGCAAGCCTACTCGAATTGTAAAAAAAAAATAATTCAAGGCCTTTTTCATTTGTCACAGGAAGAATTATAGCATTAATGATGACTCGGTTACATTGTGTTACAGTGAACTGCATGCAAATTAAGAGAACCTACACTAAGTGGAATACAGCCATCATTAATACACCTGAAGGACTGCCTTTGCTGTGTCTATCTGCATGGGGAACAGATTAAGATTAGATTAAGATTAGATTTAGATTTAGACTTTATTAATCCCACAGTGGGGAAATTTAGTCGTCACAGCAGCATAGAAAAGAAAAAGGTGCACACGATATGATTTTTTTTTTTTTTTACAATTACGTATAAAATATAAGAAATAAGATAGATGCAAATTATTGTTTTAGAAAAAAATAAGAGCAATGAATAAATACACACACACACACACACACACACACACACACACACACACACACACACACACACACACACACACACACACACACACACACACATATGCAAATTTATTCAGATTATTGTGGATATATTGTTATCCAGATTGTCGTCACTAGCTGGGGAACAAATCTGCACATTTCCTTTCTTACAGAAATGTAGCTCGTAAAAAAAAAAAAAAAAAAAAAAAAAGAAACTTTTTTTTTTTTTTTTTTTGAACCTGACATTAAATTGATTTATTGACAATCAAAACACCTGGGTGTAGTAAAAGAAGTCAAGACTGCTGTTCCACCTCCAGTCCAGTAGGGGGGAGGGGCGTCGCTGTAGCTGTAAACAAGCTTATCTGATTCTCACTCGCAACCAGAAGAAGAGGGAGAAGTAAAACGATCCTGCTGTTTTGGTAGCTTAGCCCGAACGTGCCTCCAAATGCGCTAGAAATGTGAGGTTAAACTAATTTGGGACTCGCTCTGTTTTTTGAACGCCATTGCCTGCATACCATGGCGGACGCCCGGGTCCTGTTGGGCTTCGACATCTCGGCCGAAAAGGCCCTGTCGCTGTTTCTGTTGCTCTTGTTGTTATTGTAGCTGGCGCTAAACGTTAGCTAAATTAGTCAACGCTGCTGTTTTTTGTTGTTGTTGTTGTTGTTGTTTTTTTTTTTTTTCTTCCCCACTCCAGCACAACCGATGTCGATTCATCGCTGCGGGGCAGCAAAAACAAACGCAAAAACCGAGGTAACTGTGAAGGCGTGAGCGACCAACCGGGAGCAATGTTTATGTTAAAAGGCCTTAGCCGGTCGTTTCTGAGCAGGGTTTGTGATGCCCGATGCGCCGACGTTATTTTGGAAAAAAAAGAAAAAAGAAGTGAAATGAAAAGATTGACCGACGCGTGCTTTTGGAGAGAGACGACTCCAAATGTTACGACTGCCTGAGGTTCACGCCGAAAACGCTGCAGACACGCTTTTAACCAGCAGCCGGCCGTTTGAGAGCTGTCTTCACGTTTTGAGATGGAGCAGCAGACAGCCAAGCGAGATGAGGACTCCTGCTCGACATCTGTCTTAAGTTGAACGTCTGTGAAAGAGCAGGGGGGGGGGGGGGGGGAGAGAGACGGGACATTATGTCTTGCAAAGCCGCAACCAAGGACAAGAAGTCGAGCTTCAGCAAGAAGCTGTTCAGACGAGGCTCCGTGCGCTCGGTGGGCAGTTTTATGAGCAGAGTCCTGAGGACGCTGACCGCGTTGTCACACTTTGGATCCGAGGTGCAGTCCGACGACGACAAGGACGATGGCGGGTTTTCCACTTTTAAGTCCGGGAGTAAAGATGTGCCCATGGAGGACGGGGACCTGGCGGGCTTCCTGTCCGGGGAGAGGGTCCCCGGGGTGTCGGGTCTGAAAAACCACGGGAATACCTGCTTCATGAACGCCATTCTGCAGTGCCTCAGTAACACTGAACTCTTCGCCGAGTACCTCGTTTTGGAGCACTACAAAGGCGAGGACGAGCTGGACGAGGACAGACCGAAGACGAACGGTCTGCGTTTGCCGAAGGGTCCTCTGGGCAAAGCAGAAGTCACGGAGCAGCTGTCGGGACTTGTGCGGGCTCTGTGGACGTTTGAGTACACCCCCCAGCACAGCAGGGACTTCAAGGTAAAGACCGACTGCAATGAAGCAGATAATGTCACAACACGAGGGTATTGAGGTGACTGAGATTGTAGTTTTGTAATCAATCATCATGTTCCTCGAGGATATCTATTTCCACATGCTGTAAACCTGCAAAAAAAAAAAAAAAAAAAAAAAAAAAGTGGTCTAGTCATACTACTTGAGATAAAACATTTCATGAAGAAAATGATCAATCCAGCAGGTGTATAAAGCTTTGCATTTTGTTGCAGTTTTTTTTTTAATTTAAAAAATATGTGCATAATAGAAACTATTTGAGAATTGTGTTCAAAATTTAACTGACACATATTTCACTTCATGATCCACAAATTTAGGCTGCTGTAAACGGTGCCGAGATACGAAGTCACCCGTTGTAACTTTCGGTACTTCTTTCATGCCGTTTCTTGCAGAATGCTGTGTCTAAAAATGCCACTCAGTTCAAAGGGAACGCTCAGCACGATGCTCAAGAGTTTCTTCTGTGGCTGCTGGACCGAGTGCACGAAGACCTCAACACAGTGAATCCCAACTGCAGGCCTGCTATAAAGGTGAATCTCCAGGATACTGGTGGTTTTTTTGTGTGTTTTTTTTGTTGTTTTTAAATACACTGAATGCATGTAGCCTACCAATACACTCCTGAAGGTTCCCTGTCATACACTCTACGGCAATTTTATTCCAAAGCTGCTTTGTTACATTTTTTTTTTTTTGTAATATCTTAAAAGTGTTTGAAGTTTTCTGGTCGCCTTGTGTGTCTCGCAAATGTGCTGCATTCACAGTCTGACTAAGCCAAACTTGCCTGGTCTTGTTTCCCTGGAACTGATCAATAACAGAGTGTGTGAAGGCTATATGGCTTATGAACCCTGATAGACCAGTATTATTTGTTGCGTACAAGTCAGATTAATAAAACCTGTTTGTGTTTGTTCAGCCACCTATTGAAGAAGATGACCAAAGCATAGAGGGGCCATCTCCTCCCCTCTCTGCTGGGTCGTTTGTACAAGAACTGTTTCAGGCTCAGTACAGGTAGGAGGCTCAGTCCAGTTGAAGCTCTGTGTTCTGACAGTGCGGCCACATTATCTCTCCGCCATATTAAGAGATGTAATATTTTCCCCAACAGGTCTTCTCTTACCTGCCCACATTGCCAAAAGCAGAGCAATACGTTTGACCCCTTCCTTTGCATCTCCTTACCGATCCCGCTGCCACACACACGGTGAGTTTCTGTCCTGAGTTCTGCTACAGGATGCGAACAGTTCAGGATTTTACATGTTCATGACTAATTATTGTTTGTCCCCCCTACAAACACATTGTATTTAAGGTCTTCAAGGTGATCACACCTTTCATTAAAGGTCAAACTGAGTGTGTGGGCTGGAAGGTTTCGAGGATATTAAGAAAATATCTGTGTGTGTGTGTGGGAGGGGGGAGGGAGGGCTGTGGCTGCAGCTGCAGAGCAAAGAATGCAACTTGCTTTGGCAGGGGTGTATGTGGGTGGGTCGGGGGAGGAGGTGGGGTTGAAGGTGCGGGAGCAGAAAACAGGTGTGGAAGTAGTATGTGCTTCGAGTTTCAAATCAAAACAAGCTTGGTGATTCAGGGCTGAAAAAAGAAGGTCAATAATCCTCCCCTCAGTGATCTAGTGAACCTGACATGATTCACAACAAATGAAAAAAAACACCTGTTAAGCCTTTAAAACAGAAAGGCTAACGTGCAGTTTGGAAAAACACACAAAAATAAACTGCCAGAGTTGTGTAACAAAGTTCAGGGGACTCGTGAAGCAAAAATAAACCTAGATCAAAATGATGGAAGGAGAAAAGTGTCAGCAGGGAAACTACAAAGTGTCTAAAGGTAGAATACTTCAGGAACTCATTGACTGCAAAGGATTTTAAACAAAATACTAAATATGATGATTTTGTTTGAGTTTTTGTGTCTGTCTATTTTGGTACTGAGATGTGCTGTATCTCCCTTCTTAGTTAACTAAGTGTTTTTTTTTGGTTTTTTTTTTAAATTCATGTTGCCTCCTTTTTGTCAGGCCACTGTATGTGACGGTGGTCTACCAGGGCAAGTACTCTCACTGCATGAGGATCGGAGTTGCTGTTCCTCTCAACAGCACCGTCTATCGCCTCAGAGATGCTGTGTCACGTGAGACCAAGATCCCCATGGACCAGGTGCTATTCTGGTCTCTTTTCAGAGTCTTGACACAGTGAGGCTATGTTACAGTCACAGGGTGTCAGCTCAGCGCTCGCAAAGCCGCTTCTACCTCTGAGCTGAAGTTTGTTATAAACCCGGGGATTACAAAGACGCAATTGGAGAGTAATGTATAATTCGAACATGTGTGTCCTCAGTGCTACTACAGCTCAGTGTCAACATTGATGAAAATTGCCTCGAGAGTAAAAGTAAATGACAGCTAGGGCAGCACAATGCATGTTTTTGAGATGACTGTATTGCTTTTGGAGTAACAATAATAATAATAATAAAAAAACAACATACTTCAAGTGCTCATTCGCATTTTTACATATACTCTCTTTTTATTCCTCTTTTAGTTTGTTTTGACCGAAATGTACTACGACGGCTTTCATCGATCATTTTGCGATGACGATGATGACCTTGACATAATTCAAGAGAGCGACTCAATCTTTGCCTTTGAGACACCAGAGACCTTCAAACTGGAAAACATACGCACAAAAAGAGGTAACTCAAATGTTATATTTTTTTAATCTTGCATATTATACTCTGCCTTTTTCACTCTTGCATTAATAAACGGGGGGGATATTAAGCTGTGCCTTTGTCTCTGTCACAGGAAGTCTTCTGGCAAACCTGAATCATAACAACTTGAAGTATGGGACAGAGATCAGCAGGACTCCGTCTTTCATGCAGGGAGCCATGACGCCTGTAACAGCATCACCCAATAAAAACCTGGGACCAGAAAAAATTATCCTTCTGGTGTGCAACAGGGCCTGCAGTGGCCACCAAGGAAAGAGGTACTAATTTTATGTTGTGTGATTCTAACGTGTCTTTTTTGTTGTTTTGTTTTATGACCACATAATACATGCCCTGCTATCATAAAGACTGGGTATTGTCATGACACGTAGTTCGTCTTTGCCAGTTCCCTAATAATAGGTTAACAGATTATTGGCCTCTTAGAGAAACTGACAGCAGCTAACTGAAGCTATGCATGCATTTTTTTGTTTTTGTTTGAAGGTTTGGCCTACCTTTTGTACTGTACATGGAGCGCACTGTGACCTGGGACGCTCTACAAAAAGAGATTCTGGAGAAAATGCGTCATCTTTTGAGGCCTGGGGTCTACATTCAGGTAGGAAGAGGAACATTAAGTCCGCCTCATATAGTTAGTCGGTTATGTAAAGGTGAATAAATGACCTCGAGCATATTCAGCAGGTTTATGATAGGATGGATTAATGCTTCTATTTAAAAAGACAATGACGTGAATTTAGTTACATTGGAAATTGATGTATTGACTCTCTCTCTCCGTGTAGGTTGGACCTTTCAGTCTTCGGGTGGTTGGTGTAGTTGGTATCACCTACCTCCTTCCCCAAGATGAGCGACCACTGTGTCACCCAACTGTGGAGAGGTCAGTATTTAACATTGGTCATCTGTGTTTGACGACCGACAAGTGAAGAGTCGTAACCAAAAAGAATGCACATGATTTTTTTGTTTACCCTCGTTCAGAGCGAGATACACAGATACCGAGACACACACACACACACACACACACACACACACACACACACACACACACACACACACACACACACACACACACACACACACACACACACACACACACACACACACACACACACACACACACACACACACACACACACACACAGAGGAGAGATAGAGAGGGCGAGAGAGCGCTGCCCTTCACCTGTTAAATTGTCACCATGATATAATTGGAACCTACACTGGGATTCTGCTTCACATCTATATAGAGCAGAAGTGATCACGGATCTTTTCCCTGGATATCTTCGCTGGGAACCGTGTGTGGCACGTGTGAAAAACAGGCCGCGGGTCTATTCTCTAGATGATGCAACACACACGCGAGGCGTGACGTGACGTGTCAGGTGGGCTGTGTTGGTGTTCTAATGTGTTAACACAGGTGCCAAAAATGAAACTCGAGACACCACGCGGGCAGTGTGTCTCTTAGAAAATAAAATGTATACTTGACATTAACTAAGCATGCATATGTGTAAACAGTGCTCGCTTTAGTAAATCACAGTAACTTCTTGTGCCATTAATGATGAGATGGTAAAAACTATTTATAATGTTACATACCCAGTCGATGAAAAATACTGTTTTACTCCTCTGAAGCCAATTTTAGTTTGCGCATTGACGTGAGATCTCTTCACCTTTCGAAGGAATTTTACCATGTTGCACTTTAAACAGACTTACACAGCATTTTAGAAAGGGTCGATTACCCATGCCTGGTTTTATTCATGTATACCTGTTTTCTCAGCATTAATGTACGTAAAAGGTGACAGTGAGATGGTTTGAAATCAAAGCAAACACTGTATATCCACATGTACACGAAGGTCAAAACTACACCAGTCCTCTGCTTTAATCTTGCCTCTCCACATCAGCTCCACTCCTCTCACACACGAGTCGAGGGGCATGCCCCAACAGGATTTTGATTGTTTGTTAAAATGCCAGTTTGACTTTCGCAGTGATAAAAAACAAGTCACAACATTGCTGGTCTGTAAAAGGTGCATAAATCAAAGTGAATCAAGGTTGTTTTTGTTGTTAATGTAATTGATTGAAGTGCTGTCATGACTAAGGGTGTGTCATCTTGTTCTGTGTAAATGCTTTTGTCACAATGTCACAACGGATTAAACCACCATTGAAAGAAATTTCCTTCACACTTTTAAATTACACGTATTTTAATTGAGATGATGTGACACCTGTCTAAATGACTTTTGTTATTTCTCACTGATATTGTTTTCACTGCAGATCATACAAGTCCTGTGGACAAGGGGGCCCGCCCCATGTGAAGATTGTGGTCGAGTGGGACAAAGAGACCAAGGACTAGTGAGTGTAAAAAAACAAAAAAACAAAAACAAAATATATATATATACAATTTGCTTCTGTGATCAGTCTGATTTGTCTGCAGTATTTTTGTTCTGCGCAGAATTTAATGTTTTGCCATTTGTTTGCTTCACTGGGATCAATACCGTGACGTTTTCAAAATGTTGCACTTTGTTGCAAAACTGGCAGAAAACATTCACCAAATGACATTTCATTACACTTTTGGTGGACAGAAGATAAGTCAAACTGTTCATTTTTAAGAACAACCTTATAGACATGACCTGTAAGTGTTGGTTATAGTTTTGATGTTGAATGCGAGTCAGAATCTTTAATCAAACTGACGGTGACAGAAGGTCATTACTTTGTGCAGGATTTCTGAAAAGACTTTGTATCTGATTGTCTTAATTCTGTCTTGATGTTGAACGCCACTTTGGTTCAACTGACTTGACTTGTTAAACTTAACAAAGGCTATTTTATAGGATACTTTACAGGACTCTGTGGGCCCTCGAGTCCTCTGTGGGCACCTCTCAACATTTTTCCTTAACTGCTTCCTGCTTCCTTCACACTATTTGCTTCGAAAAAACAAACTCTCGTGATCCCTTATAAAGCCTTGCTTTATTTGAAACGGTTGTGGTTTTAAACCGAGTAAACACACGGTCTGAGGCTCCACCTACACAATCAGACATGTCTGCTCCTATTTTCTTGCCTAAAGCCGAATACTATGTTGTGTGGTTAACGCACAACACCTCTGCTGGTTGAACTGGAGTCACATCTTCATCGGAAGTTCATTGACTCAGTGTTTCATTTTGGTACTTTGCTGTTGATGCTGCTGGTTTTGAATGGAGCCTCTCAAGTTCTCGTGTAGTTCTTTTTTTTTTGGGGGGGGGCAAATGCTGATTGTCAAGCAGCTGAAAGTCTTCGGTGATGCTGCTGCCCTGCTGGGTATGAACCTGTAACGTAAGGACAAACTGCGCTCCTGTGACATGTTAAACAATTAAGTGAACCGTCTTGCAATGAAACACTTGGATACACAGTTTGACTGCGATGTCGAGGCCGATCACATGACCCTCACATGCTGCTCAGTGAATGGACGTCTGTTCCTCGTGTGCCCACAGTCTCTTTGGACACACTGAGGAGGAGTATATTCCCGATGCCGAGAGCGTCTATCTGCACCGGGAACAACATCATCAGCCGCAGGCCTGCACCCTCGCTCAGTGCTTTCAGCTCTACACGAAGGAGGAGCAGGTAACGCATGGCTGCTGCTCGCATGCACAAGCACCCAGTCGATTACCGCGCTGTCAGTAGTTCGACATGAGAAAAGAAATCATAGCTTTGCCTTGGCACATGTCAGTGGTGAGTGTGTTTTAAAGTGTAGGATCATATTTGTCTCTTCCCTTCTGGTTTCTTCTTCTTCTTCTTTTTCTTCTTCTTCTTCTTCTTCTTCTTCTTCTTCTTCTTCTCAAAACGTTTGCTGTGGTTTTACTGTCTATTGAATGCCATGCTTGGAATAAGCTAGAAGCAAAACCTACATGCACGTTTGGGTTCAACGCGCCTGCAACGGCTCTGGAGGAGAATGGAGAGAAAAGTGAGGGCCTCATCCTGCGTGAGGCCTCTTTTATAAGCAGTGTGGTCGGAGCTTGTTATTGATGGCTGCTCCTCGGGCTGTGTGTGTTTCAGCTGGCCCCGGACGATGCCTGGCGCTGTCCCCACTGCAAGCAGCTGCAGCAGGGCCGCATTAAGCTCAGCCTGTGGACGCTGCCGGATGTGCTCATACTGCATCTCAAGCGGTTCAGACAGGTACTTTAGCGCATGTAGACACTTTTAAATGAAAAATGTGAAGTCAAACATAGCTTTGTGGTTATCAAGAGCAAGAAGAGTTTGTGTTATTTGCACCGTGTTGTTTATCTTTTGATGTGTTTGTGGGTTTTGGACTTCATGTTGGTACTCTGAGCATCTTGTCGTTAGGAGAAATGCTGGGTATCAAATCGTAATGTTTTTTTTATTTGGTGCTGACTAAAATGTGTTCCTTGACTCTGGTAACCAAGCAACCATGTAAATATTTGTAAACTTGTTTTTTTCTGTTCTTTAATGACATAGTTCCTGATTTCCGTATTAGTTGTAGAACGGTTTATTTTGGCAAACTTTATACAGGAATGATTGTACCCTGACAAAATGCATTTTGTCAAGGTACAATTTTGTCAATTTAATTTCTGAGATTACCTGAAGCCACCTGATGTTGTTTTTGTGTGACAGCGATTTGCATCCATGTTAACGTTTCCAGGTCATTGTTATAAGGACTTTTCTTCACAGTGAAACCTCTGAACAACATAAAAATGGCTAAATCTCTTTCTCTTTGTCCTGAGTTGCAAAACTGCACATCAAAAGTAATATCCAGTGATGACAGCCATCTCACAATATCATTATATCCTGGTCTTAATAGAAGCAGGTTGATGAAAATGTTGTGCTATGATCAAGGAGAATCATTTTCTTAAATCTGTTGCTGTGATACACACATTACACCTCCTCTTAATGTCCTCCTGCTCTCTGCCGTACTGCCTTTCATTGCAACTCCATGCACTGTGTACTTTTTCTTATATGCTAACATTTCTCTTTCTGTTGTCAACTGAAGAAACATGGACAAATCAAATTATTTTTGCTTTAATTGCAGCTGATAAACACATTCACACGTACATTTTAACCAGTCCTCCCCGCACCGCTAAAATCCTTATTGAAATAATTGTCCGTAAACATCAACATTTGCACACCCTGGAGGCTGTCTTTTTTTTTTTTTTTTTTTTTTTCAAAGCTCTGTTTGGAGGGAGAAACACCGAGATTAAAAACAAGCCTGTACAAATCTAACCGTCGTCTGTGTCTGGGCTTCAGGAGGGGGACCGGAGGGTGAAGATGCAGAACATGGTGAGGTTCCCGCTGATGGGGATGGACATGGCTCCTCACGTGGTCAAGAGAAGCCAGAGCAGCTGGAGTTTACCGTCCCACTGGTCGCCCTGGAGACGGTCCTATGGCCTTGGAAGAAACCCCGATGACTACCTGTATGACCTGTATGCTGTTTGCAACCATCATGGGAACATGCACGGAGGCCACTACACTGGTAATGCTAACCTCTTCAGCGGTTTAGATGTCGTATGTGTAAACGATTCGGATATAAAAGACGAATTTAGTGCGTTTGTTGTCCGCTTTAACCCTTCGTTCCCCTCGCTCCGTCTTCACAGCCTATTGTAAAAACTCCATCGATGGTCAGTGGTACTGCTTTGACGACAGCGAGGTTTCACCAGTAGCTGACGATGACGTGTGCCAGCAGACGGCCTACATACTGTTCTACCAGAGGAGGACAGCGATTCCCTCCTGGTCGGCCAACAGCTCTGTCGCTGGTCAGTCTTCATCTTTTTACTGTTTATCGCCTACTTTATTTAAGATGCCGATAAAACGGTCAAAAACTACTTTACATTTATTTAATATAATTCTTTGTATATCAGCCGATATTGACCTACGACAGGTATATCAGTCTCAGCGTATATCTTGTCCAATAGGAAAACCGTTTCTTTTACAGAGCATCATGAAGCAAAACATGCTTGGGATTCATTTAAAATTGTTCTATTCAAGTTTTTTTTTTTTACTATTTATAATTATTCAATTCCTTGTGAATATACAGTTTCAGTGCTCTGATGTCATCTTTATGGTCTCTTCCACAGGCTCCACCAGTTCATCCCTGTGTGATCACTGGGTCAACAGGCTGCCTGGCAGCAGGCCGGCCAGCTTGGCCTCCGGAGCGTCGTCCAGACGAACTTCTCTGGCTTCACTAGCTGAGTCAGTAGAGTTCCCAGCAGAGCGTAGTGAGGATGACGGTGAGACAGTGCTTTTATTTGTTTTCTTTTAGTTGATTTAAATTTACATATGTCAGGTTGTAGATTTGAACTACTGTCCTCTGGCTTGTTAATTATACATTTTGGGTCATAGTTTTAGCAGAAGCACAAAGTTCAGAGTTAGGTTTTGATTTTGACTTTTATAGAAACGCAACCATGGGAGTGTAAATCCACTTGTATGTTTTTTTTTTTTTTTTTAATTCACAAGACCAAAAACTGTTAAAAACAATATAAACATGGCAGGGCATTAATTAAAAGATGAAAGGAAGTAGCTTCAAAGAGACACATTTTCAATCCCAGTGGCTCATCATATTTCACCTTTTATAATAAGAAACACAAATAACTTTAATACTCTTAATACTGTCTTCTGTGACAGTGTTGGAATCAAAAGATACCATCAAGGTTTCCTAGAAGTCTTGAAATTCCCTCACTTTATCTTTCAAAAGCAATTTATTACCAGAAGGAAAATGTCACAAGGACAGGACAGACATGGCTGAGACATCTGAGTGGGTCGAGCCACTCGGATGTCATCGATCATGTCAGATGGGTCGATGTTTTGTTGCAAATGTAGACTGTAAATGCTTTTCAGCTCTTGCAGGGAGCGAGAGTTCATCAACACGCCAGCAGAATACAACAGAACAATGCCAACGCATAAAATGAGAATTAACTTTTATATCGACATGCAGTATTATGCACGTTTGTAATCTGCAAAGTCCAGCATGTGGAAAATAATTAGAAAAGGCTTATGACAGGTTTTTTTGTTGTTATTTTGTAGTCCATTGCATGTTTTTTTTTATTTTTTTTAAAAAATTATTTCTTTTATGAGCATTAGCGCTGTTGTAATGTGGAGGAGTTCATTATTTAGGTTAAAAGTTCTTCAACAGGAAACGTGTTTCCTTGTTTTTAGGAGGATTCTCTGTGCGGCCTTTTGTGAGAAGCATCCAGCGTCAGAGCTTGTCCTCCAGGTCATCCATTGCTAGCCCTCTGGCCTTCAGTGACAGTGGGATAAAGCCTTCCTGGTCTCTCTCTGCCAAGCTCCACATGAGATCCAACTCGCCCTCTCGTTTCTCCCTGGACTCTCGATGCTCCCCTCCTCTGGAGAGGATAGGAGAGGCGTGCGATGACAAGGTTTCAACATCCTGTTTTGGCAGCTACAGTAGACATGAACGATACTTCGGCAGCAGGACCCCCTTGTCTATGATGGAGAGCAACTTCAGTGACCAGGATAACAATAAAAGGTTCATGGACACGATGTACTGCAGGGCTCCCACTCCAGTGGAAAAGAACACCACCAAAAACGAGCCAACTGAAAACAATAACCAGATTACAGCTATAGACCAAAACGTACTTCCCAGCCAAGCTACTCCCTCCAAAGAGCAGAAACGTAAGAGTAGTATCGGAGGATTCGGCTTAAAAACAGAAAGCCCGAGCTCCACGAAGGGTTCCAGCAAAGTGGAGCCAGAGAAAACCTCCAAAAAACGACTTTGCTCAACCCGCAAGACCTCCGCTTCCGAGACGTCTTCCAGCACACCTGTGAAAGGCAAAAAGCTGAGCAATGCTAAAGAGAAGAGTGTAACTGCGAAGAAAAGCACCTCTACACCCAGTGGAACTCCCTCCAAAACAAAGGAGTCGACTCTGGAGTCAACACCACAACATAAGCCATGTGTCCGCTCCACACCTCAGTCCTCGGCTTCTCCTTCACCAACCGCAAAGAAGAACTCCAGCGTCTCGGATAAAAGCTCCACAAGCAGCCGGAAACGCTTGGTAGAAAGGAGCTGCAGCAGAGATTCTATGCACACCAGCCCTCTGGTCGACAACCTCCGAAGCAGCTCGGTAGCCCGCTCCTCGCTTTCTAAGAGCGGGGAGAGCGCCCGGCCTGAGAGGAGATTTTTGAGGAGTTCCAGCAGCAGCTCTTCTGTCACGAGCCTGCGTTCGCCCTGCGTGTCCACCCGGGACCTGCAGCGAGGCAGCAAGTCCGAGGAGAAAGGCTTGTCCTTCTTCAAGAGTGCCCTCCGACAAAGGGAAAGCCGCCGGTCGGCTGATTTAGGAAAAAGCACCATGCTTGCCAAAAAGGCCTCGGAGAGGACGTGCAAGCAGAACGGACAAGCCAAGGAGATCGGCGGTGAAAACGGAAAGAAGGGAGACGCGCCGTCTTCGCAGTCCCCTGCGGAGACTCATGGAGGTGAGACAAAGTCAAAGGAGTCTTCCAAACCCCCCAGCTCTCTCAGTCGCACTCTATTGGGCGTTGGCAAGTCCAAGTCTTCCACTTCTGAAGTAAGTTGCAAGTCTCCCACAAACGCGAAGAAGCCTCTTGAAAGGATGGCATCTTCCCGAAAGCTGACATCAAGCATGCAATCTCCTGCACGAACAACACAGAGGCCTCAATGATACATCACTCGTAGTCATATTCAACAAACATAATGCAGCTAATTACTTTGTGCCTAAGTTTCAGTGAGCACCAGATGTATTTAAGACACGTTTTTTTTTTTTTTTTTTTTTTTTTTGATGTTACGGTTTTGTACGCTGGCATTAGAAGCGTATGTTTGCTTTGAGATTTGAATATTGGCAGCCGGCTTTAAGTATTTCGAGCTGTCGTACCTCGGTGCCGAGCACTTTCTTGGTATGCTGCCAGTTTTGGTTTTCACTGTAGCGCATATTGTTACTTCTGAGCATTAAGCAGGATTTTGATGTGAGAAAACATAGCGCAGGATTGCTGGCGTCCCCCCCCACGTCTTCCAGATGTACAGAACGCCTGTACCGAAGGGCTGTACGACAGAATTACACACCGGAAGAATGAAAAACCACGTTCATTTAAAATGCAGCAGCTTATACATAACAACAACAAAAAATAAAAGTTAAGACTTTAAGAAACATTCACCCACTATGGACCAGCAGTGCACAGCTCGCCTCGTCTTGAGGATCCTTTTTTTTTTTAACTGATACCGACTCCCATTTCGTCAGTTAAAGTGGACACAAGGTGGCTGTTGATGCTCGAATCCCGCTGCTACTCTGTAAGCATTTAAAACTCGACGGCAAAGAAAACGGAACCGTAACATCAAAATTAGCCTCTTGACAAATACTGAAACACAGTCGTTGTTTTCACAGACATGCGCACAGATGTAGAAGAGTTTCATTCCCAAATAATTTGCGGCTCAGCGCTCGTAGCAGTTTTCATTGATTGTTTTGAGCCTCGGTAAATTTCCACTTCACTTTTCTCCATACACTGTACGCATTGGTCAAGAAGGGTCCTACGACAAGTTATTTTTTGTGAAAAGCGGTGGACATAAGTACACTTTATGTACTCGTAAGTCATTTCACACTATGTCTTTAGAGTATCTATGTGTATGATACAGAGCAGCAGGAACAAATGCGACTTCATTCTAAATACTAAAAGAATAATTTGTGAAATACACCGATGATGGCAGGGCCTGGACCAAAACAGAACAGAATAAGAAAGCATTCGATTCGGTCCACAAATTGAGAAAGTTTTTCCAATATTTTACAACTTTATTTTTTTGAATACTTTTTTGATAGAAATGTATTTTATTAAAAGTTTATTGATGTTAAGTACTTCTTCCTCCAATAGGATGGCGTGTTTTGGAATGAAACCCTTTAAAATCCTAGTATATAAATATACTTCATGTAGATATTGACAGAAAGTATATGGTATGTAACCCATTTTTTTTTTTTTTTCCCTTTTATGAGCAAGATGAAAATGATCTTAAGCGCCTTTCAATGCTGTACATGGAAACAGATAATCGCCTTTGGCAACATAGTAGTGTTCTACTGTATGCATCACTGAGTAGGAATGTTTTGTTCGCACTTTGTATAGATAAAGTACTATGGTAACTATTATGTAATTAATTATTTCAGTAATTTCAAGACACATCGTAAAGTAGAGTCAACGGGCCTTTGACTTGAAATGGTAAAAGGGTACATTCATCTCAATGTTTCAGGGGTCATTTTACAGTAAGAAGTCGCCCCTTTATTACACCTGGTGCTGTAACAGGCCACTGCTCCTCTGGCACTGACACTTCTTACACACTTTCACATGAGGATGTTCAGAACTGTGACCACACACTTCAGTGAAATACAACCCTATTCACAGTGTTTATCACAACCTGTGGTACCTCATAGGAGAATATTATACTTTGCCATTTTTGTTCTTCATCAGCCTGAATCAGAATATCTATAATGAGCCATTTGATGAAGCATAGACCTACATTTATCTTGTCTTCTTGGAGCAGTTGTTGTCCAAATATGGACAAGACGTATGCTGCGCTATCAGACACTGCATGGCACATTAGCTTTTCAATAACACGATAGAAGCAAAGGCAGAATAGTATCACTACAGCCGCCATGAATGAAGCTCGCCGGCCTTGTTTTCAACAATAAGCTTTATCAATGTAGAACTGCCCCACTTGTAACGGCAATACTCGCGCATTGGATACCAGCACAGAGTATGTTTTTGAAGAATGAATGTGGTTATTACGCCGTTAAGATCCAAAATCTTAAAATCATTTTTTACTTTTAAGCATCGACATAATCTTTTGAGTTGTAGATCTACACTAGTTGTCTCACTGTTTGTCTGTAGCATCTATCAGGTTTACAGTGGTTCTCAGATGGTTTCAGAGGAACTGCCACTCAGTTTAAACAACCACGTGTGTTATTTAAATGGCCTGTAAGGCTTTTCAAAATTAGACGGCGGTTTTCTTTTCTGGTGACATTTCCCAAAAATTGGACGGCGAGTCGAATGTTACATCTTGTTTTGTAACTGCGCTGCATTAGTATTCGTCATTACGCGGCACAACGAGCTGTTTTTTTTTTTTTTTTTTTTTCCGGTGCACTATCGGCAGGTAAAATACCCCAAAACAAATCCTACCGCGCGATCTAGTTTAAGCACCTGCTTCTCGGCATTAATTGTTAAGTACAGACAAACACAATGTGGTGGAGCTAATAATACTCAATGTTTCAAGTCCTTAACTCGCCCATTCAACATTCACACCGATGGTGGATACAGTAAGTGAAGGCTTGGATTTAATAATATTGACAGCAATAAAACAACAAAACGTTGCAAACAATACATATTTTCCAAGTTTCCTAATAAATTTCTCTCCAAAAAGTGAAACCAGAGTCTCAAATCTGACATTTAGACAAAAGAAAGAAACCTTAAGCACCTTTTCAACGTTGTACATGAAAACAACTTAACATAGCGTGCTGTCTGTAGGTGTCAATGTGGAGTTCCCTGATGCAGATTTTTTTTATGTCCGTGTCCTCGTCACTTTATGTCCTTTCAGCACAAACAGCTCTTTGTTTATCGTCCAACTGTTACAGGCCATAGAAATAACACACGGCTGTTTAACTGCGCTGGTGCTCCTGTAGCTGCTCTCCTCTACTTCACGTTATACTCTTATCAGGAACCTGTGCATGGCACTTTGGATCAAAGCAGGACACCTTTATGTACGTTTGGCCTTCACTGTCTCGTTTTCCTGTTTTAAAGTCTGTAATGAAGTTACGGTGGCTTGTGTGTATTCTACAGCTGGATTATGCCATTACACTTACTTGTTTATCCTTTCATCTACTTGCTAGATAAAAAAAAACAAATACGTTTATTGGGTTTCTAAATCCATTCATGTAGCCAAACTGAGTGCATTAGGATGTGATGCCCCTTCACTTTTGACTTTCTTATTTTTTTTTTGAAGGGCATCGTAAACGAGGTTCGGTAGACAATCTGAGTCATACGATATATTGTTAATAATGTATAAATATGAGTCATCTTTTGAGGTCACATTATCCCCAAACAAAAAAGGTTTTGGGCTTTTTTTTTTTTTTTTTTTTTTTTTTTTTTTTTTTTTATATGTACAGAACTAAACACTTAAAGCTGCAGCCTGTTTCACCACTTCTCAGACGTTTTTAAAACCACAACATTGCCAACATCCTTGTTTGCTTTTCGCAACATGTCCGTCAAGATGACACCTGGTGGTTAAGCCGGTACACGTCAAGGCTCTTCATGCTCCTCCAGCAGAAGTTAGGTGGTGTCGTACAGTCTCGCAAAGCTGTTTATAAAGTTGCTGCAAAAATGGGAAACCTGTTAATCAGTGGCTTCCGATCATAAAAAAAAAAAAAAAAAAAAAAAAAAGATTTCAAGTTTATTTTTCCCTGAGCAATAATCCAGTCGTCATTTCATTATTTTGCGCCCGTCGCCCAGTGTGTCGTGCTCGACTTTTGCGGCCTCAAAAGGCCTCGGATGACTGGAAAAGATATGTATCCAGTGAAACGCACACCAGTTGAAACCAGATGTCAAATTCAGTGTACCATGTAAGAGAAACCGAATCACCGCTTTTACATGATGGACTTTCCTCCCTAGCTTTCTTCACCGCAGTTATTGTCTGTATTTGCTTTGTAAATTTGTCGTCCTTGTACAAAACTGAGAACGATGTAAGGAATGCAGTATTGCATGAAAACGCTAATGCATGTATTTTATTAACTATGCAAAAAAAATCTGCAGCTGTGTAAAGTAGACGGCAGAGCATGGCCGGTAATATCCCATCGCTTAATTTGCACACCATTCCAATATTTACAAACTGTAAAAATACAGAATATCTCATGTACAGTTTAAGGGATTAAAATCCTACCTATATGAAAAGCAATGCCATAATTGCTTTTAAGCATTGTACCATTTAATGTTTTTTTTTTTTTTTTTTTTTAAACCGTTTCCCCCCCCCTCACTTTAGTTTTGAATTCTGCTGATCTGTGCTCTCTGGGTGCTCCCACCAAACCGGTGGGTTATTGTCTTTGTTGTTTAATATTTACTGTTGTACACCAGCAGAGACAACACTATGGATGCGATAATCTCTACTAAATAGTGGTTACTAAATAGACTCGTATGTATGTCCGTGTTGTGACGAAGCCTTCCATTAGTTCACTTCAGTGATAACAGTTTGTGAACCCTTGTTGCCATGTTCTCAACTGCATCAAAGATGCGGTCAAATATTAAGACTCAACTAGATATACTGTGTGTAGGTAAATGCAATAAAGAAAGATAGTAAATTTATAGTTTTGTAAAACAGTACGCAATGAACAACGACATTCAAATATTCAGTTGATACTTTTTGTAGGACTTCTGCCACGTCACTCATTTCCATTATGATGTGATTTTTATCATTTTTTTTAAAAAAATTCTAAACGGGCAGTTTATCAACAAACGGGCAGTAACGTTCACTGTTTTAAAGCAGTGTCACTCGTCTTTTCTTTTTCTATTGACTGGCGAAGCGGCTCTAAAATTAATCACTTTAGTTGTGAAAATGCGTAGAGGCTTCCCTGCTGACGATAATTAAGATGAAAGAGGTCCTGCATTGCCTCGTTATTGTGACGCAGACGTTTTTTTGTTGTTGTTGTTGTTGTTGTTGCCGTTATTAGACGAAAGCTTCCACTTTTTCAAGCTGCGGTGTTGAAGTGAACGATATAAAACATTTTAAAGTTACAGTAACCACTAAACCTAAATTGTACATTTGAGCCACAGACTTGAGCTGCAGATGCTGTCGTGCTTCAGTAACGCAGCTGCATGAAGTGGTGTCCTTTTTAATATTAAGCGGCTTTGAGAGTTTTTTTTTTTTTTTTTTTTTTCCAAATGTAAACACTACAAATAGATGATACAGAAACTTTTCAGAAGCCTTATGCAAAACAAATTGTAATGGAGAGTTTGTATCTTTTGATGATACAGAAACTAAGGAGCTGTAATGAATGAATGTCATGAGTCTCGTTTTGTTTTTTAAGCTATTACAAAAAAAACAACAACACTACAGTGTTAAACAGCATGTCGCTCATTTGACTTCTTTGTCTTTTACTTTTTGTATAATTCATAAAGACTTTTGTAAAATGTTGCATTTATTGAGATTTGTTTTACCTTTCAAGCCTGTTTTGCTGTATTTTTTTGTAGGTCCAGGAGGTTGTTATTAACTTCTGCATTGTCTGAACTGAACAAATTCTTTTTATTATTATTATTATTATTTTATTTTGCATTAGAGGCTCTCTTCCTGTTCATTTTTTCTTATGTTTTTATATGGCTGTTTTGGCATTCAGTAGTTTCAAGGTCATTAGACTGTGTCAAAGTCTTCTGTGTTAATTTATTTGTTTTTTGTATCATCTTATATGCACTTTTCTTTATTGTATTTTCTTCAAAAGGACAAATGTGTATATACTTTGTTGGTTTATTCATGCAAGTACAAAATGAAAAATCTGATTAAAAATATTGAAACTGTTAAATCGCTCCCGTCATTTGAAACAGTTTGTTTTTGTATTGTTAAGCTATCTTTCTTTCTCCACTAGAGGGAGCCTTTCTCTAACAAACTAGCTCTCAGCATGGCTCCATACAAACACGCAGCTCTTGGTGTTTTTGGTGCTTTACAGAGACTCACTGATGCAGCATAAAAAGATAGAACTTTAAAGTTGGACAGTTTTGTTAATGTTTCACAACTTGAGCTCGATTAAATTCTGAAAAGCCTGTGATCTCATCTTGAGCCAGAAATGAGCGCAAACACCCATTTGTGAGCTCAGTTTTCAGATCTGCAGCGCCGGCCTCACATTCTGCCACCACAAAAGCGTTTCTATTCTCGCAGCTGTCACTAAATGAATTGCACCAGCGTGAGACACATTTTGAAGGTGCTGTATTTTAATGTTCAAAGATCCCCTTTTATCCGGTTTAGATGCAGCTAAGGTTTGGGCGCCAGAGTGTACGAGCACACACATCTACCGCTTACTGTCTGGTTGTTGCGGAGACCGTGTATTATCTGAGATCTCAAGGCTGTGCAATACGCAGGTGACTCAAAATTTCTGAAAGGGGTTATTATTTCATGTTTTTTCTGGTCACGGAGGTCCAGGAGCTGCAATGTGCAGACAGAAGCACGTCTGAGCTTAGACTTGTCATAATTTAACACCTTTAACTCGGTGAGAATGATGGTTCAGTTGGAAAGTGATCTTAGATTAGTTTTGTTTTAATGAGCTACATGGATTTCGGATTGTGCTCTGTTAATAAGACGTCTGTCATTTTTTGTGAACACTTTGTAACAAATCCGATAACACACATTTCTCTCAGACAGGGGAATCAAAGTAATGAAGTGTTCAACGGTGATGTCCTCGACTGCCTCTAACCCCCTGCTTTGAGCCGACTATTGCTCCATGTCCTGTTATTTCTTTGATCGACAGATCATTCTGCTTTAAAAGCTCATGACAAGTGATAGTTGCTGCTTGTAAAAGTAGAGAAGCACAATCAGTTTTAAATTGTATCCACTTCGTACAAGGGGGCCTTTTATTTTACTTTGGTCTGCAGTCAATGTATTGTAAAATCATCCAAAGACATTAGTTACAATACAAGTTACAATAGTTACTATAGTGATCAGATACATTTTGTATTTCCCATCAGCATATGATGAAATGCTGATGCTATATACAGAACTCGGTTGATACTCAGTATCAATACTGTTATTCTGAAATAACTATTTGATTACTTGTTAATATAATTTCCTGTCAAAGTAAATGACCTTTTAGAGGCTGGTTTATCTTCTGTCACATTAAGTTGAGGCCAGCTTTTATAGTTCAGTCTAAACAAGCCGATCACATGAAGAACATTAGAGGTCAAAACTAGAAGAGGCCAGGATGACGTCTGTCATTATCTTCCACCACTCTGCTGTTGTCTAATCATTAGGTCATCTTACTGCAGCTCCTGGCCACATTTTTGTCCTATCTAACTCCCACTTACTCGTTGTGTGTGCATTTGATTGTCATCAGCATGTTGGTTTATGCTACGAAACAGAACAGCCACTCAGCTCTTGGCCCGAGATCCACTTCGTGCGTCATTTTGAAATTTCCTGGTAAGCACAGGACGCCATTAACTTTTACTCTCCAGCGCTTTTTAAACGGAGTCGAATCAGCATCTGACTCGACTGTCACGATAATATCAGTCCCTCGTGGTACAGCGGAGTTACTTTAGCAATTCGCCTGTGGTTTTATCTCCTTTGTCCCCTCTTTTGACTCCACTCCGTAGAGTGCAGAAAAATCGATAACAATTGATTTCAGAAGGGAGGAAAAGGAGGTTAGAATTCAGAGGAAGAACCGCGGTGAAGACAGAGACAGAGAGGTACTGGCAGAGAGGTGCGAGACCCTAGGCATAATATGCATGTGCTGGCACAGGTAAAGGTCACCAACATGACCCTGTATGTAACAACACATTATAAAGTGTCTGGCCTCAGCTCCTGAGGTCTCACATGCAGTATAACAGAAGAGGAGCTGCGAACGAGTGACACTACCTCTTAACAGTAAGTAATCCTGTTTAATAAAGAGGAAGGTGTGTTCAACTGCAGCCAGTGTTTGAGATCTTTAAAAAAAAAAAAAAAAAAAAAAAAAATGAAAAAGAAAGGCTTTCTATAGCTTTGCTTTTGTTCAGCTCAAACACTCAAGGATTTAGTCATTTTTAACCCTCATGTACCGAATCTGATGTAAAATCCGCTGCCTCCCTGTGAGAATTAATTTGTCATGTTCCTCCTTTTAGCAGCCAATTAATTGCCTATTTTCCTGTCTGTTTTCACTTTCACGCTGCTTGTTTGTTATTCCTTCTTCTCCCCCAAGACCACTCAATCAAAGCTTCACAGGCTAATGTTCAAAGCAGGACAAGACAGCAGCAAACTTTGACAACAGAGAGAGAAGGGCTGTTAGATTTCTGTTGCAGGATTCGTCCGGGGTGCGGTCGGTCAGCGTGGCTGACAGCTTTGGAGATTGATAGTTGAGATCTTTCCCAGGCGGAACAGTGTTGGACAACATGAGCGGTGATCCGAGGCACCAGCTGAACAGGGTGGAGGTGGGGCAGCTGCAGATGTGGTGGATCCCTCAGTGAAGTGTGTGTGTGTGTGTGTGTGTGTGTGTGTGTGTGTGTGTGTGTGTGTTTATGTGTGGTCTTTTGGTTGAATGCCATGTCCCTCTTGTCATCAGGACATGCTGAATGGTACTCAGTACCTGCAGATTTAGATCCAAGCACCTGGGGACCCATCAATGGCTCAAGGCGAGTAAAACCTCAAAGAAAAAAGGAACTGGGTTTCCCCCCCCCCTCCTCTTTTTATTCCTTGTTTTCTTTATTGAATTTTTTTTTGTATTATTCCCTGCAGTCATTTCCTTTCCTTCTTTATCTAGTGTTTTCAGACAAAGCAAATACCCCAAGATTAGCACTGAGAAATCGTCACTCTTCCTGATTTTCATCAGACCCATCCGAACGGTGAGTTGATTTTAATATAGATGTGTGCACACGTGGACATCCAGTCACAATGCTGTTACTGTGTTGAACTGATTTCTCTCCTCTTGTGAAAATAACATGCGTATAAATGTATTTGTTCAATGTCACAATGGTGATTTTAAAAGCTGATATGGTGTGTGTGTGTGTGTGTGGGAGGGAGGGAGGGAGGTGGGGGCAGTCACCGTTTTATATGTTTAGATGCTTATGGCCAAACTTAGAGACCTGATGTGCATCTCAAAAAATAATTATTCTTTTACCATAACAATTTGAATTAGTTCAGCCAGAAGCTCGTGTTGCTGAAAATATACCTAAATATTAAAGCATCTGTACTCGTCAGCCTCTTAAATGCTCTAAAAGATGCAGTAGAATACAAAAAATAATTTCTGGTCAGCGTTATTAAGCTCAGCAGTGTGGACCAGTGTGTTGGCATGGCTGTGAATCCCAGGTGTTTGCAGCAATAACACACTGTATGTATTAAATATCCCATTCTTGTGTCGTTATGGTTGCATGACCAGAATCAGACAAGTGTAATGACCTCAGCAGATTTCTTCTGACAGCACTTTCAGTGTGCTCACAATTACTCTGATGGCATGTTTCTATGTTTGGCCACATTAGCATCAGTGTGGGATAAAACGTGCGTGAACCTGTCACCGAGCGAGTCAATACCCGAGCGCTTCATTTGCATACGTGCATAGATGCATTTGCATACATTACCGGAGTACCAATATGACATGAAGATTAAGCTTGTGAACTATTTCTCTGCACGTGACGTGCTTATTTGTTTATCACAAGTGCTGCAGCTGCTGCTCTACTGCTTTTCTCATGGAACAAAGATTGGAGAGTTTTCCAGGGCTTAATACGGAAAATATCATGCATAAGTTATCAAAAAAGGACACTCCTAGAGCACACAGTTGGACAAAGTTCAAACTAAAATTGGAAATTTATTTTTATCATCTCAAAAAAGAGACCACCTTAAAGGCTGAAGGGCGACCAGAATTGAAACCAAAATAGTACCACTGCAAGAAGGAGGTAGAAATCCGTTAAGCAGGGATAACGGGCCTACCAGCTATCTTACACTTGGTATACTGCCCTTAAAAGCTGACAGACATCACTAGAGGTAATTTGCCGTGTTCCAATTGGCGTGCTTACGTTCTAACACGCGCTATTTTGAGTGCATAATTGGGTTCACACTTACAAGTATGGAAACATGCACCCAAATGTACATGTACCCAAAAATTTGGTGTGAAAACGTTGGGACACTTTTCACCTGAAAAGGTTACCATCTTGGCTTGACGTTTGAGGAAACTGCAGGTTTTGCAGAAGCGACCCCCCCCCCCCCCCACTATGTACCACCATACTGCTGTTGGACAGAAAACATTAGTATGTTTATTGTGTGTGTGAAACAGAGGCCACGAGAACATGTTAATTTATGTGTAAAATAAAAATAAATAAATAAATAAGTTACAGATACGTGGGCAGGTGATGCATTCATGTGCTGCAGTTATTTCCAGTCACTGCAAACCAGCAGTGTGCAATTTGAGACAACACTACCCTTTCAAAATGAGAGTCACAGCCATTCCTGTTTTTATTACCTGCCATGATATGTTATGTGATCACCTGTCGGATGATTTATGAGAAAGACAGAACAGAGGAAAAACTGTGAAAGTCACATTGATGCGTACACAGGCTTGTTAAGTATGAACGAGTTTACAAACCGTCTGTGTTAAGACGAAACTTCTACAACACAAACATCCTTTCTTCTTACCTTAACCTAAGATGTTGTCTACTTAAATGAATATCTACATTTCTGCTGTGAACATTATTGGATTTAGAGAAGAAATATAACACAAATGTTATGCTTTCCTACAGGAACAAAAGGCTTGAAGGAACCATATTTTACAGAGGCTCAGTGCTCATGAATCCTCTTTATCATGATACATGGTTTTTCATGAGCGAAGCAGCTAATACGAATATAAAGCCAGATGCCCTCATAAGCTGTTTCGCCATTATTTATTTATGAATGAATATTCTCCAACTGCAATAATATGTCCCTGGGCTTAAGGAAATGGTCTAATATATTTGTTAAGCTTGGTCTGGGATTCTTTATTGCCTGTCAAATCTCTAAAAGTAACACTTTGTCATGTGGTTTATTTCTGTTTCTTTTCATGCTGTGCGATGCTGAGAATCTGCAGAATCTAACGCGGAATGAAAATTGAGCCCACCAAGATCTAAATAAATGTTATCATTATGATTATCTGCCGTTACTGCATTATCAAAACTGAAAATACAGTGATCCTTGTCAAAAGCACGAATGTTATTTATTGCACATGAAGGCAGACTGTCTATATTGAACAAATTATGTTTTGAATATGAGGAAAATGGAGCTTGTTCACAATAAAACAGGTAAAACGTGCATTTCTTTATGACCTTGATGTAAATGCTCCGTCTCCACTCACATATTTACATCATAGAAATAACCTTGTGCGCTGATGGGGAGTGAGTGGTACCTTAATGGAGTTTGAAGGGGATTTAATCATGTTCATTTAGCTCTATTTTTGCACATTTGGACAGGAGCGGTGTGTTTGACAGAAAGATAAATTGAAAACTGCTTTATTTTGCACAATAATCTCCGGTGAATTCAGGTTTGTTGGTTTAAAAGAGGAACAAAGTGCCTCCCATGCTGGGATGAGCTTATTTCTTCTGTTATGACGTTTTCATGCATCCTTGAAACCCCTCACATAAACACACTCACAAATCCACAATGGGGCAGTGGACAAAACTAGTATGATTTTTGAAGCACTGAAGGTTGCCTCTTTTCTGCCTAGAGAAATTTAAAAACATTTTTAAAAGGAGAACTGAACTTTATGGTATTTCTGCAATGAGTCAAACTTCCCCGTCACCTAATGGCCCTGTGCCATGTTCATGACAAGTTTTAAAAAAAGCCAACCTCTCTGCTCTGCTAATTAACAGCAAGAGTCTCTATCACATTCCCCAGAGTCTCCTATTCTCCAACGAGAATAACAATGAATCCAGCAGAATGAATTATAGATCTCCCTACGCTCTGAAGAATAATTTGAGCGCTTTCGTACACAGTAAATTTCCGTGATCATTCGAGGCACTTTTTAAGCTGTTTTCAGTGCCCATAGGATCTGACTAACGAGTGTAGTCACAGTGCTGTAATGAGTCAACCAAGCGTTGGCTTTGACCAGAGCAGCACCTTCAACCAGAGCCCTGCTGCTGCTGCTGTTGTTTCTCCTTCAGTCTCTGGCCGGCCTTCCAAACAGCCTTCCTTTGGAATTTAAAATGAAAATAAGCAGCGCTGTAATAACTGCAAATTCTTGACACAGAGATCCCAAGATGAAAATGCATAATTAAGCGATTCTTGATTCCGTTTGAAACAAAGATTTTCAGATTCTCAATGGATGGCATGAAACAGAATTTCATATTGAAGACGTTTTTTGGTGTGTGAAAAATGTTCATTTCCATGTGATAAGTAATGTATTACCGCTCATTCTACAGATTCCTGACTTCACTATGAAGGCTTTTATCGTCTGTGTAAAGCCCGAATGTCCTAAAGATTCATTAAGGTGTTGCTGTAAGCGACGAGATGGAGCCCACATGAGCTGTAGTCGGCTCCTTGTGAGGTAAGAAATGTCAGCCTCGACTTTGAGGCAAGCTCCTCAAGTCTACCTTCATAATTATGACGTGAGGAAACACATTAATGAATAAAATATCAAACTGTGCCTTGAGTATGTAAACTTGAAAACCCCATGGCGACTCATGAGGATCTTGAAACGCTTACTTTCATGCATTTTTAATTGGTGGTAAAATAAAGGGAATGGGAAAGAAAACAGACCAAAATGAACCCCACAAAAAGTCTTTACATGTAATGCAGAGGCAATTTACAGCAATTTAGTGTGGCTGGAATTCAGCAGCCTTCTCAGGCACCTCTTTTATTTTAATAGAAGATTCAGTGACAGCACTGAATCATAGTTAAGACCATACTGCAGTGTAAGCTCGCAGTTTATTAAACAGTCAGCAGCACATTGCTTTTGATCCTTGGGAGCGTCATTGTAATAGATTACAGTCCACTATGTTGATAGTTCTCCGACCGATCCTTCTCCGGCATTCCTTCCCCTCCACATTTCACACTTCATATTTCTTCTCGGTGAGCTCAGAGGAAAAAAACAACAACACGAAAACAGACACAAGGAGCCCTGCGTTGGAATGTGAATGCAGTGACCTTGGCTCGCGCTATCCTCTGGAGTGTTGGGTTTCTCTGTGGCTGAAGGCAGGAATTTAATCACTGCATTCTTTTCTCTCTGAAACGGGTTCAATGTGACATTACGGTGAAGGACGAGATATGTTTGGAGAGTTATCAGGTCTTACACAGAAGCAGAACACTCAGTTTCCTCTGACTCTATCGTTTATCACCAGATGATTGATACTTATATCTGGTGCTGACATGCAGCCATTCTTCTTCATTCTTCTCAACATCTGCCATTAATGCCAGCGCTGCGAGTCAGAGTGTTGTTATGTTGTTGATTAGTGTGCACCACCAGTATTACTGAGATTTGTGACATTGACGGTTCCTTTCAAGTCGTGGTGTTAACACTGAACGACAAAAGTGTTGTTTTGTCATTCAGAAAATGTAAATGCAGAAGCTGAACGACACCACGAAGTGCCAGTATACCGGGAAATTTAACTTTGAATGACTTTTTAAACGTTACTTGAAATGTTATTTTTAATCTTCATTTTAAAGTTTCCTCTTGTAAGATAATATTGGGTGCATTAGTTCGTGGAGGTAGCTGGAGGAATCAAGATTTCCTTTCAAAAACACGTCAGTAAATGCTGCAAATATGCCTTAAGATTAGCTGTACGAAAACCGAGAGAAAATGTATTCTCCTTAAATGTCTGAATGCATGAAAAATGGATGTGGAAAATGTACCAATGTCATGAACTTCATGTGTTCTGGCACAGCTCTTGTTCTGACTGCTAACAAGTCTCAAAACAAATATTCGAGGTAATCCTTTGCGAGTGCTTGTTTGCATTTGCACAATACTTCAGGAGCTCTTCCCTTAAATCTATTTCCGCTCTATTAGCTGACTGATCCACAATAATGTTCTTTTCATATTCAGGTCAGATATTTCCATGCAATAAATCACTTGTATCATACTGCAAATGTGTAACCAGAAGCAGCTTTCACTTTTGCCCTTTTGCATTATCCAGTGCTGAATAATATAAATTACCTCCGCAAACAATGAATTTAAAAACAATGAAAAAGTACATGCACGAACTAAAAAATGAGGTTGCAGATACAAGAAAATATAGAAATAAGATACAAAAAAATGGCTGATAAAGATCAGTAGGATGAGCATATCTGCAGAACACATGAACTGATTGTTCTTGTGAATTGTCAATCTGATTTGATTTCAGATAAGGTTTTAAAAATATTTTTGGACACTTAAGCTCATCCAAATAGTCTGATACTCTGCTAAGTAATGAGCTTTTTGAAAATTAATCTGCAACCAGGTTATTGGAATTTAGCTTCTCTAGCTATATAAAGTCCAAAATAAGAGCCAATGAATTCTTGATATTTTTGGGGAAAATGCAAACCTTAAAAACCCAGCATTCAACATCTAGACCTTCATCAGGGCAAATATCTGACAAAGGAAAATCCAACCCTTTATAATGGGACCAAACTGAGCACACCTGTACTATGTCATGCAATTGGAAATGGAGTTCAGCACAGATATTGCTTTAAATACTTCCCATGAGCACAGCAGAGTACAGGTGGATATTTGGTCCCATTATAAGATTTTAAATTCCCTTTTGCCCTGAAGAAAATCTGAATACAGCGTCCTTATTTTTAATTGGTTGCACTGTTCATAAGTGTGCTCCGCTTCCTTCTAGAGTACTGCATTTATTTAAATTGTGTCGGATTCTGGACTGTGTGAAATAGTTTCGAGGCATGTTGCAGCCACCGGCTGCCCAGCCCTGCCTCCATCCCTGGTGAGAAGATCGAACACAGTCCAGGACATAATGCGTCACAGACTGCAAAGCACAACACACAGAGACTCATGTTGAACAATGAGGAGCTTACATTACATAACATACCAGGTGCTACTCTCTCCTCTCCTCTCCTGCAGCTCTCCCAGCATGCATTTTCCTCTGGCAGTGTTCACAGTGGGGGACTGGGTGGCTGAGCCGGTCCAAATCGGTCAAAGCCTTCCCTCTAATACATGGAGGGTCTTCGATGCTGATACTGTAATGGCTGCAAAGAAAAGTCTGCAGTTAATTGTTGTTGGTTATACTTGTATTCCGGTTTTTGCATGCATATTTCATTGGCACCAAACATCAAAATTTGAAGCAAAAATCTGTAGCAACAAAGAGGCAGAGTTGTTAACAAAAAGCAGCTTTGTGGAGAAACATTCATTGCCTACTTGTGTCAGCGTGAATAAAACATCAGCTAAATAACCTAAAACTGAAACGTTAAAGAACATGAAAAATATGCAGCAAATCTTGTGCAATGTGATGCAAGATTTGCAACAGTTATCTTAAACTGTAAAACAACCGACACGTTAAAAGTACAAGATGAACATTATGTTTCTCTGAGATCTTTTTGTTTTTCTCCTCAGGGAAGCTGCTGGGAGCCCTGACAAAACCTCTCACCTCAGATAACTGCCAGCAAAATGGCGGAAAGTAACTAAGTACAGTACAGTAAATCACGCACTTACTGATATACTTGCAACACACAAGTATACACACTTCCGTCCACTAGAGGGTACGGCGTCTTG
Source organism: Brachyistius frenatus (assembly GCF_029030835.1). Classification (NCBI taxonomy): domain Eukaryota; kingdom Metazoa; phylum Chordata; class Actinopteri; family Embiotocidae; genus Brachyistius; species Brachyistius frenatus. The sequence goes on from NW_027210743.1 coordinate 820,855, forward strand.
GTTTGCCACAACTAGGCACTTAAACCTAACCATGTGGCTTTTGGTGCCTCTAAACCTACGGCACCTTACTTTACTTTGAACACCTTCGTGGGGCCAAACGGGAACCGTGACATCAGTGATCATCTAGTGTACTGATGGGTGTATTACATGTTTTGGCGTGATATATCAGGTTGTGCATTTGGCAGCTATTGAGACGGATATTTCCCTCATTTGGGAGTTTAGTTGGTAGAGACCAAAAACAAAGCAAAATAAAGGTGAATATTGGACTTCAATTAGTGAGGTGGCCATAAACACAACCCCAAATTAATGATAATGTTGTTCCGTAAGTACTGAATGTGAGCACCAGATTGTTGTCATTTGCTGTATTATTTTTAAAGGTGACTGTGTGTCAATGTGTACCTAACTTGTTTCCACTGCCACCCCACCCCAACTCCCTCTATAGGTTCCCACGGTCATGTCTGCTCATACTGTCTCGTATGGGGGCCGTTGGACCCTCGGATGTGCGTCACATTACACACAGGGGTGTGGTACATTGTCTCACTGACAGTAATGACTTATTACAAAGATAAGGGGACCTCAACCCCCACCTGACATGCAATAAAAGTGGCTTTAATCAGTGTCATCATATCCTGAGCCCTCTCTGCCAGGTATTATCAAGCCCACAGAACACAGGAAGACAGTCAATCCCATGCCTGCTTTGCTCAGCATAAGGATATGTGAGTGCAATCTAAAAGCTGTTCCACTAACTGAGACAGAGCATCTATAGCGCCCTGTTCCTGGGGGCATATAATTTCCCATTTCAGCATATTGGCCTCTTCTGTAATTAATCTTAATTTCGGGGCAGGAAGTAGCAGGGGTGGGTATTATATGGAGGCTTCAGAGATTGGTCTGCTGTCAGGTTGGACCGTGTTCGGGTCTTTTAATAACGGAGAAAAGTAGAAATAGAACACGACTGGTTGCCATCAAGGAAAACTGAAGAGGCTGTAGGAATGATTTACAGTCACTGTCGGGATCCGGCTGCATGCAAAAGCAGCAATAAGTTAGTTTAAGACGGGCTCGCTAACTATTCTGATAGGATAGCTGACTCCATAGGCGATGACTATGGAGCCTTATTTAATCCTTTTCACCACAGTTTACTGTATCATAAATCACCACTGGTTTTATTATATTGTTTCCCAAAGGAAAACAGAGAAATATATTTGAAACAGCGGTGTGCGCTCGCTCCTTCTTTATGATTATCACCACAACAGAGGCAGGAAATAGCAATATTATCATTATCATGTGTAAGCGCAATGAGCACACCCTGACTGGGATGACAGGAGTGTGGCTTTAAGGAGAAACATTGCTGCCATATTTACTTCTATAATCACATTTGTATTCAGTAGAAAAGAAGATGTTTCTGTCATTTTACTGTAAATATGTGACCTCTGACCTCCAGATATAATTGAACTAAACTCTGTAATTGAGAAGAGACAATGCATATGGAGTTGAGTGTGTTCTGCTGAGAGCAATATGGCTGCACCTGTTAATACAGTATCTATTTTCTGTTAACACAGGAGCCCAATAGATGACTGTAGCATGAAATATGATTTGGACCTCGGGGACCAAAGTCGATACGTGTCTATATTTAATTGCGGCAATTTATTTATTTAAATCTGTTAAAGGACACGGTGCGCTGTAGGATTCAGCGTCAGGTATTTTAATGGCCCACTGCTTAAAGGATGCAAAGGAATGCTAATGAGGATAGTAAACACACTGAAATCATAGACCAGTTTTCAATACACCTTTCAAATACAGCTTTGGTAAAAACTGCAGGGACGGTTTTCCATTTGAACTGGGAATCAGTTGCTCTGTAAGGATACATCCTCCTGCTTCACCAGGCAGAAGAATGAATGTGTTTTTTAGTATCACCAAGATTATTAGACAGCTCCGTTCACAAGACAGCAGCTGGTTGTTCTTCAATTTACACCACAGTCTCGAGTTCAGGCTGAAAATCCCTCTGACATGTTTAAAATATCAAGCAGCTCCAAAACTTGCAGTAATTGTGCATATTTGCATTGACTTGCTGTTACTTCACTTGGATGATATGCAGGATATGTCGTATGGGAGATATTAACTTCTCGCCTCACTCCATCTCTTTCTGTCTCTCCTCAAGTCCTCTCTCTCCGACTCTCCCTCCTCCTTTCATCTCTCATTTGCAGTTCTTGGCTGATCTGCCACCATCTTTAAAGTCGCTCTGGATCACTGAGACTATTCCTCTCTCGGCAGCCACAGACGAACACATCCTCGCACTCTGCTGCAATATAGAGGACAGGTGAGCGGGAGATACCTGCAGTTTTACCCACACACTCGGTGTCACATTTATAAAACATTATACATGCACACAAATAAAAAGGCTAATCAAATGGAAACATGAAAGTAGCCATTTCCCTTGTGAGCGCAGGGTTTTCGATGAGAAAACCGTTGTTTTCTATGAGGGGAAAAGCAGACCGGCTTTATTTTAGTTACCGCTCGCTGAAAGTCAACATGTCTGGTTTTATTTGTTCAAACACTGGTAACACACAGGCCTGAATACTTTAAAAGATCTGATGTAAGGCAAGCCAAACAAGATAGGCCCTTTCGTCTAATCAGGGTCTTGATTGTTATTGATCTTCTCTCTGTTCTGCAAACAGAGGTTCAGGAGTATTTTCATCATTTCAAAATGAAGCGACTCCTCTCCCCTGACTGTTTTGAAGCGATTTGATTATTTTTCTGTAGGCAATAATTTGCCCTCTGATTGGTTTAAAAGGAGTAACAAACATTTACATGGCTGTGGGTTTATTAAAACATAAAAAATGATATAGAAAATAATTATTCTAAATATCTATTCCTTGTGTCGAAATCTCTCACATTTTTCACACCACAGTTTGCTGATTGTTTTCCTAACCTCACGTCCTTTGCTTTGTAAAAATGACAGTCATTAAAGGTAATGATCATGAATCTATCAATTACAGTCGACAGTAATTAGCAGACAGAATTCAGTCCTGCCAACACTCAGCAATTAGTCAGTCCTGCAGTGTTTTAGCTGAACATGTAATGTCCCTCTGCAGGCTGTTCTCAACATCAAACAAGTCAATCTATATTTTATGGACACGATGCGGCTCTTCTTGGACACATCAGTTCAAAAGAATCTTCACTACAATACCCTGCACCCATCTCTTCATAATAAGACATGAACTCTTGATGAAAAATCAATGAAAAGCCTGACCTAAGTCTATCTAACTTACTTTATATGCGACTTCCCGTTTACCTCAGTTTTCCCTTATTTGTTTTTCAGTTTGGATCTGACAGAGATGCACTCGAGTGTTTTTGAGGGCAGTGACCTGTCTCTCTTCACTCCACATCCTGCCAGCGATCAACGTGTGACTGGGATATTTTATTTACCAGACTGTTGCCGTTTCTTTAATGCAACACTAGAGCGAGACGTCCCACAGATGAAAGGAGTGTTTTCTCATCGTCTGTGCCCCGAAAAGAGACATAAAAGCGAAGGGGTAATCTGTGGTGCCTGTCGAGCATTTTCCACAATAATACAGAATAAGTATATCCTGGTCTGATTTCTGCTGCAGCCTTTAATTTTAATCCACGAGGTAGCCTATTATTATCAAACCACTCACACTGCCTGCAGGTTACTCTGCAATAATTGCAAAACAAACATTACAGTAATAATCTGAATTGTAATAATGACATATGTGGTGTACCTGGCATGTTTTTACTACTTCTCACTGGTGCTGTGTGTTTTCAGGGTCTACCCGTGTCTGCTGGAAGCAGCAGCATTCAGTCAAAGAATTTCACTCTCATTGGTTTGAATGAGGGTTTATACCTCATGCTGGTTCTGCAACCAAGAAACGCAAGAGAAACAGCAGAGCTTCATTTTTAGTAACTTGTACCTCACAGTGTTTCTGTATAATGGCAATATATGTAATTGTATAATAACAGAGTATAATACAATTGTAAACACCTTTAAAGGCATATATTCGTAATTTTTCTGCATTTGTTAACAATAATTAAAGTATTCTATATTATAACAGGTGGGTTTTTCCATATTGTCACACTTTATCAAAAGGAGTAACTGTTGTTAACATATAAATCAATAATTGTCTACTCTACTACATGTGGATGCAACATTTTAGTTATGAAATTACCATTATTTTACACTTTGGTCAGCAGAAGAGCAGTTTATTATATTTCATAATTTGATATCTCATCAACAATAGAAATAGTGCACAAATTGCTTAACTCACAAGTCTGTATTTTCAGTATGTGTCTATAAAGTGAATAATATCTTTACTAATGAACATAAAAGAGTTTCGTGGCTCATTTGCTGTGTAGTAATTTACAAAAGACTGAATGAGCGGGAGGTTAATTGAGAAATTAAAAATACCACTTGAATAAGAAGCAACTGCAAAACCAGAAATGGTTCAGTGTTCCTCGATTTGCTGGTCAATTAAGCTCAATCATGACCATTAGCCTCCGGAAATTGCAAATTCAAATAAGGATGAATGTAGTTTGAAAGGAGGCATAAGAGTTTCACTGAGGAAATATTTATTATTTTTATGAGGATCACCAGATTTCTTTCTTAAACGGTGAGAAACAAGCTCATATCAAACTTCTTTGCACTGAATCCCAATCACTGACTATCTGACTCTAACTCACTAGAGAATCAGGGATATATTTTTTTTTAATGTGGATGTATTTATGCATTTCCAAACAGTGAAATGTTTTGCAAACAAGAATCATGTTCAATCAGAGCAAAACAAATTAAAAAAAAAAAAATCCTCAGCTGGTTGCCACAGTGCTTACAAGCTTGTTAAAATGTCTGCCCACCATTACTGGAATGGAGATTAGTGTGGGGCTGGAGGCTAAGGAATTGTCAGTCAGTATCAAGGTCACTTTTTGTGCCCTCCGACCCGCGTGGCACCACACGACGCATAGCAAAGTGACCCCGCGTGCTTCATTCACATCCTCGCTGCACTCCCTGTCCCCTCCGCCTCTGGATTCCTCTCCGTATGAGTCGACAGCTCATGCCGGTGATTTAGGTGAGGACACAATGGCTGGAAAGAAAATACAAGAAAAACACACATAACACAGAAATTCATCATGCATGCTGCAAGTCACACCACTTGTGCAATCAGAAGTGTGAAGCCTGTGCAAATGAGCAGCTTGTGTGTGGCTGGTGTGCAGTCGGAGAGCTGCTATCTGATTCCTGCAGCAGAGCCTTCTGATTGTTCCTCCAGGCCAGTTTGTGACATATAAATATTCAGCCTCATCCTCATGAATCTGCATCTATTAGATATTTTAAACCACAACCAACTTGTTCTTTTCTCTTTCTGTACATCTTATCAAACTCTGATAATTTATTAGATCTATTTTGTTTCATTCAATTCACTAATTAAGCTAAATTATGTGACAGTGTCTTTGGTCCCTGAGTGTTTGGCTCAAACTCTCATTCAACTTGAGACATTTTCATCCACACCAACTGGGGTGACAGTTTGGTGCACAGACTGTGGAATGGATTTACAACTCCTCCAGGCTGTCCCGTTTTCTGAAAATGTTGAATAGTGATGATAAAACTGTCAAGGAGTTTGCCAGAGTGCCTTTGTTTCTGGACATGAGGCAACTCAAGGCTACAGGTTTCTTCAGCCTTCACAAAAAACCCAACCCACTGCCAGGGTGGCCACATGTGACCCTGTGGGGGTCAGGCAGACTGACCTGAAAGCAGAGACTTCTGTGGGGGAACTAGAGTCCTTCTCTTGACTATTGACGAAGCTACTATGACCAACTCATTCACCCCAGTCTAGGATATTGCTGGTTAGAAGTGCTCCTGTGTTGGTTGTTTTCCCTCAAGTTTGCATCACTTTACGTCAGGAGAATTTATTTAGTTGACCAGCTGCTCTTTGCACATTACCATCTCATATATTCTGATCAAGTGGCAAATCCCCCCGTCATCACCCGTTGGTTCATGAACTTTTGAAGCCTTGGGCCTGCATTTAAACCTTCACTGTCTTGTTGTTGTTGTTTTTAGACAGAAGTGACCATATTTGCACAAGAGATTGGAGCTGGGGATGAGTCAGGATGGATCTGACTTAAAAACCAGAGGATTGCACACCTGCCAACCTACTGCAGCACAGGTATGTCAATCAAACCCCCAAACATGCCTATTTTTGAGCCCTAATATCTAAATAATTAGGAATTTATTTCAAAAGGACCATTGGAGCCAAACATTTATTGGAGCCAGCCTCTAGTGGCCATCAGTGGTGTTACACTCAAAGGACCTCCTGCATTGGCTTTAATGCTATACAGTCTATGATTCTGACTACTTATAAGTGTACAGTTATCAATGTATTGAAATCATTATTTTGTGTGATTACCACTTGTGGGCAAAGAGTCCGCTGTTGCTTCTGCTCAGCACAAGTTAGATAACATTGTTTTAAAATATAATGTTACCCTGAAAAACAAATGGAGTGAGTTGGTCATACTTACAGGGGAAAGTTGAGGTTTTACCACACACATTATATTACAAGTCTGTCACTGTTTCTTATTGAAGTCAAATCAACTTAATCTATTTTATCTGCTCCACAAAGCTGTTGTAGTTTTTAACTGTCTGTGAGTAATACTGGTATTTGTTTCACATTAAACACTGAAATAACTCTCACACAGTGAGGTGTGACAGTGATTATCAAAATTAACCCACTCTGTCTATTTCTGACACAAGACGATGTAACTGTTGATGAGAACTGTAGAGAACGGCACAGCTGTACAGGAAGGACATGTGCTTTGTACACAAGTCTGAGGAAGGGCACCTCTCTTGGATATTCAGACTTGTTGTCTCAAGACTCACAACCTCACAAGAAAATTGTTCAAATGCAGCAGTTTAAATGTGTGTAACACCTGCTTGATGTTGCTAGAGATAAAGCAGGTTTAGAAGCTTTGTGCATGAAGGTTTTTTTTCACAAACACATTATAACACTCAAATCTTAAGTGCCTTTAGTCAGCCAGAAACACCTGTGTATATTGCTGAGTTATGATTAGTGGGTTTAAAGTGTAGGTGTGATGATTTTAAAGACACAAATTGTTCTAAATGCATGAATGTCAGTGTCACAGATGTGTAAACTTACACTTACAAATGGAGCTGTCACATTTAATAGCACTAACTGTACCAACTGGTTTGCCAAGTGTCCATCCGACTGATTTCATCATCAGGCTGTCAACGACTAACTGCTGCTGCACAGGAAACAACTTAGTAATTGTGAGAAAACAGACAAATCCCGCAGCAGATACTGTACTGTACAATCAGGGAGTTATTTGAATATGTTTTGCCATTGATATTACAATCACATATTTCATGGCACATTGTTTGAAAAGTTTCTTAGGGAAGCCTGAAGCATAAATATTCTTTGAACACAAAAGATCAATTGTCTCCAATGATCAAAAACTACAGTGCTGGACTGATTCCCTTTGAAGTTTAAGGCAGTCCTGCTGAAGGCTCCTGATTTCAAACACTGCTGATTCAGTGACATTTCATAACCTCTGCAGTGCATTATCACGCTCTAATCTATTTTGAATGAGTCAAGGATGGCATCTTACGAACACTGCCTTATTCATGCTCATATGCAGTAATCACATCATAATTCCAGTAGTGAAAACATATATGTTGTGTCTGTATTTACACATTCTCACTATATCATTTCCAGCCAGTTCAAAGTATAATTGTGGTAGATTTGTGAACAATATATTCCTAATTGGACCATGTATAACACAGTAATGCTGGTATCAAAATCTTTGTATATTGGCTGGTGATCCTTCTCATTAATGGTGGCAGCTAAAATGTAAATGTCTATAATTTGCTACAAATCAGACCCCCCAAAAAAATCGGCTTCATGTTTTACTCACTGCTGTCTGTCCTCTTAAAAAATGTTGATGTTGGTGTGAAGAAGTCGATTGTTAGCGCTTTGTGAGGAGGAACTAGACATTGGATGTAGGTGCAGTTCAATCAATCAATCAATTCATTCAAAGTGCAGAATCACAGAGCAACATAGTCCCAATATACATTGCAATTACAAAGAATATATGGACCAGAACATATAGCAAGGAAATAAAATCATAAAAGTAAAACTGCCTCATTTAAACATCAATGTCAACATAGAGAATATAGAGCAGAACATATGGCAGGCAAACAAAATTATAAAGTTGAAATAAGTCAACATTAAAACATCAATAGTTCTGTTCACAATCACGTCTGCAAATTATCAGAAGTAAACTTGACAGTTGAAATAAGTCAACAACAACAATCTCTTTCTGGAAATAAAAACACTTTTTGGTGCTTTGAAGCTGCTGTGTTTGTTGTGCTGAGATGACCGCAGACGTCTCTGTAGAAACATCAGCAACTTCACCCAAAACTATCAGCATGATTAGAGACTACAGCGGTCTGGGTAACTCTGTAAGATATTACATTTATATTTTTGGTGAGCAGGCCTTCTTTGTCTCATGCTTCCATTTGTTGTATGACTGCTGGCTCAAGAATGACAATGTCAGTATTTCAGTTTGTAACACCTCATTATGCTGAGTGTAAACTCTGTGTGTTATGTGTGACTGAGTTTTCAGGCCAGATCAAGGTCACCAAATGGAGAAATTACACTGGCAGGTGTTTTAAAAGTGGAATTACAGTGTGAAATACAGGAGCTCAGAGTTTAAGACTAAATCGTGTTTTGTGATAATCTGCACCGAACTGTAGCTCTGTGTTAAAATGCAGCTCCTGTCGACTTAAACGTGGTCTCTCTCTTTGGATGCTCATCAGGCCTTCGGTGCAGAAAGATGTGTGACCTTTACATGATGAACCATGTGGGGCCACGGTTCTGACATATCGTTTTGTCTTGGGAGTCTTTGGCAAAGAGGCTCAACTCTCTTCAGTGCAAGAACGCGTGACAGAGTTCTGGGGTTTTTGAAAGGCCACTATCCATTTTCAGAACATTTAACAAGCAACTAGGACACACTGTGTTTGCTTGGCCCCGTGAATCATATCGGCCCACCCACATCATCCCCCCTTTATTTGCTCTAATGCGTTCTTAGCTTGAGGAAAACATTGAGTTGTCTCGGTGACAACACAGAGTTATGTCTGTGCGCAGCTCTAATTTCTTTTGTTACCATCTGTTGCCAACATGATTACTATAAATTATTTCGGGGACTATGGTCTTCACCTTTTCTTACATTTTCTTTTCAATGTTTTTTGATGCACAGTACTGGATGCTGGAGGCTGGGTAAGAGCCTCGGATAAACAACCAAAGTTAAATCACCACACTATCACAAAACAAGAACTGTGATATTGGATCAGTTAAAGGGGATAATTCTTTTCTTTGTTTTTATCTTCTGGTGTATCCTTGCATGATTTACAGTTTAAATTTTTTTTTTTGCAAAAACAGGCCTTTTTAACTTGTGCCTCTGATCTGATTGGCCAGATTGTTTTCACTCAAAATGTCAACTTTTAATATACATTGGTAAATGCTCGAGCCAGAATTAAACCTGACATATGTGAACAGACAATAACAAAAAAAACCTGAACAACCTTAAAAACAATCTCAATGATTGATAAAGTCAGTTCAATTGGAAAGTAGAAGTACCACTGTAGATATGGAGTACAGAGCAGGCGGGAGACTGGAATAATGTTTGTACCAAATCTGTACATGTCAAATGAGATATGATTAAAGGAATAATTTAATATACTTTTATTTTTTTCTTGTGTTAGCCGTCATCAGAGACATTATGTTTCCAGGTGGTCTGTTCTTCTGTTTGTGTCTTCAAATTTAGCACAAAAGTTCACTTAGTCCCAAGGATGAACTTGTTAGATTTTAGGGTTTAAAGGTCAAGGTCAGTGTGACCTCACGTCCTTCTCATTTCTTCGTCCCACACTTGTTGAACGTGATATTGCAGGAATACTTTTGAGGGAATTTCTTCAAATGTGGCACAAACAAATCACTTGGACTCAGAGATAAACTGATTTGATTTTGGTGGCCAAAGTTTCCTCCCACCTCACAAAAACATGCTTTTGTCCTTAAATCCAGAACGTTAATCCTTTCACACAAATAGCTGATAGAATATAATGATGAAGTGATGCTAGTTTATATTTATACTGTCACATCAAAATCTTCTGCAAAAACACTTTTCTGATTATTATTCAACGCCATAATAGAAGAATAAAAGGGCAGACAGTGACCATGTTTCACATGAATGGGTGACACCTATCTTGGGTGTCCACCTTTAAACTATAATGATCGTGGAGCTCTTCTGTGCTGTCGGGTTGAAAATGTTTGTGAAGCATCCACATTGTTGCTTCTATACAGCAACATCAACTTTACTGGCCAAGCATATGAACACATACAGGGATTCCTTCAATACAGTCTATAGTCACTATATATGAGTCTGGATGGAAATGGATATAAACTTGGTTGGTGGAGGCATACAACCATGAGGCAGTAATTCTAGTTTCTATTTATTTATCTACCAGAATTATACACTTAAATGTAAATTTGTTCAGCAGCAAGTAAAGCTATGAAAATATCTAAACTTAGAAACCATGAACCTTCGAGCTCAAATTATTCTCTTGAACATGATTTTCATACCACACCAAGATGAAGGCATACCAGCAATCTGAATAGTAGGAAAAACAAACCTTGCATACCATAAAATCATTGCAACGTAGTTGACAGTGTTGATAATTATGTGATTTGTTCTTTAATGACCTAAAACAGACAAAGACTTGTGCGGTCCTTGAAATCTGAAGAGCCATCAGAGTGTTCTTTTGTTCTGATTTTTGCTGCCGGATGCAGAACACAAGTCACTGAGTTTGAGTGAGAGAAAAACACATTCGGAAACCTTCAGCTTCGACTCCTTGAAGAAATGTGGAAGCGTTGGCGTGTTGAAAAGAAAAAGACATTCACTTCAAAGTCAGGCAATGATTTTGGTCTGTGTCAAAGCCCCGGCACGACTTCCAGAAACAGACAAAACAAATCAGCAGCAAACAGCATTGCACATATTTGTTCTTGACACTTTGTGGTAAGTCATCACTCGACAGTTACAGATAACACAGACAGTGTTTATTTAGAATCCACACAGAGTGGAGTGGTAACATTGTAAAGATCTCTGTTTCTGTCTCAAGAAAATCCAGTACAAAGCTCCAGCTCAGTGGGAGCTCGGTTTCATCTTTTTCTGTACAATATTTATTTACTGAGTTCAGAAAGGTCTCTCTAAAGCCTCCTCGATTCATTCTTACTGGACATGTCCTCAAATGGATGATGATTGACTGAACTCTCAGCATCATTTAATCACCTCCTCTTCAGATGAAAATGGATCATTGCCCAAACTACATGGCCATTAATACAGGGGGGTAATGTCCCTGCTGTGGTTTTCTAGTTTTTTGCGTATAAGCAAAAACACTTCATACTGAGGATTGCTGATAGTCCAGTTTAATAATTAAGCAGTCAAACAACTCTGATGCTGTAAGACACAAAGGTTGACAATTCCAGTGGAGCTCACTAAGTCCCAGTTATGTCAGTAATCATTACTTGTCATCTTACATTTTGAACCCATGTAGTGCAACTTGTCATGCATTTCAGATTAATTCTTTGTTGTCTGCATATAAAATAAAATGTCTCCGCCAACCATGAGCCATTAAGCTCTGCCCATTTCGCCCGGCTGAGAGAACAGATGAGCCTCGTGATGTCTTTTACCTTTTCTCTCCGATTTCAAGGGTTGGTGTGAAGTCGTTCAGACTTCAATTACTTCCACAAGAAGAGAACTGTTAAGTGGGCATTTTTCTCTAAATTACCAAGAAGATGACAGGCTTGTAGATTGTTGTTTTAAAGGTGCATTAACACACCATTTTCAGCTCTTAGCACATAGTCTTGAGAGATGCCAAATTGAGGCCCATGTCCCTGATTACAGATTGCCCAACTTTTTTTGGATTTAGTTATAATTTCCTCACAGCAAATCATTGGATATCGGCAAAGTTTAAATGTCTTCTTTAAAATCACGTGTTGTATTGTGGTCAGCATTCTAGTACAGCAGAAAAATCCAACAACATATTAGATGTATGAATTCATCAAAAACTATCAAAAACCGTCGACTGAATTAATCATATTCCATCTTTGGAAGCAATGTAGTAGTTGACTGCTCAAAATATAATTTAGTTTCACTCCACTCTTTAAGTTGTCTCTCTTGATAGCATAGAGAGCACGATAACACACTTTCCGATGATCAAAACCTAAATGAATCTTTGCCAGTGACATACATTGATTTATTTTCCCAACTGCATTTTTCCTTTATTAAATTTGAGGATTTTAGGGAAAAAAATAAAGGTTCAAACTGAACTATACTTTTTGAATGCTGCCTACTCTTTCATGTCTATATTTCTTAAATATAATTTTATAAAAGCTGTTGATTTGATGTATATTTAAATTCTAAAGCATTGCTGAGGTGCCATTGTGTTTGAATGTTGCTATCAATATGACCTTAACTCGCATGACCACAATCAACTTTTTTGGAAATGCATGTGAACTCAAGGTTTCGTTGGACATATGATAGTGGACAGATATGGCTGTAAACTGTATCTTGACTGGTTGGCAAAAGCATACAACTGCGAGGCGACATTTCTCATTCTGTATGAAACCAACATGTACAAATTATGACAATCTGTTTCTTGGCTGGGGGCAATGACTTGCTGAAGTCTCCTCCTGTTGCTAGGTCAGTGTTCTTCTCACAGTTCATTTTTTTGCACTTTTGAAAATGTAGTTTCTTAAATAAATTACATAATGCTTTGTTAATTTTGGACAGAGCCAGGTTAGCTGTTTCCATGTTTCCAGTCTTTGTGCTAAGACAAACTTAGTGTCTGTCTATTTTATTTAACAGAAAGATACAATATTGATAGAGTTTTTTTAATTAATTAATTTATTTTTATCTTACTCTCTGCAATAAACTAAATAGGTATACAGTTTTTCCCCATGTTAAACTTTTCCTTGAACTTGTTATCATTTGGATTTTTTTCAGCTATAGCAGACTCTTATTATCTGAGTAAAGTTTGCAGCAGATGGCCACATATCACATTAGAAACTTCACTTTCTCTCTTTTATTGTCAAAATAAGGGGAATTCTCTTTGTTCACATAAATAAATATAGAGCAGACTCAAACAGTAAAGCTCTATGAGGAAGAGTAATCAAAGCAGAGAGCTGGCTGGAGTGAGCAGCAAATGTCTTAAAATATTCAATATGTGGGTTTGGGGTTGAGGGTCGCTGAAATAGGAGCCCTTAAAAAAGATAAGAGAAGGAGTTGGACTGACACTGACTGAATGAGCCCATTTTCTCTGAAAGCATGAAAGTAATGACACAATGGAAAAGCTTTAATAAGTCCCATTACACTAAAGCAGAGCCAGTGTGATTGCAAAAAGCTTCGCTACAATCTATAATAATTTCACTTTGAGATTCTATCCCAGGCAGGTAGAGACAATCTCGATGGCTTTGCATTTGCTCTGATTATTGTCTCCTGTTCTCCAAAGCAAGGCCATTCGTTCCACAATTACAGAGAGTTATGTTCAAGAATGATTCATCGTTTTTTTCCAAAATGCCTACACATTAAGGGTCAATGAGGTATTATATCAACAGAGCAGGTCCTCCATCCATGTTTACGATGCTGATGGTGTTTTACTCACAACCCCGAAAACAATCACGACAGCTTTATGGTTCCATTTCATTAGAGACGCCTTCATAAATCCCAACCCTACATTCATAATTACATCTGAACAAGCAATACAAATATAGAGTATCGATCAACAAGGCAAATGGAAGCATAATTCATGTGATACATAACTGTAGAGCTGAGATTATAATAGTTTAAATACTGTGCAGCTGTGCAAACCTTTTCTTTATCTTTGGCCCACAGTGGTGCCAGAGGTGGTAGGGAATATATTACAGAGATCAGTTCTTAATGCTGCACACTTATAACTCGAATTTCCAAAAGACTGAAAACAAAACAACAACTACACATAGGAAATCAAAACACTATTATATTGGTATTTGTTTTATATATTAAATGTGTCAAATTAACAGAAAAAAATATGCTGCTTGTACGTGCAACTTGTAAAAAAAAAAAATAAATAAAAAAGTGCCAGACTAATTAATGAATAGCAGTAACAGCATTCAGATTACTTGCTTCGTTTTCCTTTTTTCACCCATTAGCAGTAAAGTGAATGTTTCAGCTGACGTACTGTTAGTTTTCACCACCTGCTGGGTCTTATAACTTTCACGATCTGTGTGCTTCAGCTGCTGAGGCTAGTGGGCTCTGGGGTTTGGCAACAACGACAAAAGTGTTGAAAGTCTGGGTAAGTGGTGGTCATTTGGCAGAGCTCCTTATTGTGCTCTGCACTCCTGAACACGCTGCCAGGCACATTCGCTCAGTTGAATGAGGACTTAATTATCTAAGTTACAGACTCAGACTGGCTGCATTTATCAGGCATCCTGAGTGTGTCTGTTATCACAGATTACCCTTTCTTTTCCTCTGGGGGTCCCTTGGGCACAGTTCTATACACTGAATTGACCTATGCTGTGATCCCACATTTAAATGGAAGGCAGTGGGCAGAGCACAGTCCTCTGCCAACACTGAAGAGTTGTCTGACTTGCAAAGCTCCCGCCTCCATAACAGTTTGCATATTATCATTTGTCTTCCAGATAGACTTTTTTTTCCCCAAACAAAATTGCATTTAAATATAAGGTTGCTTTGCAGATGACTTGAAGTTCTGGTTATTGCAGTGGATGAAAGCTTATGTAAAGGTCTGGTTTGATATTTTGGGAAACCTCTCTATTTGCCTTCTTCCCAGGACTTAGATGAGAGGAGTGATACCACTCTGATATCTGTTTGTTCAACCTGTTCTCATCCCCATGCATTGTCGTGCGCTGGCCTCTCACACATATGACCATGGTGCCTTAAGTTTAGGCACCAAAAAACGTATAATTAGTTTTACGAAAAGATGATGGTTTAGGTTACAATAAGTAATTTTACATATGTACTGTTACGTAAGTTAAATACATTACGCAAATAACTTGCATCACTTAGAAGAAATTGACTTTGACTTTTGCTTCCTCACAGACATGACCACCAGTCCCTGCTGCCAACACCAAAGGACATCTAGTGTGTATTTCTATGACACCAACAGCTCTGACAAAACATCAGGACTTGATGGCAAGGGAATGACAATCCTCCAGTCTGTTAAAATCAAAGCTACATCCACTGGCTGGAAAACAGCCTTAGCACAACGACCTGAAATATGAAAAACAGCTATCCTATCTCTGCCTGAAGCTGATATAAATCAGCACCTCGAAAGCTCATGAATGAACATGTTCTATCAGATATGATTAATACAAAACTGGAATATACTTTTTTACAGGGGTTTTACGTACCAGACACCCTCATGGCCGTGATCCATAATGTTTTTGAGTTCACACACACAACTGGTCCTGGATGAGTTCAGCACATAACACAGACATGTGAGTAGCATCAAAGCAACCCTGTCTTTTAGAAATTATGTTTCTATGTAATTCAATTGTTTTTCAAGTTACTTTTATGTGCAGTGTTTTTTGCTGTCTTTGCTTTTGCTTACATTAACCAAGTGCTGTGAGCGCTCAACCATAAAACAAATTAATGTTGATGTCATCACTACTGGATATTATACTGCAATATTTTGGCAGAAAAATATGTTATCAGTTAACATAATACTGCTACATTTAGTAGCAAGTTTGGGACTTGCCAAATACATCAATGTAACATTTTCTCATCTTGCTAATGAAACATTTTTTAATCAAAAATCACAAAGACAGGGAACAAAGTTCACAACAAGTTTTCTTTTAATGAGATAGCAGTTCAATATTTTGCAGTTACATTCCCTACTTTTATTGCCTGATTACAGTGCCAGAATGCAGAAAGGCTGTTTTATATTTTCATGAACAATACTGTAAATGACTTGTGCTGCCAAACAGGAATTGTGGGTTAAAAGAATGTACATTGTTACCTTTTTTTTGTCACCATACAGTTGGTTTCTTTCCTGTGGTCCTTTATATTTCACATGAGAACAATGTAATGCAAATCCCTTACCTTGCTTGCATGTGAAACAATGTGTTTGTTCCCCCTGAGGGTGGCTACCCACTGCAGCGGTATCCCAGGAGCTCGTACGCATCTTCCACCACTTAATTAGTTGACTGTGTGCCCGGAGACCTGTTCTGCACTTGACCTTTGTGAAGGTAAGGCAAGCAGCACATGTTCAACAGACCACAGGAAATGAGGTGAGAGGAAAGGTTTTCAAAGGTGTGTGTGTGTGTGTGTACATAGATGTGCATGTGTAGCTACGTTATTCCTCTTTCCTCAAGAATGCATGGCTTCTTTAATGGGAAGCTTTTCATTAGTGTGGCACAGAGCTTGTCATTTGAATTACCTCAAGCATGAATACATTGATACATACCGAGAAAATACCGAAATGCTCCTGCAGAGGAAATAAAACCATTTGTTTTGGAACATCTTTTAATTTAGAGGAACAGCTTGAAGTACTTGAAGATGCACAGCGATAGAACATGTTCCAGGGAAAAACCTTGGGGAATGATGACACATTCAAAAGGTGCATCGATGCAGGTAGAGGTTAGCTCGCATGCCATTTTAGTATTTAATGAGATTTCTTCTGGAGGCGTTTCTGGCTGGCAAGTTTCAAACCATCTAAAAGGAAATCTGCTCTTCTCATTGTCCATTGGAGAAAAGGAACATCCTCATTATCCTGCATGGCTTTGGCTCACTAAAGGGGACAAGAAGATGTTTCAATATAAAAACTTCAACACTGTCCCCAAACTGCAGAAATCTTCTTAGAGAAACTGCACGTTCTAGCAAAAATGTCAAGTGAAAAAAAAAATAAAAGAACAGAAAACACAACAAGCCTATAAATATTCCATCTTATTTTTAGCTTTTTTTTTTTACAATAGTGTTTGAAATTTCTTTGTTATTGATGGATTTTTTTTTTTTTTTAAATCAGCTTACAGTTACTGTTCTTTCTGGGACACAGCACATTCGCAGCTGTTTTTCTTTAGATGTCTTCCCCAATACTCTTTCACAATACTGAAATTGCACACACAACCATGTAAAGTGTGTGAAGTTTCAGGGTTGGCGTATCACTGGAACTTCAATAGGTTTCCGTAGCAGGAGTTATAAAAGCCCTCTACAGCTTTCGAGTCCACAAGAGGTGAGTGCAAAACACATATTTGAATGCTCCCTCATTATTTATTTTTATTGAATAAAAAGGGAAATGTGTGGACTCTCTTGTAATGGATTTTAGTGTGTACTGTTAGACATTTCTGATGAGTGGCAGAGGTGTATTTTACTTCAGAGTCTTCCAAAGTTCATGACATTTACAACAGCTTCTTTGGTATTTACTTTGAAGGTTAGAATGGTCAGTCAGACAGCTTTTAGTTACCAATTCAACCTTTGTTTCTTCATAATTAGGATTTAATACACCAGCCTGATACACCAGATCCAAATTCACTTTGTGGGTCTGGTCACCTACGTTGGGGATTGTTTCCAGTTGCTGCCTAATGGGTGTGGACCTTGTTTTAATTTTGAAACTATTGGAGAAGCCTTTCACCAATTAGCATTGTGTTCTCGTGTTCCCAATCAGATGGAGATTCCCGCTTGTTTGTCCCAGCTCATCCGAATATGGTCACTTTGGCCTCCAAAATAACAAGGTGGTGACGGCTGAAATCTGAACTTGAGGCTTCATAACGGTATTTCACAAACCAGTGGGTGACATCATAGTTGGTTGCTGCTTGGTTATCACAGTTAAAAATCCCCACTGGTCACTGATTGGTTTGGGCTTCAGTGTGGCTGAGTGAACATTAATGAGAACAGGGTTTCTTGACAACAATCCCAGCGAAGACTGAAGCTGTGAGTAGTAGACAGGCAAAGCCAGAGTGACAGCATGTGTTTTAACTGCTGCAACCTCATCTGTGACATTGCAGGTGCACACTGCCTTCAATACTAAGAAGGAAAAGTTAATGAGCACAAGCTATGCCATTTCCCCGCATGCAATATGCTGCATATAATGAGGCATGGATATTTCCAAAAATGTTAAACTAATATTAGAAGTCACATGGAAAGAAGCCTGATAACACATCAAAGTATTTATTGGGTATCATATGGTTTTAACAGGGTGGGAGTTTGCTTTGTCAATGCCATCGAGCTCTAAGCATTCTTGGGGAAACGTTCTAAGTAACTGAGCTGAGACAAAGTTGAGCTTCTTGCTAAACTGGCGTGTCTCCTGATGGCTCACTGAGTAGCAGGCAGCTGCAGACAGCATTGGCAGGTTAATCAAAAATGTATGGAGGATATCACAAATGAGAGTTTAAATACTGCTGTTGGCTTACGGACATGTACTGGAGGAGCACAGTCAGAATGCAAGTGAATATCTAATTTCCTTAATATGGAAAGTCACATTGTCACATTAGTGTGAGTGTGACTAGATAGGGCTGCTGAATTCACAGCCTTGCAGCAGGGGATTAAACAATGAAAATGAAACACCTTTGGAAGAAGGCACGGATGTTTTTCATACTCCAAATATGCCAGAACTAGTTTGACCATTAGCATAGCAGCTTTACTTGTTTGATTCAGGTTGCTTTCCTTAGATTACCATCTTTTCAAATCAAATATAAAAATACATTCTGCAATATTAACTTATATCATTTAAGTTATTTATTATACTTACACAGAATAATATTAGTATAGTGTACATTTGTATACAAACAGTTGAGGATTTTGTTATTTTTCAATCCTTTTTACTTTTTGCAGAAATTGAGTCCTTGTTTTTCTGTACTTTTCCTTTTCTTCGGAGTTTTGGAGTCATCCGTAGAAATGATTAATGATAACTCTGATTGGCTTCAGGGTGAAAATTCAGGAGGTTAATGGAGCTGCTTTGCAAAGAGACCTATTCAGAGCGGAAGCACAGTCAAACCCATCAAAAAAAGGAATCTTGAAAGGTAATGAGATCATTGGCAACATTTGGATCTTTCAACAGGTGCAGTACAAACCTATCAGGGCATCTATCTAAAATTACCCATGAAATGTGGTCAGTAGATAAGATTGTAGGTTGAATATACTGGTCAGAAGAGTAAGTAAAAGTTATCTTGTTATGATCTTGGCTTTACAGCTGGTACAAGTTGCAAGCCTTGATTTGGATGTGTTTATTATGAGTCATCAAGTGATGAGCTGAAAAGCCTGTACAGTAGGTCTCTAGTACATTAAATTTAAATAGAGTGTTGGTAATGAAAACTCCTAAATGAGTGTGGTGCACTTGTTGGGTTAAATCTAGCCCAGTATCACAACAAAGTGTGTAATGGACTCATCAGTCTACTAGAGGATACCGTATCAGTGTCACATTCTGTCTCATGGAAAGCAAACGTATGTAAGATGAGAGCGTTAGGAAGGTCATGTGACAAAGTACAAAGAGTGTTGAAATCTGTGTAGGGAGGCAGTCTGGGGTGTTTAGATGGAACAAAACACAAGACTTTTGCCCAGGAGTCTGTGAGAAAACAAAACATGGATTTCTTGTGACGTCAGTAATTTACTTACATAACGTAATATATGTAACTTTCATAGAGTAACTTACATGAAATACGTAACATTACTATTATTGCATTTTTTTTTAGCCCAAACCATGATTTTCTTTTTCCTGACACCAACCAAGCAGTTTTGGTGTTAATACCTAACCAACTGCTGAACGCATCACATTAAACTCAAGCCATGTTTTTTATTTTTCTTATACCTAACCACATGGTTTTTTGTGGCTAAATCTAAGACACTTTACTTTCCATGCCTTGGCGAGGATAAGCATGACAGTAACATGGTATTGTCTCGTGGACTGATGGGTGTTTGATCATAAACTGATCAATATTACAACAAGAATCCCTGAATACTGTATGGCTGTGTGAACCATAACTTGACACCACAAAAGCAAAATGCTACAGCTCACGTTTACTCATCTATACAACTGACAATAAAAAAGAAAATCCCCAATAAATACTTGCATTTCAGATGTTTGCCTTTTATTTTGATGATCACAACAAAAATACAGAAAGAGTTTAAGTAGAGTTTAACAAATGGTAAAACTTTTTCAGTGTAAAAGCATCTGTTTTGATAAAGCTGGTATTTTTTATTCTCATTTTACAGTACATTTATTCAGTAAATTTGTCACCATTGCCTGTGAGATTTTCATTACGAGATAAATTTCATTGCAGAGTAATTGACAGACTGATTTTATTATTCATTTGACATTTCGATACAACTTCCTGTTGAGTGTTCGTTTTAACAGTAAAGACAGTGGTTCATTTTCAACGGAAATAAATAAATAAGCAATCTAGGTAATGAATATTCAAACATTGTCATCATTGTTTGTCTGGTGAGACTAAATGACACAACGGCAATGAAATGGTTGCTTGTCAATGAACTGGTTAATGAGATAAAACTGGTTGCCTGCTGATGAATTCAACCCATAACATGTGTTATGGGTATGGCAAGGAAGCTGTTTTTTTTTTTTTTTTTTATACAATTTTTTTTTTTTTTTGTGTAATATTAAAGAAATTACACTTGTCACCAGAATGACCCAGCATGATGTGAAACCATTTATATAATTTGATGTGTAAGACTGAGTTGTATACTATTTTATATTAATCTTGTCAATTTATATATATATATATCTTGATAAACTTGTCTTTTAAACATTTTGTTAAAGATACCCTCTTTTATATTTCAATGTGTCTCCCGAGGTAGCCATTTCAAAAACAGCAATGTTTCTGTATGGTACATTCAGTCCCACTTGAAGTCTTGTCCCACAGTTTCAAAGAATTTGATATTAAATGGCCTATAAAACTCCTGCAGCTGCTCTATGACCTCCCGGTCGATCTGTACATGAGTCCTGCCCTTGGATTTGCCAAGACATCGTGGTTGGCTGCTGCTCTCTGGCTTCTTCAGGCAGGGGAAACCTTTGGTTCGATTAAAGTAGAAGTGCTTGTCTGTGATTATTCGTTTCAGTCCCAGAAAGTCCTGAACGCGACCCATTTCCCCTGCTGGATCCGTTATCAGTCGCTCACCACTCACAAAGTGTATCTGCGACAGCCGAAAGTACTGCAGCCAGTTCTCCAGGTGCAGAATGTACATCCCAATCCGAATGGCATTCCAGGAAGTGTCAACAATACCTAAACTTCTGTTCTTAAACGCCAGCTCGTCGAACGTAGGGATGTCGGGCTTCTTGGAAAGAGTCTGTGTGTAGTCGGAGATGGCTCTTGTGACTGGGTTACGCACTACAACAATCAGTTTGGTCTCGTGGGACATGCTGGAGATGCGTCTGGGTGCCTCTCTGGTGACAAAGTAGCTGGGAGTCTTCTCTAATGTGATCTGGCTGTCGAGGGTTCGTGGCATTAGTCCCCTTGTGAGGAAAAACACAGAATAAAACACACGAATGAGTCAGCAAGAGTTGTATTTTTCTGTCCAGGAACATTTCACCATGCTTTTCAGTTTTATGAGTGACAAATAAAAACATATCCAGCTCAGGTAGAAGTTTCAAGAGGAATGTGAACAGTACTGCGTGTAACTTGCATCACAAGAGATCTAGGAAACAGTGGTTCAGAATGATTTTTTGCAGTCGAAGTAGCAACACCACAGTGCAGAAACTCTGAAACAAGTAAACTCATGTTTTAAAAATTTTACTCAAGTAAAATATTACCATACAAATGTAATTAAAGTATCAAACTTAAAAGCACCTATTATGCAGAATAGCTCATTTCAAAAGGTACTGTATATTATGTTAACTGATTATAGTCTCACACGCATTCATCACTTCTAGCTGGTAAAAATGGGACACATTATTTATTTAGTACTTAAGTAAAAGTACTAGTAACAAAAATACAGAATATATTAGATACATATGTAAAATTCTGTAAAAATTCATGTACCATCAGTCTTAACTTTGGTATAACAGCAACAAGCAAATACAATCTTTACATATTCAAAGGATTATGGAGAAAGCTGTGGGTGTGTTAAATAATTGCAAGTCTTTTGTAATGCATTAATATGTTGACACAAACACCTAAATAAAAACACAATGTGAATGTATTTGTTAGACATTCAATGGTGACAGGACAGCTTGTAAAACAAAACCATGCATCATAATTATCATCATCAAGCTGCCAAGTTAGCGGCTTTACAAACCACAGGCAAATGATTGCATTTGTCATATTTGTCATGAGAGTTTTCCTTCCCAGCGTAATATGTCATTCTGTTTTGGCACTTTGGTTCAATAACAGTTGATTAATAACCATCTTGTGTCGGCTGTTGAGACAATGAATGCCTCGTTCACAATTCGGTGATCAGCCATACTTTTTCACACATCCGTAGTTCTCTGCTTCCTCAGAGGCAACTCTGCTGTAGCATCGGCACAATAACTTGGCAGTTTGGGAAGAATAATTCCAAGATGGCTCTTTGAAAATTATCCTTAACGTTTATGATTAGAGGAGATATAGTGGCTGAATTTTTACAGCTATATATTCACAGCAGGTGAATCCGCTCCTGGACTTCAGGAACATTCCCACACAGTTTTGATGATAAATACCACACTTTCTTTATTATTACTGGAGGAAGGCTTCGATTAAAACCTAACCTTTCTCGTAGCTCTCTCTTTCAAGGTAGGGGTAGCCATAGGTTACCTCTAAAGTCTTGGAAATATTGATCCATTTAGCTTTATTTATGAATCCTGAGTTGCTGGCTTGGGTGCCTCAGGGCCACCAGGGAACTATTAATCTTTTATGAGAACAGCACCCTTTCAAGCAAACAGCTTTGCTACACACTAAAAAACTTGCAGCCATTTTCCAGATGGTGCAGAGTCTAAAGTGATCTTTGGTTGTCTGCTGAGGGAACTGTTTGTTATCTGGCTTGTCAAGTCCATACATTTCTACCATCCTCAGAGATTAACATTGTATAGATGAGTGAAGGATCGTGTATGTGCTTGTTCAAAACTGCAACTTGGCATATTACAGAACTTAACTGCCAACATTAACACATACAGTGAAAGGTCTCAAATGATCCTTCTAAAAATAACATACACAGCCAACCTGGTGACAACAACCCAACAAAACAGCAGCATCCTGCAGACAACATCTTTACACTTTCACCACACCAGGAAGGAGGAATTCAGGAAAAACAATTACGTTAATTTTAGACGATATTTCACACTGGAAGTTTTTCACTCACATTCGTTGTTTTTGTTTAGACACAAAAATATAAAACTCCAAGTGAGCCTGTCAATCAGATGTTGTAACATCTGCTAACGTACCTTGACTTATTGATTTTTACAGCTGTTAGTTTTGTTTACTCCCACTTGGTGTCTTGGTACCAGATACATTACAACAAAAGCTATACAACACTGAGAGGACTGATGGATGGGCATGATGGAATATGGTGTGTAAGAAAATGCATCTGAAGTTGGGAAGCAAGCTGCACTATTTAATTATCAGGAAAGTGTATAAAAAGGTTAATATAACATTATGGTGTTATTTTACCTAAAAAAAAAAAAAAACACTTGTGGTTTGAGGCAAAAGTTTTGAACTGAATGTAGAAATAGCTGTTTGAATATTCTACAATCAGTCCCATAAAAAAAAAAAAATCCCATGGCTCCAATAAACAAGTCCAAGTAAGCAAGTTAGTACATTCAACTACTACTTCTGGGCACAATGTCATTACTATATCAACCAATGTGCATATGACCAAAAATGAGGATTGAATGGGAAATATTCAGTGAACAATGTCTTTGATCCACACTGAAATAGTGCAATCCTTGAGAAGTATTGTCATTTTTAACCAATAAACCCAAAAAGTAAACTTCCCCAATAGCAGAACTTCAAGATGAGAACAATTTGTTACCAGTTATGAGACAAATTGTTTCTTCCGTATCTGTTCACACAAGATGCAAACAACAAATGAAAATGACTCTTTAATCCCACCTCCTGCCTCATTAAACCAATACCTGCAGCACCTGTATCGTCTCATTTCTGTTTCACCTCAGTTGTCTGTTCAAAGGATTGTTTAACTTTGCTGTAATTGCAGCCAATGTGAAGAAAATTCAACCTAGTGATCAAAGAATGTTAATCTTTATTTCTTATTGAAATTGGGGCTATTTAGAAGGGATGCTTTCATGTCAGTGGGAGCAGCCTGGACCAATAAGTTCCAAGGTGCCTGTCTTGGAGTGATGTTAATGAGGAACATGGCGGGGGGTGCCTGTAATATCTACAAATACTTTTTTTTTGATCTACAGTTCGTTTTGTAGTCGGGGCTCGTTCAGGTGCATTTGTGTGGTTATCACAAAATTAGCAGCCACATGTGAGCTGGCTGATATGAATGATTTTAATGGCTGCATATTAACCTTTAATGACCATATGTCCCCTTTTTGAAATGAGGGGGATAAAAAAATCTGAATGTGGATATGTTTTTGTTGTAAATAATGCACCTTTTGCTCACCCGAACATGCGGCAGCAGCACAGCAGCAGCCTAATTTATGTGTCGGTTCTTTATTAAGATAGCAGGAATCAGGCCAGAGGGAGAACATGTGATACCGCAGGCAGATGTCTGAACCAACCATCAGAAATGTACTTTTTAAGGGATTTTTTTTTTTTCTCTCTCAAAATGCCCCCAAGAAACTATCAGCACTGCACACAACATCTGAAATGAAAAGATAAAATTTAGGATCTTTTACTGCAGCGTGGTCTGGTATGCCTTTACCAAATAGCTGTTCAGTCCTCTGTGAATAATAATTATTTGCAATTAGAAAATCGACACAATTGTAACTCCACTGGAATTGCTTTGAGGGTAATCACTGTTCCTGGAACTTGGAAACAAACTTTGAATTACACTTTAATGTGAACATCTTTCCTTCTGGACAGCCACACTATGAACACACACATGCACATGCCCAGGCACACACCTTGATTAACTGACATTTGAGTGAAGTGCCCTGATTGATTACCAACTTCTCAATCAGGATCAACACTAAATTCTTCAGGGTAATTTACAATCTTCTTCACAATTCTTGGTCAAACTTTAAGTCAGGATGCATTACAGGCTTGGCTGTGACATTTTAATCACTCTGGGAAAATGAACTCGGGTGTGGAAGATCTGCTCAATACTGTAAATGAGATCTGTTCTTGGACAACGTGGTTGAAAGTTAATTTGTTCTGGATGCTTCAGCGGTGCATTTAATCCTGTAAAAGCACTTAAATTTATTTTTTTTAAATCAAACTTTATTTGTTTATGTCTGAATTTAGCTGATGTGTACCTCTTTTTTTAGTTAGAAATTAGTTATATTTTTTTACAAACTAGATTGGATGTGGTCTGATCGGTGAGCATCATTATGAGTGTGACACAAAAGAGATTGTTTCTTACACATTGTTGTATCCAAACCAAAAAATGTAACACAAAGTACCACCTCAATTTGTTTAAACACAGAAAACATCACAGGAATTTCACAACATGGAGATTTAAAGTGGGCGGCACAGTGGTGCAGTGGTTACACATTAGTCGCCTCACAGCAAAAAGGTTCCGGGTTTGAATCCGGGACTGGGCCTTTCTGTGTGGAGTTTGCATGTTCTCTCCGGGTACTCCGGCTTCCTCCCACCATCCAAAAACATGCACCTCAGGTTAATTGGTGATTCTACAAATGTCCCTTAGGTGTGAAGGAGAGCGTGAATGGTCTTTGTTTCTGTCTGTCTATAAGTGTTGGCCCTGTGATAGACTGGCGACCTGTCCAGGGTGTACCCTGCCGTTGCCCAAAAGTGAGCTGGGATAGGCTCCAGCCCCCCTGTGACCCTGTTCAGGATAAAGCAGGTATAGCTAATGCATGGATGGAGATTTAAAGTAACTCAAGTAGTCTTCTGTAGAATAGCACCCACAATTAAAACATATGAACTGTGCACACACTAAAGTTAAAGAAACCTTTCTAAAAGTTGCTTTATACAAGTTTATACATCTATTATTAAATATGACAGAATAGAATAGAATTTGAGCTCTGAGGTTAGACATAAAAAATAATTGGGTCAGTTTTAAATAAACTATTTCTTATTCCTACCACTGTAGTCAGTTATGATTTAATGAACGTTTTTTTGTTAGCCTCATGCCTACATTATGAGTCAAGAGAAAAAAAAGAAGCCAGCACAAAAATGAACATCCTTCTGCAACTCTTATCTCCAGGTTGGTCAGGATCAACGGTGGAAAGCACTGCAATCGTTGCCTCATTAATAAAGTGCAGTGTGCCGAAAGCTAGCCCACATACTGTGGTAAACCTGAAAGGGCCTGCTGGCTATCTCACTGAACGATTTATCTCTGCTGGCGCAGTGGAAGCAGGAGGTCTGGAGCTCACACTTAGTTTCCTCTCGACGCTGGTATGTCATTACAGAATGAATAAGCCACAAACGTGGATGTCTTTATTTCAAAGTACCAACGATTCCCATTAAACCCAGATACAGCACTCTTTTCCAGTGTAAAGTCAGAGCAGGTCAATAATTAGACTGTTACAGTTTGCCCAATCAAAAGTAAACCTCAAGACAACACTACAAATTAAAACTGAAAATGCAGTATTATATAATGCAAGTTAATGTAAGTGCATATATACCTAAAGCAAACTATTAGCCATCACTCTATATAAGAATACTTGAAGTATTCCAGAACACTTAATATCTGTAAATTGTCCCGTTGTTCTATTAAACACAATATTAAAGTTCTCATGGGGCTCTGAAGGTACAGGGAGTCTAAATCGACTCACCCAGTCAGGATGAGCAATTTCAACCCAGTAGGTCTGAGCTCACACAGGTCTGGAAGAAATCTAATAAAAAAAAAGGGATATTCACTCCTCAGGCCTTTGATTCTCATTTTGGTGTGAGTTAGAACCCACCCGTCTCCAGAAAATCGTCAGTTAATTTATGGTTGGGTGTAAAAGTTACCCATAGTGCAATAAACAATATTGTGTTGAAGTTTGTCTAGTATGCGATGGTCATTAATGTATTGTGTACCTTTTATTCTTTTATTGAACTGGTAAACAGTGATCTGGCCACATCAACAGAGGGTAACATGAGATTAATTTTTCTTGTTGGGAGGTGGGTTGAGTAAATGGTTCAATGGTTAGGTGAGAGAAACTGAGGTTTGCGTCCCCTTGACATAGCTATTAACGTTGCTATGACGGCGAAGGTTGTGTAAGACAAAGTGCAAGACATTACTGTTTATTTCTGGTTTCCAAACACTTGTTGAGGCAGTTTATTTTAAAAACCTGTTTACTGTTTCCATGACAACGCAGGTTGCACAATTTTAAGAAAAATTTAACTTAAATGCACAACACGATTAAAGGCATCCTTTAAACCCAAACAAGTATCTTTCCCTGAGCCCAACAACGTGCTTTTTGTGCCTAAATCTAACCAGGGTGCTAATTTAGGAAACATTCTTGTGGGTTGTATTTGAGGTTTGGAACAAACAACCTATATGGTTATATGGGTTGAAGTACTTGTTCTAATTGACAGACTTCACAGAGTGGACATTACCCTGACACCCCAGGACAAAAACTAAACCTTTTCAAAATATAGATATCAAATTAGTTTTTCCCAAACTGCTTTCCAGTAGAATCAAACAGAAAACAAATACCACAAAGTACCTCTCTTAAACACAAAAATGTCATATTTTTATGATATATATATATATATATATATATATATTGTATAAAGTATTTCGCTGCAAGCTGCTGAATCACTTCCATCTAAGCTGAGAGACGGCGGAGATGCAGACAAGCTCCAGACAAGTCTGTCTTGTTGAACAACTTAAACTTCTAAAGAGCAATGGGGGTTCATCAGGGATGCAGACCATCAGAACGATTAAAGGTCAGCTTTGAATCATCTCCTTGTGAACAATCAATGAACTCAGAATTTATTACTGTCATTCACTTTGCTCTGAACCTAAAACAGACTGTTGCATATTGTCAGTTCAAGGCAAGTTTTCGGTAAATTTTTCAGCAGAAATACAAAATTGTGCTGAAATCATGCATCTATCAAACAGCATTAACATGTTGTTAGTTGTTTCACATAAATATACATAAATGGGACAGCCTGTACATGAAATTTAGACACAACACAAACATGAGATTAATATATTTTTAAGTAACAACCACAAGTTCATTGACTTCAGTCTCACCCTGTCAAAAGTTTCATTCATATTTAAAAAAAAAATCGCCTCCACAATAATCCAAACCCCTTTCCATAATATTGTGCAAATTAATTAATTAGTAAATTACGTACTTTCACAATTTATGGTGTCACATTACCTGCAATACTGACTGTGATTACTACTGCACAAGCACTGTTCCGGGTGGCTGAATCCTAAACAGGAAATTATTGGGTCCTATACGACATAGTGCAGTTTGCCTTGGTTTGCATTTACTATGCCAAACTGCATTTATTGTTTTTCTTGCTCCAAATGTACCCACTTGAAGTTGGTAGAAGGTCCACTCCTGCTGATGGTCACACAAATTGCAACAATCAGTTGGTGACATCAGTGTGTCATTGTGCTGGGAGTTTATTCTTGCTCTCAGCGTCAGGAAAATAAGACCCTTTGAAATTGTTTGGTTTCATTGGAACCATTGTAAAACGGTATGAACCTTCTAATGGTGTATTTTGTTTTGGGAGAAGACAGATATCAGTCAGCTTGCTTTGACTACACAGAGTGGGAATGAGTGGCATTCCTATTTGCTTTAAAGTTGCATTGAGGTGCTGTATAGTTTTGCCCCTTGAATGTGATTTTTTTTTCACCGTGTTTGTGGGTGTGGTGATGGCCCCTGCCTTTCCCTGCAGATCTGTCTTGTGTCTTCTTGTTTTAGGTTGGGGGATCGATTGCTTTGGTAGCTACTAAAGACATTTTCCCACCTGAAAGGCCGTACAAAGGTTCCATGTTATGGTTCCATCATATACATGTAATACAGTTTTGGTTTCACATTGAAACAAGGAAACTACATCCTGATGTCTTCACCAACGTGGGCTACATCTCCCTGTACTGGATTGGTTTACACTGGTCTAACTTTGGCTTGAATTGAGATAAATGAAAAAAAAAACATTGATTTTGTTGCTACTATACTATTACTACAGGCACCTATTTCCCTCTAACGAAATGATTTATATTTTTCAGCATTTTATGCGTACTTTTTAAAGATGACTTCTGATTTCTTTGACCAAATTACGGAGAAATACTTTGCCTTGTTTTTTTTTACTTCTCTGTTTTTTTCTTCTTCTTATATTGTTTAATGGATAATGATAGACAGACTCAACTTCCTGTAATCAGTCTGAATGTCTGAGTCACCCTGAAAGTGTTTTCACACTGCAAACGAACTGAAACACATCTGTTGGTCAGACCAAATGTTGATCCTTCGATTTGGACCGTAGTCTTTAGGCACTTTCCAGACCTGCTTGTGGTTCAGACTGAAGTCAAAATGCCTGACCATCTTTTGTTAGGGTGTTTCCACACATACTAACCAGTCTTCTTCTCTCTCTCTGGTATTGTGCTTTCCCTTTACAGGGTCATCCTAATTGTTTGGTCCGTCCCATTCAATCAAAGGCCCGGTCTCACCTGTATGGGAAGCCATAATAAGCCTGCTTGCTTCCAAGACTTTTTTTTTTTTTTTTTGTTTTTGTTACTCTTTGATGCTCTGGCTCCTGTACTCCCTCCTTATCTGCCCTCTACGAAACTGGTGCCTCAACTATGTGTCTCTTTGGTTTATATTCTCACTTTAGTTACTCTTTTGAGTTGTGAAATACATTGTTTTGTCTTCAAAGTTGCCAATGGGGTGTGTATCTCCCCTCTTTGTCGAGGCCTTGCGAGCCAAGTTGTGACACTGCCCATTAATAATTTTTGTCTGGGGTTTATGCAATTTAAATACTGCTTAACTAATTCAGATGTAGAAACAATGTCATATTTCACACATTAAACATGAATTCAAATGTGCTTCTTTTTTCTGGACTGAAGTATCTCAACGGTCACAATGTCAATATTATCAGCAAGAAAACACATTTGAATGTGTAAATTCAGTTGGAAACTAACCAGTGTTTTATGTGCATCATCCTTCCCTTGACTTTTAATCAATCAAGGTATTGTGGCAACAGACTATTACTAATTAATCAGTTTAATGAATCAGAGGAGGAGGATTTAAAGCTAACACTGATCTGTTTGGGGTTTAACTTAGAAAACCATTGATCACAATGTGAAGTGTTTCTGCTGGTGCAGAGAGGTTTTGTAAATGGCCTTTACCTCCCACTGGACAACAAATGTTTGTCATTATAGGGACTAATAATGAACCCTGCCCATTAAACAATATGCAGGCTCAAAGGCTGACCGCGAAGAGGCCCTAATCAAAGTGTCCATTACATGCTGTGTTTGTCCGGTCTCTGGAGTAATTTAACAACCGAACAGTTAACACGATAAATTATAAGACAAATTCTCCAGGGATCTCATTGCCAATGTGTTATCACAGTAAGCAGCATGCAGAGTAATGATGGTCACAGTTGTTGCAATACACACAAAACTGTGGTGTTAAAAACAACATTTTCTATGAGGCATCCAGTTGGAAACTTTTTCGAAAGTTAAAAAAAACACAAACAAATACTGTAAAAATGACATGCTTTGGTTGTTGGTTTTTCTGTCTAATTTAGTAAATGTTGAGGTCTGGTTAGTGAAAACTGAGGCTTATATAATTAGTGTCTGAACTGTGCACTGGTCTGGAAGCCTGTCAAAGAAGCTTCAGGATAATTGCTTTTTTTTTTGGACACAATAGTATGTTTTCAAATGGAGCTTTCAAGCACTGTGTTTTTGTCTCATTTGAGCAGCAGCAAGTTATTTTTGTTCAATTTGCTCACAGGATTTAATATCATTTTTTTTGTTAAATATGTTTTTTTATATTCAAATGCTGATTTCAAGGTTTTATAATATTTGTGTTTGCGAGCAGACTGACCTGAGGAAACTCTACACACCATTTGCCCTGAAATGTCCTGAAACGCCAAAACCACACATAGACCTGCACCCCACCGTCTAAACCCATTACCAGTTTGTATTACATAGGGAGACTGTGCAGAGAAGATGTTCTTATGCTGTGTGATTCTCATAATGTCTGCGCCACTGCACTTCCTAAAAATGACATCTTCCTCCTTCCTGATATGACAGCATAGCTCCAGTGTGCACTGGTGAGGCCGCTCCATTATTAAACTATCACTCACTTAGATTACAGCTGTGATGACATCTGATCATTAATCACCAGCTACAGAAGCCTGCCACCTCAAAAGTCTATTAAGAGTTAACAAAGAGCAGTCCAGGCGATCACAGCAATCCTGCGGCCAATTCAACGAGGTGAGGAACAGAGGTGAATAACAATTCCGCGTCCTGAGAATCAAGCATCCATTTCTCTAATTTAATCAGAGACAAATTGGCTGAAAATAGCAGAGAGGCTGAGCCAGATGTGTTACGGCCTAGGATCTCTTTGACATCAGGCATCTTATCAGCCATAATGGAATCAAAACATATTTATAGCAGGACAATGCAGTCCCGCTGCACTGTAAAAAAAAAATTGCATAAAATATTCAACCTTGAACAAAATCCTATTTAACTGCTGTCATTTCAACTCAAGGCTCTTGTTTTCCTTGAAATAACAATTATTCATGGTTTGGCCTGCAGAGGCAAATGACTGACACTTGCTCTCCTTGAGCAATAACACGTTCAATTGAACTGAGCTACGAGCTGTCACATTAACATGTGGCAAGGCTGGATCTACGGACACTGAAATGAGGACACTCAGACTGACAGAAAAGCCTCTGAAATTCTGAACGGCACATTTTCAGATGAGGATCAGCGCTCATTCTGTGTATTTTGCGTAATTTCCTTTTAAATGAAGTTATAGCTGTTGGGCTGCTAGCTGATGAACACATACAATCTAGCTTATAAAGGCTTTTGCAGTGTTGTCGTATCATTCGGATGGAAACAAAAATGAAAATGTTTAATAATCTTATAATTCACATTAAGTGCCCTTCATCGTGACTTTGTGAAAGTAATAATCAGTGATGGGCAGATGTTGTTCCCATACACTTCCCCTAAATTTCTCCTCCTATTTGTGCAGCATCTTAACTGACATTAATGGCAAGTCCTTAAATTTACATCCACATTGCAGCCCTTAGCAGTTCTTTCTAGGTTTACAGTATAGCCTCTAGCAATGTGACAGTCAAGGATATTTATAAATGGAGTGCAGACGGATCGCACCCCCTCCGATGTTTTTCCTCTACACTTAGGTGGTGGGAAAGTACAAAAGGAGACAGAAAGGGGAGACAGAGGTGAGAAAGCTCAGACAGGATTTGATCACTAGTCAGTGGGGACACACTGGGTTCGCCAACGGGGGAAAGATAACAAGCTGACGATCTCTAAAAGTGAGATAAGGATCGCTGACTTATGGATATTTCCACAATCACAATGTCTGTAAAATTATACCACCATTGGCAGAGGGACTCTTGGAAGCCAAATTTAAGTCTATTTTTTATAACTTTCACATAATTGTCATGAGTCGTGCAGTGCTTGACCTACTGCAAATTTTGGGGCTGAGAAAAAAATACAATAACAATAATGACCTCATGAGCAATCTAGTTGACTTTGAATCTGTATACTTCTAATGGTTTTCCTACAATCCTAAATGTACAACAAAATGTGCCATTATGTTCATATTTTCTGCAGTATAGTAAGTGTGCATTTTTTTTTTTTTGCTGTAGAGGCAGGAGGTGTTTGGGGCAAATGATGGGTTCCCTAAGTGCAGTACAATAGTCTTTTGCAGCATGAGCATTTAGCGATTTTACATGACAGTCTGTGAATTTTTTTCCAGGCAGCATTATAGAATGTTTTTGCAAAATGTACTTGCTGTTGCAGATTAGTAGTTTTAAGAGACTGTGTTGTTTCCAATGTCATAAAAAATGTAAAGGAATAATTTGCATTTCACATATGGCAGGAAATTATCCAATGTGTTTAACCAGATCAAGTGGCAACCATATTTCATTAATTTGCAAATTGGGTCAACAACTTCTTAAACAATGTATTTCAAGGTACCCTGTGGAGTGTGTGTGCTCTGCAAAAAAAAGAATGAAAAAAAAATAGGTTCCCACTTACAAGATAATTGCTCCATAGTTTTACTAAAAGGGATGCATTGCTGTGGTTTCAGTTCAATGCTAACACCAGTTTGCTAAATGCAAAAAATGGCAATCCTAACATGTAAACTATACACTTGTAGTTTACGATGCTCACTGTGTTCAGTTAGCCTGCATTTTCCACCAAAAACCTAGTCTGACTCACAGGATGTAGAAATGTTGGTATAAACCTGCCTTTGGTTGACCGTTTAACGTGACATTATCCTCCCCTTATTCTATTAGATTTATATATGTAGTGCCAAATCACAATCAAATCTGCGTGTTACTGTTTTCTGAAATCCCCACCACAATAGGAAACCATAACAACCTCCAAGTTAGCAACCTGTATGCTGAAAATGGCAAGTTTTGACAAAGACTTTGTACCATGTAGGCCTGCTCAGTCTTGCCAGTGCTCATTTTACACACATGCAAATGTTCCACCAAAAGAAGCCCCCAACCCCAACACTATTTTGTAGGACTAGTGTTTCTGCATCCTGGACGTAATGCCACCGAGGGTACTTTCCTCCGCGAATACCAGAATGATATCTGCTATGAGACACTTTACACTTATGAACACTTAATATAGAGAACTTAACACAAAGCTAAGGCTGATAGGAATAATCATTTCCAGGTACTTGGTCATAAACTGAAGTCTTGAATAAAATGAAATTTTGACCTGACAGTGGTGCTACAGGAAAGTTAATACATTATTTGATTTGTTACAATTTCTCTTGAGGCTAATATGAATGTGTGTACCAAATGTTACAGTAAACCATCCAAAGGTTGTTGAGATGTCAACCTGATGGTAGATAGGCAGGTACTTTATTAATCCCAGGGAAATCCTTAAAATGGCACCTCAGAAAAAGTCGATCAGTAAAATTGTTACAACATAATATCTGGGCGTCATGGATGTCTGTACAGAACTTTATGGCAATCCATCCAATAGTTGTTGAGTTATTTGTCTTGAACAAAGTGGCTCATTGACCGACTGTATTACTGGCTAATATGTAAGCAGTGTAAAGTGTGATGACTCTTCGTACCATCAATGTTACAATATTGAAGTGGCACTGTTGGTTGTTTAATTTCCTATACAACATCTTAAGCATAATCGGTTCCCAATATAAGCACATGATTAGTTTATTTCCTGAACTATTCTATGAAATAAAAGCACAGCCCCTTTCTATTTCAGACCAGCCTCATCGGAGAAATGTCTCAAAAAGAGTTGTTTTCTAATTAATGTTAACCACTGCATGTCTCTGAGCTGCGAATGAAGACAGCTCATTAATAATGCAGAGTGGGCCAGACCATCCCTTACTCTATAATGTGTAGTTTTCTGCGCTAAATGAGAACCATCTAACTTTCTGTCCTCATCAACCTTTCTGATGATACTGTTCCAGATCTCTCTGCCTCCCCGAGCCAATTAATGTGGACCTGGAGAATATTCGGCACTGCAGCCTCTCATACAATTTCAACACTTCTCAGGGAGGCAACTAGAAGTGCTTCTGACTCCTGTGAAATCAATAGAGCTGAGATGCCCTTTTAAGTCCTGATGGTGTATAGCAACGTGTTTATGTTTGATCTTTATGATTCTGTGGAGAACGGAAAAAGTGGCGAGGAACGTGTGAAGAAATTGGTGGCAGAGAAACGTCTGTCTCATCAAGCCCTGTGTGGTTATGTGAATACCCTCACACAAAATAAATGAGGCCACATGTGTGTTCTGTTCAAGAGGCACAGTAATGAACACTGCACCATTTTTCTTCTTAGCCTAAATGGTCTGTCACACGCTTAATGTAACAAGACTGTGCTGAACAGCTGGCTAGTACACTGAAACGTACGAGAGTTAATTAGGTGTTTCGTGTTGTATGTTTTTGACTGTTCAACAGATAAAAGCTACTGAGAATTACAACAAAAAATTAATTGAGGTGTTTTGAAATGTATCATAAATTAAGTTTTATTTTTTTGTAGTACAGAAAATGAGAACTCAGTTGATTAATTTAGATGATCTTGTGATCACATGCATGTGTTAATGAAGACTGAGATGTGATTGATTGGTCAAAAAAACACACTTTGCATTTAGAATATTTTGATACACATCCAGAGGTCAATAATCAATTTTCAAGGGCAAATATATCAGTTAATAAACAGAAAATCAATAAATGGCAATTTCAACTTTTTGATCTCAAATTATGATGGAAATATTTACGATGGGAATAAAGTCAATAGTTGTAGAGATATTGTTACGAAACTGAAGCGGAAAGTTTGACCAGTTGGTGTCACTAAACAAAGGCTTTGCTCAGATAGCAGGCAAATCGAATGTTTCTCAAATCAGATCTTTACGACAGACTGTCCACACTGTTATATGCAAATGAGCAGATCAGATTTGGTGTGTCCAGACATGACCAACAATTTGCATGGGTTGCTGTGGTAACATCGTACTCATAGCAACGCCAGTGAGGTGGCTTTCCAACACAGAGGTTGCTGGTACAGAAGTGGCAGCAGACAATTTATTTTGGATTCTGTCCACGGACTTTTGTTGTCTCCACTCTCTGATAGCGCTCTGCCAGTGGAAGCATAGATTCTGCTCACTATGAACGTAGAGTAGCGTTGTGATTGACGCAATAAATCTGATATGAGCCACCAGAGCATCCGGACTGAGACACATTTGTAGAAATCTCACTACAATTACATTTCAAACAACCTCCAAATGTGGTTTGGATCAGGTCAGGGATAAACAAAGTCAGGATTCAGCCTCTGGGGAACATAAATATCTGCTACAAATTTCATGGCAATCCTTAATATTTGATTTTCAAAGAAACACAGCAAGTTACTTAAATTATTGAAAGCTCATCAGAACAATTGTACACTGTATACACATCCATGTTTCTATTTTGGGTCGGAAACATGAACAGGCTAAGTCTCCTGAATTTCATCTTTTTTAGTGTACTTTCTATTGTATTCTATGGATCTTCAGATACATCGCTCTGCTCTTTCAGTTTTTTATGATTGTAAACTGGCTGCTTTTCGAAACAGCTGTTTCAACTTGTGGATTCAACACAAATATATCCTGTATTGTGTGTTTACTGGATGACGAACACAAGTCTCTTTTAAACTCTACGGCGTGTAAGAGCTCAGGGGTTTACTGTTATCTTCTATATTTCATGGCTAAAATGTGATTTAAAAAGATAACCGATGGATTATGGTTATACAA
This sequence comes from Brachyistius frenatus, assembly GCF_029030835.1. NCBI lineage: Eukaryota > Metazoa > Chordata > Actinopteri > Embiotocidae > Brachyistius > Brachyistius frenatus. The sequence continues at coordinate 857,386 of NW_027210743.1, forward strand.
ACTTTTATTTGACCCACATTGACAGACCGATATGCCAAGTGATAAATTGGGTTTTTGAAGCCAGCTCAGAGTCGCTCATTGCAACAAGGCAGGGCAACTCATGCAGACTGTACAAATACATTATGCTACTTGCCTATGGAGACAAATGTCACAGTTAAATGAAATGGAAAGGTACTTTATGTGAAGTGTTGCCAACAACCCGAAGATTGTGACAGATAATCACTGAGGGCCAGCCTTAAACAATGAACATCCCTCAGTGCCTTGTCAGGTTGAATAACTGTTGTTTCAGTCTCAAGTCATTCAGTCTTTGTGTCCAAGGTATGGTTAAAGTATTTATCTTGACTATATGAACTGTCAACCTGTGAGAAGTGTGCAGTATTCCTTCTTTGTAATTTTCCACAAGCGGCATCAAATCAGCATGGGACTTCAATTTATCTTAATTTAAAGTGACACAGTAAAAAAAAAAACTAAATCAAACCTCTACCGCCTAAACCTCTGCTCTCATAGTTTGCTAAGTGAAGTAAATAGTTGTTGTGTCATTAGGCTGTTTAAAAATGGTAGATTTTGATGTAAATGATGAAAGGTTGCGAAAGCAGTGGGCTAATGGTGAGGGCAGGATAATGTCTGATGTGTTGATGTCTGATCTGGTCGGATGTGTCGAGGCAGAAAAATGCACCAGCTGTTTGTTTCAGCATATTTCTGCTGTTTTGGGTTGTAATTCAGATGTTTAACTGATGTTTGGATCTTCTGTTGCTTTAGTGTGCTGTGTGTTAATAAAGAAAGGCCGGTGATGTACAACTGACTCAATTACACTGCCCACATTTGGACATGTGTGTGCATGTCTTTCCATAAAACTCACACATCCTCTGGGCCCATGTAAAAAGTGCACTGAGGTATTTGCTGAAGTACTTAACTGGCTTTCCAGCTCACTCTGTTAATTGATTCGAAGATGAACACCTTTTGTTTGGGAATTAATTGTTGTGTTTGTTTCACAGATTAAATTGATTTAGAAATAATAAAGACTAAATGATCATTAAGAAGCCCCTCGGGGAGTTTTCCTCAACTATTTAGAAAGCAGAAAGCACCTTACCATGCATGCAAATGAAAGGAAATCACAGCGTAAGTGTGATAACCAAATATAGTAAATGGAATATTAAAATGAATATCAGAGATGGCAAAAAGTCCTTAATAACATGCACATTATTGAACAAGTGTTTGGTGTCTAAACATCCCACCAGGGGAGGGAAGGGGAGGAGATTTCATGTCTTACAATGGATTTTTATTATATTATAGCCTCTGGTTCATTAGTTTGAGAGTGAAACAAATTCTCGTTATATCAGTGGGAGGCTGCTTTTGTGATACAACTCCATTGTACAACCATTCTTTGCGTAGCTGTATATGTGTGTGGTGTCTGCATGAGTACACTGATATTATTTCTAGCATCATCAACAATGCAATATTTTATTTCTTCACATTTGACTCTACATGGTCAGCCTTGTTCTGTCAGCTCATTTTAGTTAAATCAAACTTATATTTATGTGTAACAGATATTACAAATAATAAAAATAAACTTTTTTACTTGAGGAAAATGTTGCGTAATCTGATCTGAAATGAGACCCTAAAAACAAGCAGACTCAAAGTGTTGTAATGACTTTACTTACAGATGATTGTTGTGTGTGTTTACATCACAACATCACTGGGCAGTTTATTTAAGTAAAAAGACAGGCACACTTTCATCCCAAAGATGTTCTATACATATCAAGTATAGAAAATATAGCTCAACTTACAAGCACACAAATTTAGCCTAGTGGTTCTGAGAACCAGATGGTGATGGAGTCCCACCATTTTGCCATCTAATCTGTGTGGTTTCAACAGTTCAGTCTCAATAATAACCAGTGTCTCAGAAGAAAATAAATATCCCTGCATTTCTATAATTTTTAACATCATGTAATCAATCACTAATAATGACAAATATTCTAACTTTGGCTGCTCAAAGCCAAGGTCAATCAAAAACACCTCTTAGTGTGCATGTTTGCCAAAATCTGAGACAACTATTAGCTGGGCCTTGATGGACAGGCACTCATATGATAATTCACTGCAGCCTCTGCTGTTCATTCCTGCAGTGCAGACTGAGAACAGACTTCCTCGCTTGTTTTGAAAGCAACGTCACAGACCCCACTGTGGGGAAGTGAGTGGAAAGCTCCAAAAATCACATGTAACGGAACACAACACCATCCATCTTCTGAGGAAAACATTTTGCATTTTCAGTTTGTCAGTTTGTAGATTCAACAGGGGTCATCCAGACAAAAATGTGTGTGTGTGGGGGTGGAGGGGGTGGGGGGGGGGGCACCTTGTGAGCCCCTTCACCAACCAGTGCAAGATGATTTTGTGCCCAGCTGAAGCCAGAGGGCTGCCTGTGTCATCTCTGGTGTTTGCTCAGATTATTTGGTGTGTGAACTGCATCAGCCGACATCAGCCTCATGGCGCTCTGGGCTCAGCACCATGGAGCTCTGGTGACAGCTAACATGTGCAGTGCTGAGATAAAAGAGCATTGTACTGACTAAAAAGTAGTAAAAACTTGTGATCTCAGTGGTGACATGTCAAACTTGGGCATGAGGATGTGTGTGTGTGTGTGTGTGTGTGTGTGTGTGTGTGTGTGTGTGTGTGTGTGTGTGTGTGTGTGTGTGTGTGTGTGTGTGTGTGTGTGTGTGTGTGTGTGTGTGTGTGGTCGCCTCACCAAAAAAAGTCCCTGATACTGTACACAGCTATGTGCCTCTTAAAATGATTTATAGGACATTGAGACATAGTACAATTTATGAAAAGTGCCTTAGACTTTGCCTTCATATTGATCAGAAACTAGGTTAAATAGCCTACTACAGGACCTCTCATGACAAGAGTCACCTGTCAAGCAGAGCGGAGGGGTGACTGCACTGTGACAGAAGTAAGGGAAACGGCACCATCTATGCAGATATAACAAGACAAATGTCCATCATTTAACTTGGTAGCTCAATGAAATCGAACATTTGTATTTCATTGTTTGTTTCCTATTCTGCTCACCTGTACCAGTCCAGCCCTCTGTCATAGTTTCTGTCGAAAAAGTGCGGCTCTGTTCCGAGTGCGCGCACATCTGGATGTATCCGGATGAACTCCAGCACCGCCCTGGTTCCTCCTTTCTTCACGCCGACTATTAACGCGTTAGGCAGCTTCTTATTCCCATATTTCTGCGCAACACTCATGTTTCTCAACTTCGTGTCAGCCCAGTGAGTACCCAGCGAGGCAGGGGCTTTATCTTGGTCGCGGAGATCACTTGATCCCCGCTGGTCAGCAGACTCATGCAGAGCGGACTTGACTTCCAGCGAAGCGCAATTGTCCAATTTCCCCAGAAGTTTCTTCCCTCCTGCGTTCTTGCTCGGTGGGCATCGTTTCCCCTCGTAACCGTGGTTTGTCATGATTGTGCTGCGACAAAAAATAATACTATAGCATAAATAGGTGCAAGACAGTGACACGGTGAAGATGAAGGCGAATCTGGCGCTGAATCTGTTCGCAGATGAGAGGAACCTATGTGCCATGTCTCCATGGGTTCAAAGTGCTGCATGATTTTCCATCGGAGTCTTCCTCCTCTGTTGCTCTGCGGTCGGAGTCTGGCAATAATGTAGGTTCCAAAGTCAGACAGACTGGCATATGAGGATAGGGGTGGCTTCTTGGAGGCATCAACTGCGCATAAGTCGCATTATTTCTTCTCATAGGCTGCTGAACTGTGAGAGGAAACTTGAGCTGAATATGATTACAGCTGAGGAAAATTGGGTCAGTCCTCCTTTAAACAAGTTCTTCTTAAGTAGTTTGAAGTGACTCATTTAGTGATGCCACAGCGGAGGAATTTGACGCCCATCGTTCTCCTCCTTCTCCTTGTTGTGCGTCGATTGAGAGAAAAGGAAAAAAGTGTCCAAGTGTCCTCAGTGTCCCTAAAAACTCTCACCAGCACGATCGTTCTGCTCGCCTCTGAGGGGATTTCGATACTCAGCCCTCCTCTCCCTTTCATAATGAAGTTGTGAAGATATATGCACTTAGGCTACCAGGTATAAATATTTAATCAACCCCCTGACGTCATGCACATGCTCATAATTCTATATGCGTTTATCTTTTAAAGGAACATCCCAGATATTTTAGGGGAGATCATTTGGAGTTTTTAAGATTCAAACAAATTGTGTCTGGGAATCATTTAAGTTTTGATTTCATTACTTCTGCATGGCTGATGTGTAAAACATTTTTACAACACGTGCAGCATTCAGAAAAACAAATGTGATAAAACAAAGTGAGAAACATCAGATACCAAAAAGTGATAAAGACAGCTGCACTTGTTGTTACAGTGGTGACTCATGTTTGTTTGTTGAATCGTTGAAAAGGGCTGATTCAGATATTTTTTCAGATATGTGCTGTTCCACATTTAAAGTTGTGTTTTCTGCATGCGTTGTCAAATTGGTGGCAGATGTTTCCTTAGTTTTCTTGCATTGTCCTTTGTTTTCTTCAATTGCAGTGCGTGGAACTCTCAGGGCCACTATGATGAGCTACATTCAGACAGCCAATGAGAAGCCACCTTGGTTTTGAAAGCACCTGTAAAGAGTTATGCAATCAATTTCCTGCTGTGTATAGCATGTTTGGTGTTCACTTAAAACATAATGATTAAGGCTGAGGGTCACTCTCTACATGTTGAGTAATTTCTGTACACATCACCTGGGTATTAGCCGCCTCTGGAAGTCCAGATCACAATTGATCCCCTGCGCTGCTATATTGCAAGCCGGAGGCAGACTGGAATGCAAAGATTTCAGCTCTTTCAGAGGTTAAAGTTTGTTTAATTATGGAAGGGTGAATGGCTTTTTCAGCATGAAGATAAACAGCAGCAATATTCATGTCCCCTCAACTTTGAAATGTACAAATATCAATGTGTTGCTGTTCTGTTTCTTTCTCTGACCTTTATAACAACCTGAGTATTCCTCTTTGCCTCATATTGGCTGTCTCATGAAGTTTAGGATCTATATGCAATGATTGTGTTTTGCATGGATGTTATTTGAAGCACTGTCCAAGCAACAACAAACGGTGTAAAGCAGTGGAAGTGAAATAATTCAGCACAGTTATATGGCAGTATACTGCTTGAAGGATAACAGCTCACACCAAAGAGTAAAGCACAAAACTGAAAGAAGTAATTTTTTTAAAAGAGTATAATGATAAGTGTTCTTATTCTGTATTAGCTAAAAGTGAAACAGACGAGGTGCAAGGTGACAGTAAAACCCCTCTTAAATTGAAAATGCAGATACTCAAAAACCACTAGCCTCTGCCTCCATCTAACTCTTTATTTTTTCAGTACTTCTGCACTCAGAGCTCATAAAAGTCCCATTTTATATGAAAGCAGCAGCAGAGTCCTCACATTAACACAAAATGTTTTGAAACTGAGACTGTTTTCATGACCAAAACATTTATTTTTCACTTTCTTGATCATAAACTCCTGTTTACTATGTATTAAAGAAAGATGTAAAGCAGTGTTATGTTGCACAGACTTAATCGCTTTTAGAAAAACATATTCAGAGGTGTAAATGTTGCCACAGAGATTCAAAGAAGCATAAAAAAACACACTTGCCACTGTATTCATAGAAATATACATATGACAGTGTTTTATTCTGCTAAAGCTGTAAAAAAAAAAAAAACTTTTATATATATATATAAAAAAAATCTGTCAGGGCCATTAAACTGCCTTGCATTCAGTTTTGGTTCACATGCTCATGTTTGATGATGTCCAAAAATGTAACCAGCCCCAAAATATTCATCATTTGAATGGCAGCCACCCAATTGGGTTTGAGCTATTTTCATTTTTATCTTTTTACTTTCACTTCAAAGAAACAGAATAGGAATAAACAAATAATACATTTAAGTAAGATTAGATAGCCACATTCCCTTAATCCTATCAGGCAATGCTTCTTTTCGAAACAAAGCAGTGGAATGAGACAGAATCTTTTTAAAACTTAATTACCAGACCTTTAACATAATTTCCTTTTGCTCTTGACTCCTGACATGGAGCTCAATCTACCACTGAATTAGTCTGCAACCAGCAAACATGCACATAACATGAGTTGTTTGAGGTCAAACGGAACATAAAAGAAGTGACAATGAAGCCTATAAAACTGAAGAGACTCCACTGAAGACAGTTCAAACACTTAATGTCACTCAAACCTGTACTGGAGAGAAGAGTGCTGGTCTGCAAGGACACTCATATTTGTGGCTGGTATGAAAGAATATGAGCTGAGAACAGAAATTCAAGGACCAAAGGAGACAGCATTTTTATATCCATATATGTTCTCGCACTGCTTGTGAGGGCTTCATATGTTTTTTCATTTCTGTCTCAGTCTGTTTGGCTTTCAGAGCAATAGTATTAATTTCTTGTTTAATTTAGGTGATTTTTTTTTCTCACAAAGTTCTAACATGCACTTGTAACATCACTGAAATATGGTGCTAAAGTTTAAACCCCTCACTACACACACAGAAACACACACTTTCTCCAGGAAAAAAACTCCTTGCACTTCTGATTGAACTCTTTCAGCATCTCAGGACAGTGAACTGACCGTATACACTGATAAGGGAAACAAAGAAGAGTTTGACTAGAAGTTCATAGCTGTATGTTGAAAATCAATGTACAACTTTAAGAATGCCATAACTATTCTTGCCTTCCTTATTGGGGAGAACTTTGATGAAGGTCAACTCAGGAGGTTATTTGTAATCTGTAGTCCAACAAGTAATAGAGCAGAATATTGTGAAATGTTTGCTTGACAAATGCACATATCTCTCTTACAAGTTTCTGCAGTATGTGATGATGTGTTTGTCATGCGGCATGTTTTTGGAAAATCTGACATTTGTAGGGCAGCGTTCTGACTTTCATGCTGTGCCTTTTGTTCATCCTGATTCTGCATCACAGCAAAAGCAACATACACATACACAACTTTCTGTAAACACCAGTCCATTCATGTTTAATCAATAATATATCAACATAGCAATCAAAAGCAACACCTTCAAAAGAAAAAGCAGCCTCTTATGTTGACCAGTTGCTGCTATGTCCCAATCAACCTCATACTATCTCTTGGCTGCTATATTAAGGCAGCTAAACTGCCAGATGTGCCCTGGCTGAAGCTCATGTCTTCAGCAGAGAATAATATCCCAGGGGATTTAAGTAATCTGTCCCTTTTAAGTTGATATAAACCACTGAGAATAAGCAACCTTGCCAAGCTTCTGCAAAGCTTCTGCAAAGCAGCGCCCCGTGGTAATGAAACACCTTCCCTTTCTTCTTTCCATCTTTTTTTAATGCCAAGGATATCAGGATATCTCACTTTTTCATTTAGTTTCTTGCTATTGAGAGATTACAGGATCACAGCGTCAGTGTGATATCAGGACTTGACAGCATTAAGTTATTCCACCCACTCTATGTGGAAAACTTGACATTATATGGGGTAAATTATGTGGCATTCTGCAGTTTTGTAGGTAAACTTGAAAAAGGTGTCAGTGCAAGGACAATAACTATTATCTCTCAGAAAAGAGTGACAGTGATGAGTTTCAGAACTCAGGTTATACAGTAAAATATGTCATTTTCATTTGTGGTGAACACCCACTCAATGTTTCCCACATCAGTCTGATGGCAAATCACATCGAGAGTCAACTTGACTGTGTGTCTTCACAATCCTCCTAAAACAAAAATCTACTGCAGAGCTAAAACATTATTAAATCAAAACTACGCTGTGTCCTGTGAACTCAAGACACTGTAAAAAGAAACAATGGTCAGATAAGACGAAGAATATGTTAACCATGTTGTGTGAAAAGTCTTAACTTCGTTTTTTTGTTATTCAACAACTCACATTGATTAATTAAAGTAATGACACAAATGATGAACAAAATTTAAGTGAGGTAGAACAGAATCTACTCAATGATTGGAGCAGTTACGAAGCTCTTTAGGGAGAAGAGCACAACAAGAAGCCTGGGAGAAACAGTAATGTTTTGTTGCTTTGAGACTGTCTCTCCTTCTCAGGATGTCAAATACTGCAGTTACGTCCACATACTGTATGTGGATCTGTGGTTACACAGAACTACATGACACACCCACTTCGGTTAGGGTCAGTGTGGGGGTTAGGATTAGTTATCAGGGACTGAGACAGGTATTGAAGTAGGTGTGTTATGTGCCTCTGTCATGTAGTCTGCAAAACTATTGATAGAAAGACTCTTGTTATGTCAAAGCTGTTGCCGTCAGAGATGCACACAAGACGGCCTTTGGCATCAGCGCTGTGGTCCAAATAGGAGGTCGTGAGACGGAGTAGAGACCGGGTGGTTAGATGAAGAAAAACAGGGCTTTCACCTGGGAGACCGGTGTTGCAGTCTGTAAGAAAGCCCAAACGTAAATTAACTTATGTGACGTACATAACACGACTTGCATAAAATGACTTATTTCAACTGAAACCATGATATTTTGCAATTCCTAACCATGTCGTTTTGTCGTGTCACATTTAACCCAAACCATGATCTTTTCCTAAACCTAACCGCATGGTTTAGGTCTCTAAAGCTGCTTGTGTGTACGATAGAGAAGCCAGCAAGCTGTGACAAAACTGCTGTGGAACTCCCGGATGTTTATTCCCCTCCACCGAATCCATAACACAGTGTGATACAAGCGCTGAACAACCCTTATCACGATGTCCTAGCAGTGATGTAAGTGTGAACTGGTGTAAGTCTGCAGAGTGTGATCATCTGCTGCTTCTCCCAGTAAAGAAGTGAGACTGTGTGCTTCTCCCTCCTGTTCTAGGTGAAACTCATCTGCCATCAGTTACTCTTGCACACTTTCATTAATTCAACTGGACCCATGGAGTGACAAAATTAACACTTAGAGGGCAGTAAAATAGCAGTTTCCACACCAATGAACCACTTTTACTAGCATAATACTGTGCTATCAAAATGAATTTCAGGATGACTAATGAAATGAGTGACTGTGTGCGGGATGTTCTTTCACAGGAGCGTATATATACGGAGCTTAATTTGCAAGTTGGTGTTTTAAGGTCAGAAAATGACACGTGAATTGTGATCAGTAATTGGTTTACTAAATTTATCAACAGTTTTATTTCCACCATTTAATTAGCACATGTGCAGAAGCTCCTTTTGTGCTCGGGAGAAGGGAGGTAGTCATGATTAACATGAAATAAAATTTGCTGACTTGCTCAAACCATTAAAGATAATTAAATTGTGTCACTTCTACTCCACCACCTGCTGTGTGATCACAGGTCTCTGAGCACTCCGTACTGCCAAACAAACATGCTGTAATAAAATGTATGGTGTAGTACAAGCTCTGTTTTTGGTGTAAAAAGTTGGAAAACATTTTTTTTCTTCATCTGCTTCCACATGCTAGTGCAGTAAAGAGGCTTTGACTATGAAACCTGCACTGTTATGAACTTTTGGGAGCGAAATCTTCACACGTTTGCTCATAATGAAGTTTTTCAGACAAATTTATTTCCTTTTTTTCCCCCTGCAATTTAAACTTTGACTGCCCTGACAACCACTTTAACAACTGATCCTTTTTTTTGTTTTTTTCCCCCTCTCCATGCTCTTCTTCCTATTCTTGTGTGTTTGTCGCCGATCCACCAAGAAAAGACAACAATAACAAAAGCCAAGCACCCGCTAAAGGCCGTTGAACAGCAGGTTACCTCTCTCCTGTCAACCACGGTGTGAGCTAATTGCTGCTGACATTTTGCCCGTGTTGTTTAAATCCCAAACTATCCTGATGCAATTCTTTCTTTTGTCTCCTCACAAAAAAGGGACACAGTTTAGAAATACCATCTTTTCTGCTGTCTGCTGGGCATTTCAATATTTGACAAAATCTTCGAATTATCACACAGTTTGCGTTGACGGTACTCAGCAGTTTCCTGAATGCAGCAAATATTTCTGATCCTTTAGCACAGAGGGTAAAAGTCAACACCCCCAGATCCAGCTGCTCGCACATAAAGAAAATACTTTTAGCTGCTGAGAAGAATCCCAAAGTTCAAATTAGCTACAACTTTAGCAGAATAATATGAGAAAGGGGCTGGCTTGCTGCGATCCCTCCATTCTTGATTCTTTTTGTCACAGTTAAAAAAGAAACCCGATAGTAAACCGCTGCACATTTAATAAGAGGATAATAAGAAACATTGATTATAAGCAACTGGAACTCTTGTCACTTGCATTAGTGAGTAATTTTCTAGACTGATTTTAGAAATAGAAATGATGAATTATCCATTTTTGCCATCTTTCAAATATACTATAACCTATATACTGTATATGTCAAGTGTGCCTGAATCATAGAAATATTCTCTGCCTGAATTACATCCTCTCCACTTCGATGATAGACAGCTGTCTTCAGAGAAGGACATCAGTGATGTTAAAAATGAAGCCATTTATTTGCTCCGAACACGGCTGCTCATTGATAAAGACAAACCACATTGGTGATGCATTTTTGGGTTATTTATTTGTGTCTCAGTGACACAGACAAAGGGCTGCTCCGGTGAATGATTGATGGCCGTGTATGAGACTACGCCACCGTGCCTGTTGCCAAATACAATAAAAGTCTACTGATGGCTGTGGTGGATTTTGATGTCCTCTTAGTGGCTCTCAGATTTGTATGATTTTATTTAAAAAAAATTCCCCTCGGGGATTAATAAAGTAAATACCTACCTACCTACCTACCTACCTATTGCATCACAGCTTCTTTATTCTGGATGGCCAGCACCCTGTGAAAATCACACAAACCGAGAGTGTGTAATCCCTGCTGTTATTCTGAGGCTCAGCAGTCCTGAATCCAGACAAAATGAGAACTGTCCCTCAGTGAGCCAGTGAATCACAGAACAGACATGAACTAGGGGAAAGGAAAAAAGCACTAATAATGACACTGGACACAATGAGTCTCTGCGTACTTGTTGCTATTGCTTGGTTAAGAGAAAAGTTCTTGTAAGGTTCTGGCTTGAGCCAATATAAATTTAATCAGTCAGTGAATTAATTTAATCCAATCAATAAGCAGTGTGTAGCACCTCTCTGTTAAAGTTAAGAACCTGTGTTGTCTGAAAAATGTCAAATTTGGCTCCACAAAGTTAAAAACTCCTATGTCACTTGTGGCTAACACCCCATTACAAATATGGATTGGAATGTCCTGCGGCATTTTACGTCTGACAGAGAGGAGAATATTTAATTTGCCATTATTCGGCTTAAAGCAAAACTGGAGATCGTTTAATTTCCACACAGGCTGATGTGACCACATGCATAGAATAATATGTGAAGCATTTATAAGTTCTCCACTCTTTTCAATCATAGTTGTCCCCCATGCAAGCATACTGAGCAGGACAAATATGTTCTCGAAATGATGGACTACCGTGTGAAAATTACTGCACCTGAAAATATAGATTAAAAAACCCTAAACAGAGCCAGATGTTTTATGTTATTTTAAAGGGTGCAGGGTTTTAGGTCATGTAACTGACAAAAATACCCATTATACAGTAGATTACTAATATCGGGTCAGTGCCAACAGATTTAAACGCAACACTCAAAGAGGCAAAAGTAAACACTGAAGTGGTACATACTGTATATTTCACCTAATAATCATCTTATCCATAGATCCAAAACATAACATTGGTGTGGCTCAATAAATTATTCATTGCAAGTTATGTAATTTATAAGGGTGCATTCAGCAATAAATGTTCAAATGGTAGCCATTCAGATTGCTCCTACGTGGTGAGTGCATGTGTTTAAAACCAAGACACCACTGATTCCACTTCAGAAGCCAGATTTCCATACTGCAAATTGTTCTTTAGCAAGAAAACTGAAATAAATTACTGTGAATCAATCCTCAAATACACAACTTGTTTTGACACAACACTGGAACTTATTGGCAGGTAAAGCCATATATTAAATTACACTGTTTGTTTTGAAAGCGAACACACAAATGTGTTTTTGTTTTTAATAAGATTTTACACAACGCTGGTGACACACTCTTAGTTGAAGCAGCATGGTTCTTGCACCTTGCAGTGCATTGCTCCCCTGTTTTGTGTAAGTCATGATGCATTTACTGAGTCTGTTTGCATTGAAATATATGGCTTTTTGTTTTTATCACTGCTTTTGCACAAATGTGCATACCTTGCACCATGTGGCTATTTTTGAAATACTTAATAGTATTTTTCCCTGTGGCCTGAATGTACCAGTTGACTTGAATTTATAGTAGATGGGGCTGCCGCGTTAATTAAATTGAGAACACCAAGGCCCAATACTTCCACAGCTTTATAAAGATTCCCTCACATTTTCTGTAAAACCATTTCCATACCACATTCACAGATACATCACTGATTTCCATAACGCTTGCCTCCTGACAAGTTTGTATTTTTCAAACCAAGTGGTTAAATATTTCAACATGTTTAATTGTCTGTTTTAGCCATGGCACACAAGCCATTTATCAAACCCTGAATGTGGTTAAAAGAAAGAAAAACACAATTACTATTTTTGGCAGCTTGAAAGCAACTTGTGTTTTGCACAAACTGAATTGGGTTTGGCTGTGTTGCAGAGAAATTGCTGGTCATGTTGGCTGTTGAGGAGAAGTGTGTGTGTGTGTGTGTGTGTGTGTGTGTGTGTGGGGGGTAATTTCCAAACTGGCCACGACTCAACCCATTTGGACCCTCTTAGAATTACAAAAAAGGAATAGTTACTCTTCACATATTGTGGTTGCCGTTTATTCTTGTCTAAATCGGATGACGCTGCGAAGAGAAGTGGAATGACTGCCGATATTTTTTCTCTGGTTCACATACATTTTATTCCTACTTGGTGTCATGTTGTAATGCACAAACCGGTGGACTGTCAACTCCTGAATTCTCTCCCTGTGGTCCAAAACACAGCAAAAAGAGCATGTTAGTAGCTTGCTGTCAGCCTCAAGTAAACAGATAGTTTACATAAGATTAAAATGATCTGACCCAGGAAGACATTTCAAGGAGGCAGGAGTAGGTATATATAGTATAGGTGGTGTGTAAGCATGAGTGTGTGCTTATGAGTGATTTCTACTTTCCTGCACAGATCTACCAACAACCTCCCATCGAAACTTCTGAGCATTTCATCTGTGATGACTGAAGTGACTGAGATGGACAGCATGCCTATCTGCCTTTATCCATGCATTCATTTTTAAAGATACCTTACACGGGCTCCTCTACAGCATACTCTTCTTTGAACAGTAATTTTTGATTTTCCTGAGAAGCAGTTCATCAGACATCTCAGCATCTGAGTGCTGTCATTGCTGAAGGAAGCAGCTCTGCTCTTACAGAACATCCTGCTGTGAAAACAGAAGTGTGAACAGAAGGTGTTTGTTTAAAAAAAAAGTAACTTTATTGTTGCCGTGTATATTAGAAATGTGAAAATCCAGCAACTACACAGAGATAACAATGAGCTCAGTGGAAAGAGCCAGTGCTCAATTTCTTTGATATATTTAGGAACAAAGTTTATTTGTCTGTGGAAGGACACTATCATTTTCTTTCCAATGATGCAGAAGGTTTGCTGTTGAAAATATTCCACCTCTACACAAACAAAAACAGCTTACAAGCATAGACCATATACATGTATAAAAATGGATTTTGATTCCGGGTCTGAAAACTTAAGCCAATGCAGGAGGTTCCTTAAAGAACAATACCACTGAGTGCCCTGAGGTGCTGCTCCAAAAAAACCTCTGGCTACCATAGACTCCCATTCAAAAAGTGTCAACTTCTCTCATAAAATTCTAAATCAATTATTTTTTTCCATTCAGTCCTTCTGATCAGTATTCTGGTATTCCTTCTGAAAATAATTCCATAATTAATTCCATATCAGGCCTCAAAGAGAGGTATGTTTGGGGGTTTGATTCACATGCCCTGGGTGCGGTCAGGTTTCTGGTATAGGTGGGCGGTCATAGTGTCCTCAGGTTCTCAGGCTGATCCAGTCCTTGTTCCTCCCCAGCTCGTTCAAATATGGTCACTTTTGGCAAAAAAAAAAAAAAAAAACCAAGATAGAGATGGCCAAAATGCAAGACTCTAGGTTTCCAAATGACAGATCACAAGCGTTGACAGCGTTGACAGCGTTGTCATTCGTAATTTGTGTTTACAGTATCAACTTTTTGTGAAAGGACTCATTCCTTTTAGTATATTTTAAAAATAAAATAAAGTGTCATAAGTTTGATTTTAACATTTTATTAAAAGTTAAAACAATACTGCACATTTCATCCTCAGATTGTTTGGCATCACTCCCATAAACACCAGTGTACAATCCATATGGATTGGTTGAGCACCAAACCATATCTATTATTCAGGTGTGATAGAGAATTTTTAGAGCACTCAGAATTTCTGCCGTATTCATAATTTATATTTAAATCCTTCTTGGTCCCCACTACATATTCCGATCTCATTTACTGTCATCCGTGCAGACTCGCTGCCTTTATCCTCCCAGAATCTTGTCTCAATTAATGTTCTTATTGGGATTTGTGGGACGATTTGAAAGGAAAAGTGCTTGGCTGTGACCATGGAAACAGGTAAAAGAAACAATCTCTGTGTTCTTACCCAGACAGTGGAAGGATTTTAGTTTGTGGCACAGCTTTTGCTGCTTTTTCTTACTATCATTGGGATCACACTGTTCCTAGAAAAGCCCTGTCTGTTTATCAGAGGTTGGGGAGATAAGGAACCACATACACAATCTGGGGAAGCTTTAGACGCAGAGCATAAATATTTCAACAGTTTTTAAATATATTGTGTGTTGCAAATACTGATGGAGGGGTTCAATTTTCTGCCTAGTTTGTCTTTTCACAGAGGGCTGACTCTGTATCTATACTGTTCCTTCACTGCTCAGGGGAAACTACAGCCACACACAGCCAGTGTCTGTCAGAGGAGATAGTGTACCTCCATATAGAAGAATGAAAAAAAAATGGTTGTGGGTTAAGGGATTTCAATCATTCATCACCTTACGCTGCACCAGTGTCACAGGGGTGAAGATTCAGAATACAAAGAACAAGGTTGAAGGATGCTAAAACTGCAGAAAGAACAGGGGTTGAATTTGGTAATTTCATGTTGTACATGTGGTAGACAGAACTGAAGTGCTAAAAATCGGACTCTCTGAGAGCTCATCCAGGACCAGAAGATCAGAAGTGTCAGATTCATTTCCACTTGTGTGCTTATTTTATTGACAAATGTACCGGTTTTCTTGTTTCTATCTCTCAGCATTATTGAAGGCCATACACAAAACATCAACAATAAAAACAAATAAAGACACGTAATGAAAAGGTTTCTGTTCCGATGAAGTCAATCAAGGGCATGCCATGATATTGACATATGAGAATATTTCAAAATATTTTCACCTTTTTATTTACATGAAATCTCATTAACATCATTAAAATGTTTTTTCTTGCAGCTGTAGTTTGCTGTTTGATACTTGTTACCTGATATAGGGCACATCAGTAAGTAATATTAATTATTTAACAATAAGCAAACGTTATGATGTTTTTACGCCTCTGCCTGACAAAGGAAATCTGGTAGATAAAAGTTGTGCTGCACGCCAGCAGTCCGTCTCAGGACCTTCTTGAAGTGACCAGTCACTAATACATAAAGTCATGAAGGGCATCTGGTGCGGCAAGCACAACCTAAAGGCGATCTAAATAGTAGTCTGCTGCAAGAACCAGAGTTTACACTCTCTGAACACAACACTGCCAGGACACATCCACTGTTGAAGGTGAGACAGCAAGTCAGAGAGACTTGGGCACAAACTTGAGTGAAGTGACGCAGCTATAATATGTAATGAAAAACAGAATGGTGATGTTGCCTCGTCTTCCCAGCAGGTTGATATTGTATATTATTGTCTACTAATAAAAGGTTGATATCAACAAAAGTATAAAACAGCTGGATACAGCAGTTAGAATATGTTTTAATTTTATGCCAACCTGTCAATGGTGCAGAATTTGAAAAGTCAGTTGTATGTAATTTGTGTTTGAACAAAGGAAAATGGGCTACACATGTAACATTTAAAAGGAAACCCATTGTGCTGCATCACTCACCTCAAACTGCCAATTTATTTCCATAAACACACAACAAACTGGGGACTAATGGCAAGGTTGTGTGCCATATATAACCAACAATGCTCTCAACTTAGTAAGCGCCTGCAGGGCCATCCTCTGAGAGGGAGATGTATGAGAGCAGTGCATTCACTGTGCACTCCACTATGCAGAGGTTAACTGGACCATATTTATCAGCTGAATGTTTCTGTGATTTGTACTTAGTAGAATTACCATCTGTGCTCTGGAGGCAGTGAAATCAAGTTTGCACTTATATAGTACACAGTATGACTGGTGTAAAAAGTGCATATTGCATTTCTCCAAACTGTTCAGATGAGTCAAGAGCTCAGTTTGTTATGAATAATCTTCTATGTTCCTCTTAAAAATTCACTGCTGAGTTTTTGGAAATTCAAAAGTAAAGATCAATACTATATTCAATGGATTAATCGTCTAAACTTAGTTTACTGTTTAGCATCTATTCTTAAAGATTGTAAATGAAACTGGATATGTAAAGACACTTATTGCTATTTTTACAATTACAAAATGAAATCACACATCATACTGTGAAAGAGGTTGCCCATAGGGAAGATTCTCATGTAAATCTACCACAACTTTTACAAAGGTGTTATCTCATGTTTACCTGTCTGGCCCACAACTTTACTGTTTTGGTTCCCTCTCACTGCTCTAATAATGTCGTCTTAAGCTGCAGCAGATGAAAAAAGCTCTGAAAAGCCTTTATATCCACTATCTGCCCATCACCAAACAGCAGACAGACACAGATATAAAGAGATATATTTTTCCCAACACAACTGCAAATGCTGATGCAAGTGCTGGATGCTAAAAATAAGCAACTGTTTGCCATCAAGTTGGCCATAAAAATGGAAAGGGGGGTTATGATCTGTCAATGTTGTGTGCTCGACTTGTTTTAAGTCTCAGAACAAACTGCAGTGGAAGTATGACTGATAAGCTGTGTCACCAAAATAATTAAAACTGAAGTAAAGCTGGTGGCTTCAGAAACATCTGTAACATTTTGCTCAAATGAGGCAAAGGGAGCAAGTCAAGACCTGATTATTAATCTGCACGACACAGGTTACCCATTATGTTTATTCTCTGCAGCGGTAAATACGAGTAATATATGTAATACATGATGAATTATTCTCCTGTTGTGGATCTTTAGGGAGAAAGTTACAGCATAGAGAGTGACAAAACTGTAAATACAACTGAATGCAATTTACCCTACATTACAGTGCTGTCATTTCTGGAGCAGATAATGAACCCCCTGATGTATGTGTGACTGTTCACTCTGTGGGAACAATGTACCGCGGATCTATGTGCGTCTCTTTTCTCCTAAAAGAGAAACCAGTGACGTGCATGTGAATGAAGTTCTATACATGATCCTCAGCACATTTGACTTCCTAATGCACAGACTAAAATATCGTTCTCTATTCCCTATCTCAGTCAAGCTGAACACATCCTGTTTGAAGAAGATGGCAACTAAGAGGATCCAAATGATGGAGCTGGCACATCCAGAGAGTGCAGGCTGTGATGTGACCGTACTGAAGCTTGAATTTTTGCCACACTATCAGCGTAATACTTGCTTTTGAAGTGAGTTGAAAGAATTTAAATCCAATGACGACTGGGTGCACTTCCTTATCTGTGACTGTGGGTACTCGGCAAACCTAATGAGGATGCTCATATTTTACTTTTCCTCCAAAACAACCCTTAGACAGATACTGATTATGTTTTCATCATACTTTTGGAACTTGAATATTATCAAATGACAAAAAGTTCTCGGTAACGGCAACCCTGGGTGATGCAAAATGGCAGAGAAAATTTTATTCTAAATTATTTTCATTCATCACTTCATTAGTTTCTTTATGACTAGTTTTGGCAAAATTCAAGAAAGTAAAAACATTTTTTAACCTCTTTTTCTTTTTTCGCATTGGTAATTTTGGACTTCCAATTCATCTGTAACATTACAGAAAAATATGATTTACTAACCTGATGTCCATTTTTAGCAGAGTACTATCCATATCAGGAACAAAGCGACACATGTTCATCATTTATGTTTTAAGATAATGTCAATATTCAACCTGTTGGCTCATCAGTGAGCACAGATGAAACCAGATGGGTCTGTCAAGCCCAGCGTGAACAAAAGAGCAATAACATTACTCTGGCCCGGGGAGACAAAAAAAAGTTAATCACACTCTTATTCGGCCTCTAATGAGGAAATGAAAGATAGCCCCGCGTTCATCAAATCACATCATCTTGCTATTTTTATGTTGTTCAGCATGAGCTATATTTGTACATTCACATTTACTTTTACATTCAAAGCAGGTTTTAGCTCATAAAAATGCAACTGTCCTTCTACATCGCGTTCCTCTTTGCTTTACAAGGAACTTTTATCTTACATCCATACACCTCTGTGACCTCTGTGTTTTTTTTAAAAAAAGATCACGTCATTCCTACAAATATTACCTGGACTGTCCATGACTCTAGAAAGGCCAGACGGTCTGTGTTTCATATTTAAACAGGCTAGTTTCAGCAAACAAAGTTTGTTCTGGAGACTATCACCCCAGCAACTTCGAAATTGACTCATGCCAAAAAAGAGTGCTGAGATTTTGTTTCCATGACCATTGTTTTGAGCATAACACTGACATTTTTATATTGAAAATCAGAAAGGCAGCATATGCCAAAACTGCTCATAGTTTTCCAGCTAAAAACACATCAAAATAAAAGCTGTCCATCTACACATCTACCCTCCCATCAATTTGTAAATCCACACCCGATGCAATGACTGGAACAGTTGATGTCTAAATTCTTAGACGACTTACACAGTGCTTCCGTGTCCTAAATATTTAGTTTTGCGCAATAAGATTTCTCTCAGGTAAGTGACGCGTTGTTTTGTATTTCAAGGTGTATTGAACGTGAGAAGATGGAGGGCGAAGGAGCAGAGGAGGAGTTTGGAAGGCAGAGTGCAGGAGCAGAACCATAGACAGCTGAGAGTCAGTGGTGCTAATGTGGGGTCTGAGTGTGTAACCTCACTCTGAGTGTGCTCTGATTAAAGAATGATTTATAGGCCTGCTGGAGCGCCCTCTCAGCAATCCGTCTCCTCAATGAGATTTTTTTTTTCTTCCCCTTTCGAGGGCTTTGGTAAATCAAGCCATCTTTGAGAGGATCTCGGGTGGACAATGTCAACGTGTTACTGAGAGGGAGCCATTAGATGCCATAATCATGAAAGCATGGACGGGGGTTCACAGGTGCATATAGACACTTATTTGTCACATACAGTGTTAGTTCTGACTCCTTCTGTGGAATAAATCAACCTATGGAGACATTTACGCATTTATCATTTCCACAGATGGATCATCAGACTAATTTTAGGCTCTCAGCTTTAGGGCTCATTTGCATGTGAAGATTTGAGATGTGTTTGCTAACGAGTGTGTTGGCATATAATATAAAATGACATTCCTCCATATTCATACTACACTTAGTTTTCACCGTGTTCACTGATTGTTCAGATCTAAATGTATAACCTGTCAGTGGACAGCTATGCAACAGGCCATACACTACAAAGAACCCTGTTTATGAAGTCATTTTTGTCTGTTATTGAGCACTAAATGCCACGCAGCTATTCTTGAAACAGTCTACGCCGTGCTTTAGCAGCTGAGTGCTAACATTAGCATGCCAACTTTCTCAGTGCTAGACAATGCTGACACAATGATGTTAAGAATATACTTAGATTCACCAGCGTGTGAGCACGCTAACATTTGCCGATCAGCCCTTAACACAAAGTGAAGCAGAGGCTAATGGCACACATCACTTGTTTTGTTGGGATTCGGTTTTGGGCTAAAGTGTTGTGCCAATGGAAATTTAGACCCGACGAAAGGTCAATTTAACGGATTATCAAATGATTACAAAAAAACCTTTAGAGGAACACAATGTGTGTATAACACATTTCATGACAGTAGTTAAAGGGAAGTCACTTAAAACCACACAAAAAAAGTCCACCTCATGGTGGCAATAGGAAAAAGTCAGTCTACGTTTATCAAGCACCTATAGATATGAATGTCTTAAAAGAAGACAGAATAAGGCAAACAAAAACAAAAATCTCCTGCAATCGTATAAAATTACACTTGAAATATTCTGATTGGTATTGGAAACAAGTTAAAACTCTCTCTTTGTATCCTTTTAAGAAAATAAAACAACAAAAGACTTCATAATATTGTCAGAAGTTACTGGATAAGGTGGAAATTTCACTTCTGGTGTGAAGACGTTTGCACAACAGCAGAATAACGGCAGGAGTCATGATGTGAAGTCACCGAGGAGTCCTCTGACATGCCCATTAATCATTAACAAATCATCCGCAGACTGAATCCTATCTATCAGATGGTGTCATGGTGCCATTTGTCCAAAGGTGTGCTGCATAAAACAGGTCAGAATTACAAATGCAACAGTTATTGCAACAATGAATAGCTTTTCATTTCCATATTATCTCTGAAGGGTACAATATGTCTGAATTGGGTCACAATATTAAATTTCAGGTAGCTCGCTTGTGATTATGCAGCATTAAAGTTTGTATTCCATGACCGTGACTCTTTTATTAACCGAAGCACCCAACCGCTTTATGTGATGTTTCCCAATTATCTCTTCCTGTTTACCCAATTATATTAATTAGAATGCATAGTATTTACATAACCCAGAACAACTAAGCCATTGAGCTAAACCTATTATTAAGATTGTGTGAAAATAATTACTCCACCTACCGTTGCCATTGTTATACTTTAGCTGCATTCAGGAACAGAGAGTTACAGGCTTCTTCTAACAAAATATTGTTATTGTTATAGATTGTACGCTCATAGTTAAAGCTCAGTGTGGCATAACCACGAGTAAAATAAAAGCACTGCACTCTGTGATAGAAAAGATCCTATATGTATGTAAAATTACCTTTACAGCCATGTGAAAACTACATGGAAAAGGGCATTGGCAGCACTTAAAGTAAAAGTAGTCGTGTGCAAAAAAATGTCTGTTCAAGAACTTCTTTAAATTCTTTTCAATTTTAACAACCCTTACAGAAAAAAAACACATCAACACTTTGATGCTGTAATATGTGCAGCCTAGATTCCCACGTGAAAACTTCTCCACATATTTCCCCCATGTTATCTTATATTGCTACATGTGAGTAGTACATGTGATCATGCTGGGGTTTTTTTTTCTGCCAGACTACATCTATTTATTTTTCCTTATTCGTGTAAGGAATTGTGAACAACAATGTGTTACAGAGCACCAAACATGAACTGCTTTATGTTGTTGTTTGTTTGCTTGCGAGAGGCCCCATATCTCATCACAGGTTTTCTGTTTAATAGAAACTTAATCTGAACCACAGCTGTCAAATAAATGTAGATGAGGCTATATACAATATTTCCATCTGAATTGTTGAGGGGGATTTGTATTATATACTTGAGTATTTCATATGCGACATTATACAAGTGCTTAAAAAGAATAAGTACAGAACCTGTGTTAATGTACTTTTCTACCACGTAAATTCTAAAGATAAAATACAATAAAATGTATTGACATATATGTCCTTAAAGATTACTTTGAGATTTTTCTATAGCTTACAAGCATCACAAAAATCTTTACAGGACTCTCATTAATACAAAATTGTCCGACCTTCAGTAAGAAACGCCCATATTCCAGTGTGATAAAGACTTTGTCCCCGTGCTGGCTTTGTTTACATTGTTATTGACTGGATCAAAGATGCTTCCACTGTGTGCCTCAGTCTGCATTTTCAGATTTGGCCTTTAAGAATGTAGCCCACGTACAAAGCTAACCTACCTGAATAACAGTGATTAAACCGGGCAAACGGCTTGCTCATCATTATGGCACAAGGAGAGGGCAGTCAGAGAGTACTTGAAGGAGCTTAATAGTCACAGAACACAATATTTTTCTCTGCTGATTAGCTTACATGGAGCATGGGTGGTGATTATCCCCGAAGACGACAGAACATTTTGAAATGCGATGGAGCTGTGCCGACTCTATAACTGTCGAGGCGAGCATCGTAATTCAATGTTTTCACCACCACTTTCCCCCGTTGCATTTTGCTGCTGAATTGAAACCAACTAAAACATGATATCCTTGACTATAAAACAGTGAAGAGTAGCCTTGGCAAAGACACAAGGGCACCTCTCAGAATGCTAACTCAAAAAAAAGTTCCACTTGCTTAGCTCGTTCTGTTAGTCACATCACAGTATTGTGTCTGTGTGATTAACCAGGTAGTCCATATTGGACGGATATGACAGGACTGCAAACAGTTTGTCCTGAATGTTTAATAGATTTCTCTGTAGAGAGTTTGTGTAGCGCCTTGAAACTGAGAAGTCTCCCTGGAAAAAGTGCCAATTATAATATTAAAGCTGTCTCTACTAGTGACCTTTTTGCATTTGCTCTGTATGCTATTACACTCAATCAAGAAAGGTCAGTGGAGGACGTGGGCCCCATGCAAAACTATTTTTTCTCATATTGTGTTAGCTGTTTATACAAATGGATTTTATCACTGCAGTGCAAAAACACATGCATTTGTTTTACTTTGTGTTACAATGTCGATTGGGTGTTGAATCACAACATGTACTTTGTGGTGTTTTGTGCAAGTGTGTAACTTTCCTACACTTTTCATTGTGGAAATAAAATTAGGATTGTAGATTATCAGAAGTGTCAAAATATAAATTTAATAAATATATAATTATTTATTGAAAATGTATATTTAATTATTTTGGCAATATAAATTGTGAGTGTTTTAAATATCAGTTTCATAGAGTCCATAAGTTGTAAATTTACTTTTTTCTATAAGAACTATTGAGCTAAGTTCTTTGGTTTTGGTAACGAATGGTTTTCGAATACATTCAGAAGTGGCTATCATTTAAAAAAAAAAATAGTAATAGGATAATAATTTCTATCCTACATAAGCAAGTATAAAAGCTCGTCAACTTATTTTTAAACTCTTTATACTGAACTATTCTTGCTCGATATTGCTGTTAAAATAATGTCTACTTTTTTTCTCAGCCAAAATGATCACACAAAAATGAACAAGCAGCACACTGTGACTGAACGTGCTCTAAAAGGCTGAACCTGCTTTGCATAGTCACATCATTGTTAGAGGAGGGAGCCCCTTGCTGGGCAAACTCTGAATTTCTTTCTGAATCTTCCTGTTGGTCATAGAAAGATGAACAATTTAACTGAGTGATATTTCTCATCCATAGGCTATAGCCCCCCCCCCCACACACACACACACCCCACCCCCCACCTCGTGATAAAGCGGGTATAGATAATAGATGGATGGATACTTCTCATCCATTTTTATCCTCGGGGGGGGGGGGGGGGGGGGGGGGGGGGGGGGGGGGGGGGGGGGGGGGGGGGGGGGGGGGGGGGGGGGGGGGGGGGGGGGGGGGGGGGGGGGGGGGGGGGGGGGGGGGGGGGGGGGGGGGGGGGGGGGGGGGGGGGGGGGGGGGGGGGGGGGGGGGGGGGGGGGGGGGGGGGGGGGGGGGGGGGGGGGGGGGGGGGGGGGGGGGGGGGGGGGGGGGGGGGGGGGGGGGGGGGGGGGGGGGGGGGGGGGGGGGGGGGGGGGGGGGGGGGGGGGGGGGGGGGGGGGGGGGGGGGGGGGGGGGGGGGGGGGGGGGGGGGGGGGGGGGGGGGGGGGGGGGGGGGGGGGGGACTGAAAGAGTTTGCAAACACTCAATTACAAAATGTGTGACAGATTATTGGTACGGTATTTCTGGACCGACTGTAGTTTTAATTTATTTTGATCTTTTATACGTTTGGGAAAATCTTAATTTATTGTGCTTTGCACTCAGTGTCTAGGAGTCAAAATACAATATAAACACGTTTTGTGAAATAATCTAAAGGTTTGTGCAAATACATGTGTCATATATATTCAAAATAAACATTTATATTCATGTCTTAACTATACTTGCACTGTGGTTTTATATAATAATAAGCATTTGCCAGATATCTTCACAATTATTTTGTGTACACTGGCACAAACACAATGTAATATTTCATTCTCAAATATAGGTTTATATGTAAAAAAAAAAGAAAAAAAAAGGCAAAATTGTTTGTTAAACGTCAAAAAACATGGAAGAGTTTTATGGGGTGCTCCTATTTGAAAATGGAAACATCATTTAAAAACTGAGCAGTAGGGTGTGCCACAGATGGCAAAAATATGTCCTTTTATTTTCCTGATTCGAGTTTCATCAAATCAGCTGCACACATTTTGGCACAAGGCCTGTTTGAAAAATAAGTTTAAAGAGCATCATGAAGGCCTGGTCTATCCCTTTGTCGCTTGCAGCTACTTTATATTTCCCTCTTTGAGAATACATTTTGTTAGTGAGTGCAGCTCCCTGTCAGTGGAGCGCTCACTGTGTAGACAGAAACTGTTAAAATTTGATTCATCATTTGCTGTGGGCAAAGAACTGTCCACTGCCAAACACAGAATTTCATTTTAATAACAAGGGTGAATCTATTGGTCTCGGTGGGGAAAAAGACATCGACGCTAAAGTGCTATTTCACAAGTTAAGCCACTAGCACAAGTACACTCAGGCAAAGTTGTGTGATGCTCATGCCGAGCGCATATATTGAATTATAAACAGGCAATGCCACTGAATAGATTAATAATAAAGTCACACAATAAAGTACATACGAATTAGCCTCCAATATGACAAAATAAACAAAACCAATTATTGAGAAGCATGGTTTCTCTAAGTCATTGAGTTGTATTTCGTCTGGCTCATAGTAAAGCAATTGTATTCATTCAAAATGAAATCTACAACACAAAGAGTGCAATCAGTGAAAGGGTCAGAATACTTTCTGAAAGCGAAAAAAAATAATACAGTTTTTGGTTTGTAAAGAACTTTTTACACATTTTGTACACACCCTACGCTATCTTGGTTGCCGACGCTGACACAGAGAGCCCGGGTGTGCATTGCTACACATGACGTTTGGACAT
Source organism: Brachyistius frenatus (assembly GCF_029030835.1). NCBI lineage: Eukaryota > Metazoa > Chordata > Actinopteri > Embiotocidae > Brachyistius > Brachyistius frenatus. Next base: position 882,468 of record NW_027210743.1, read on the forward strand.
GAAAAATACTAGCAATTAATTGAAATAGACAACCAAACCCAGCAGGACTAAGAGGGCAGATTTTTTTTTTGAGTAAGTATTTTTGTGACTCAACGGTATGTTGGCACAGGTGTTTACACACCTCAACACGTTGTGTTGCTGGCACACAGGTACACGTAGGCACTGCTGGCATGGCTCTGTTTCAGCTGACTATATTTATTATCGACACTGAGTGGACATCCATAAAAAGTGTTGAATTTTTTCCTTTAACTTGAAGCTTAAAATGGGCAATGCAGAGTAACATTCACACAAGCTATTGAATTAAATTATTATCCTTGATTAGCTGACTACACACATAAAATGTGCCCTATGAGGTACTTTGTGATACTGAACCATTATCAATGTTTCTATAATCTATTACAGAGGTTTTTTTTTCTTCAAACACAGCCAAGAATTTAATTAAAATTTTAATTATATGACTTTCAGGCTGCCTTTGTTCATTAGTTACCTTCATAAATGTTCATGTTCAATATACCCATTTAAATAGTAGCAAAAGAAACTCAGCGTACGGCAACTTTGGTGGGAAAATCCAACTACATACAGAAAAATGATGAAAATAATGTAGCTGTAAGCAGATCAAAGTGTTAATTCATATATATGTGGGCACCCATTAGGGGAAAACAGATCATGATGTTATAAATACACAGTTGTAATAAGCCCTCATATGAGAAGTTATGTTCTTATATCTGCTTACAGCTAGATAATTGTTTTAAAGGTCATATGTTAGAAACATAGGTCAGAGAGATGATCTGAAAGTATAAGGCCAATTGTCCTTGTTATAATTGTGTTGATTTCAGTGACCTCTGCAGGGCTTCATTCATGTCTAATCAATTCACCGATCAGAGCAAGCTGAGCTCGAAATAACCCCTGCTATCACATCCCAGGCCCTCTCGTACCTTCATACAGATGTCAATATAAATAAATGCTCATAGAAACCTCTCCATAAATCAGCAGACTGCTGCTTACTTCAGTGCGCGAAAACTTTATGAAACAGTAAATCCAGAGCACTTCATGCTATGGCTGTGGGATGCACATGCAAAGAGTCCATAAAAGATGGGACTTGTACAAAGTGAATATATGAGTTGATAGTAAAACATGCTCACAGTGTTGTTAAAATGCCTCATCCTGATATGATATGTGCAGTGCATAATGAAGATAAACTGAGATTAAAGATACTTCAGGATTTGACAGCAATAGCCTTTTGACCTTGAGCAACATATTTCTTCTTTGCATCTCAGGATGTGAAGCTGTGAAGTACTTCAGTGGGTCGGATGCTTGCTGACGCTGGGGCTTGAACACGGGAAAGGACAAAGCCTTAGATCCTGATGACAAATTACAGCAGACTAGACATCAACCATGCTTTGAGCCATTAGACGTTTAAAATTATTGGATGCAAAGTGGCTTAATGGAGTGTTTGATTGATTTTTAATGAGCTCCCATACAGCACACTTTACAATTACTGTCAAACAAACAGATATAATGGTAGGCATTATAATGTGCAGCTATTCTTCTACTGTTGATGTTGATGTAGTGCCACCCATAGACAGGTCAACATATTACATCTTCACATCACAAATACCAGACGGAGGAATTAGAAGCAGCAGTATGGTGTTTGCAAGCTTTTTTCTACTGTGGATGCAACATAAGCGTGTGCAAACATCACGAGGTAAATGCAACAGAATTGCATCAGAATAACAAATAGAAAAGCACTGAACTGATGCAAGTGCTACTGATGCATGACTGTTCTGCTGTTTTTCATTGGAAGTTCATGCTTTAGGGCAAATATTTGACCAAACTAACACGGTAGCCATGGTTGTAAAATAATATAAAACAAAATAATTCGATTATTCTCGCATTATTTAACCGGCACCAGACCGACGGGTATCTGGACCAGCAACATGTGGTACACAGGCTAAACAGCACTGTGGATCTGTGGTTCACTGTGGCTTAATGGAGAGACACACAATGAATTACCATCTTCATCAAGCTAGCAGTATTTTATATCTGACACAATATCAAAATATTTCTCTAGAATTCACTCTAAATGTTACTCTCCAAAACAATAGAAATATACAGACAAGGTCACGTGAAATATCAAGAATTAGAAAAATAAATAACAATAGGGCTTTCGCACCATTCGGTGCTCTGGCCCGAATAAAATTCATCCTGTTACTCAAATGTAAACTTATGAGTATCAAAATACCAGATTTACAATAAAAACAAACAATGTGGGTATTACTGCATTAAGACCCTTGTGCTAATATTATCTATTCAACTCTATTAGAGTAGTTATCTAAAAAAAAAATAAGGGGCGTATCTGTTTCATAATAAAAACTTAACGTATAGCATTTTCAACCTATTGCAATTACATATCAAGATGTGTAGTTGTATGATTTGTTTTATAGAGGGAATACTGGTGGGAATAAGTTAAGACAAACAAATAAATAAAGCCGAGCTTCAAGCATCAGCCGGATGTTTCTAAAACAGTGTGAGTAAATTTATTTTGGAAAGCACTTCACTTTGACTCACTTGTGTTAAAGTATCAATCGGAGCTGATTCTTTGACCCTCAGCGAAACTCATATTTGTACATGTTTTTGTGTTCTTAACCCGGTGTCATGTAATTTAAGGGAAGGGTTGTATTTACTTTTGTAGTGAAATACATCAGAGTCCTTCTTCTTTCTAACAACCAAAAGCAAGTATGGTGCTTTTATTTTCAGTTGCTTGAATTTTTTTCTAACAAAGTCATTTACACTACATATGAAGATCTGAAACTCCAGCAACAATAATGGTTTAACAAACTCATTTCTTTTATCTGATTAGCAATCCATAACCCATACATTTACATTATTAAAACAAAGACTCTAGGTGGTAATTTTTTGCTTGACAACCGACCTAAACATTTAATCAGTTATGAAAGTATTTGATTATTTTTTTGTATTGATTGACTAATGGACTTGCCATTTGATATGCATTAGAATGGATTTAAAGGAATGACTACACCTTGACACAGTTGCACTATTGAATATGCAGACGTGTAACCTATATTGCAATCTATGTAATAATACATTATAATGTTATTCTTTTGAATGAATGTATTTCAGCTCACATGGATCAGAGGACTGAACCGTAACAGCCTGCTTTCACGGAAACTGGTTTCAGATTACATCCTTCCATGAAGATTCACACACCAGTGGCTCAAATAGCTGTTATAGACATGTCCTGTCTAGTGAAACAATAGTGTCTGTTTGCCACAGATTGTGTTGGACAGCACACCTAAATAAATGTCCACCATACAGTATAGTTTCCTCAAAAACATACATATTTCTTGTCAATTGTCTGCACTTCCCTCCAGTGTGGCTGTGGATTGATCTGTTCCAGCAGTAATGTGGGAGCGTTCACTGTCAGCCTGCAGACTGTCTGTGGGTTCCACCACATTGGTTTTGCTTGATGGTGGATGTCAGCAAGACCACAGAACAAAATAGTTTTTGAATGAATGCTGGCAAATTGAATTCCTTCCCCATTTGTTGGGATGCCACTGCAAATGGATGCTTATTGACATTCATGCTGGGGAGGCAGAGATGACCAACCCTCAACATCACAGATCGATGATATTAACTAAGTCGTCCCTGCGGTGAGACTGTGTTAATAAACAACAGGGGGAAACAGCAAATACAGACACAGAGGTACAAGTAGTATGAAATATGATTTTCAATGGGCTCGTTTCACCACATGGACTTCAGTGACCAGCAGTCGTTCTGTCACCTTGTTTATTAAGTCCTCTCGTTCGACCTATTCATCTTTGTCATCTCAACGACATTGCCCATCGATCAATAACCATGGAACAAAGTAGTCAACATGAATAATGTGCCAAATTACGATCTTTAGCAGTTATTGATTATGAATTTGCCCCTGCCCTTGAACTCCCTCACACCACTTAACTGGTTTATATGCAAAGAGGGCATTACGTCCTTTTATCACAACAACAGAAACATACAGTATAGGTCAAGCTCTACGACGTTCCATCTTTTTTCAGGGATTGCAGATTGTGTGCATGTCTTCACAGGGAGGCATCCTTAAGCGCTGCCCTTTAAAAAATGAAGAGGCGAGTAAAGCATACAAAGCTGCGGTGATTATCTCCATCCTTTACTCTGGTGGTGAATGCAATGCAGCGTGCCAAAAGAGAAAGGCCTGATCAGCCCAGAACATTTTGTAGAAAACTGGCTTTGCAGCAATCACTGCATGAAGCTTTGGCGAAATGTGACCAGAGACATGCAGTCAGAAATTATGTCTCTGTCTCCCGAAGTAAACAAGCCAGCACACATTCATTAAAGAGCTCTTGACTGGACCTCAAATGTGTATTGACCAGCTGGGGACAAATGGGAACCATTTCCCTGTATGAATTGAAGCCATTTGTTACAGTTTAGGATTGATTCTTTGTCATGGCAACCACCAGTGTGTGGTCCTGAAATAAGAAATTGCATTATCTCTACAGAAATTGATTTAAGGTAAAAGAAAATTGTTGCACTTTGACAGAGTGAATGTCCTCATCAGGATGTGACCTGCAGTACATGAAGGTTCTCGTGCTCGGGGGCTGTGACAGTTATTTTACTTCAACATATTGTGTTATTATTCAGAAATATTCATATTTCAGAATATTCCTCGGGAAATTGATTGACTGGGTTAAACATTGTCCCAGTTTTGGTCAGTCCAAAAGTAACACACCTTTGGGAGAAACAATGTATTATCTGTAGTTTTAAACAAACAACAATCCCAACTTTCACCTCAAAGTAACACAAAATGTTTTTTTATCCTCTTGCAGATCGTCTAAACTCTTTAACTAATGATTCTCTGCCATGGTTGCCATAGTGACAGGAATCTAACACGTTAATGTCACCCATCCATTAATCCATTGGCTACACTCGCTCATTCTTGGAGGTCACGGGGGGGACCGGAGTCTCTCCCAGCTGGCATGAGGTGAAAGGCACAGGACAGCTCACCAGTCAGTCACAGGGATGACACATAGGGACACACAGTCATTTGCATTCACACCCAAAGGCAATTTAAAATTAATATATTCCTCTATGATACATACTTTGGTGTCTAATAAAGTAATTCTTTCATATCACAATAGTCATACGTAAATGCCTGAATAGAACCTGCTGCAGTTGTACACACATAAATATGTACAGAGTTTTCACAGATACTGTGACAAAAACAGATGTTCCCAGAGTAGAGTAAATACAAGAAGACTAAATCGGTGCTACATTTTTATAATGGGGTAGAAAGCTTTTTCATTTTTTTTTTTTCAGAGGCGATGTGTGGAATCCAGTAAACATCCGTGTCTGCATGTCTAGAGAAAAAACCTGTGCCACCCATCAGGAAAGTAAAACTGTAACCATTTAATAAATCTCTAAATTAGGAAAAACTAAAAATATTACATGACCATACAAACCCTGTCAAAGCACTGACTACATGTCTAGCACTCAGTGTGAATAAAATACAATTCATACAATGCTGTAATATATGGTGACCTTCTGATTTTTTTTTTTTAATGCAAAACTGGCTAAAACTTAATAACACCTTGAGAGTATTGGGCTGCAATTCCCCTTTGTGCCTTCAGAACTGCCTTCTTTCCTCGTAGCGTAGATTCAGGAAGCTTCTGGAAACTTTCCTCAAATATTTTTATCCATATTCAACTGATAGCATCATGCAGTTGCAGCAGAGTTGAAGGCAACAACTTCATGATGTGAATCTCCCGTTCCACCACATCCCAGAGGAGCTCTGCTGGATTGAGATCTTGTGACTGGAGGACATTTGAGTGGAGTGAACTTAATGTTCAAGAAGCCAGTCGGAGATGATATGAGCTTTGTTTTTTGTCTAATCTCCTATTATCCAGTTTGGTGAGCTTGTGCCCACTGTAGCCTCAGTTTCCTGTTCTTAGCAGACAGGAGTGGCACATGGTGCAGTCCTCTGCAGCTGTAGGCCAAGAGCTTCAAGGTTCGACGTGTTGTGCATTCAGAGATGATCTTCTGTGAGTTTCTGCAGCTTTCCAATCACCTCCAACCACTCTGGCAATTCCTCTCTGACCTCTGCCTTCAACAAGGAATTTCCAGTTCATTTTCTGTAAATCCCAGACACGGTTGTTCATGAAAATCCCAGAAGATCAGCCGTTTCTAAAACACTGAAACAAGCACGTCTGTCATGCCGCATTCAAAGTTACTTAAATCACTTTTCCTCTTCATCATGTCTACATGCATTGATATTCTGCCACACGATTGGCTGACTAGATATTTGCTTTAACAAGCAGTTGAACAGGCGTAGCCGGTGAAGTGGCTGTGCAGACTACGAAAGCATGGCTTGTACATGTTTCAACACACAATTATTCAGATTCCTGCAGCTTTAATATTTGTTCTTCTTGTTGCCCATCCATTAGATTATTTTAAGCCCTTCTGCTCCTGGTGCGTTCAACAACTGAAAAGGAACATTTTTGGGGCCCCTGCGGACCAAGAATAGAAGCAATCTCTGCTGGAGCCTTAAATGCAATGTGTGCAAGGCTCTCCTCCTTCAATACACTAGACAGAGTTATCCAACAAAGCAACACTGACACAGAATCAGTATTACATTTAACTCTGGTTTGAGAAGCCATTACCTTGGCACAGACTAGACAGCTTTATTTAATCTAAAAGCTGCCAGCTCTGTCCCCTTTCCAGACTGGCACAGCAGGTGCTTGTTCATTCAATCTGTAAGGGTTGGCATGATTCGGGGAATTTGATTATATCTGGAAGCCTGAAAAACCTGGCAAGGATCACAGTTCAAACTGCTGCCTATCTGCACAAGTACTGTGTAATCAGTGTTTTGGTTCGCTGATGCACAGCATACATTGAACTGTAAACTGTATTTACAAACTTGAGGTAAAAAGGTAGAGTTTGATCCTTTGTATATATAAGAAACAATTCTGCATTAATTCTTGTGTCCTTTTTCTTAATATATTTCCTCTGCACTTACCTATCAAAATGTGCAGATGTTAGAAATATGTAGGTGATTGCAATGTTGACAGCCTTCCGCAGCCAATGAATAACATAGATCTTATCTTCACTGGCACCTCCAGGATTCAAGAGGCAATTTATTTTATTTTCAGATTTAAACAGGTGTAAAAAGCGAAGATGTCAGAAAGCACATGTGCAGCATTATGGCAGGTCAGAGGTCGATAAACTGTGTGCAGACTGGGTTTGGAGGAGGGTGAGGGTGGTGAGGGAACACATCCAGGATAGAGGGTTTAAATCCCGACAAAGAGAGGTGTCAGAAAAAAACACATTGGAGTCAGATAGCGAGCTGCACTACAGATTTATCAGTCTTAGATGGGATTGTGGTCATGCTGACCTGCTCTGTCAGCCCGTACGTATACACAAACAAGGATTAAACCCACACAGGATTACATACTGTGCAGGTTTGGGGGTTATTCCACTGATTTTGAGAGCAACACAAAGAAACACAACTATTCAATATTTTAATGAGCCTCCATCCTCGTGAAGAAGGCTTATTTGTTTTGCAAACTCATTTATACTGCAAATGCAACAATGTTAAAGGTTTTATTATCGTATCAACAACACCAAGCGGAGTTATCAAGGTCACCAAATAGCTGGTATAAGTGGGAGATTTGGCAAAAAGCAGCGAATTTGCTCATTAGCGTTGCATGAGAGACACAGAGGCACAGACAAATACAATGAATATTTCTAGACACTTTTGGTTTTATACTGACAGATATTCTGATCCATGTGTCTTCACAGCATTGCCACTGTGGTCCCATTTCTTTGATAGACAGAATATAAATTGAAAATTTATATTGTCTTCCCCTTTAGATTCTGATTTGTGAGAAGAGACATTTCTTTTGACTCTTGAAAAAAATAAATAAAAGCTGGTGTCAATTGTCGTGCCAGTTTTGGGGATTTTTTTCCCCCTGAATAAACATCTTGAGCCCCCACTGCTCAACATTTTGTTCCTGGATTTTCGGAGGCAGCAAAGTTGATGTTCAAGGAGTTGCCCTTCTTATACCATTACAGGTCATGCCTCTTCTCATTCTGTTCACACAAATTACACCGGCCTGGCACAGCAAATAGACATAATAAGGTCTGTTTGTCTAGAGGAGGACGCTGAAAACAAAGTCAAGGCTAAATGTTTGTTGTAGCTATAAGGTATTTCTCTGCAGACTACGCCTGAGGTCTGCTTATTTGGGTTGTAATTATTCTGTTCTATATTTCATGCTTGTTGGTTCTGCATACAATAGAATCTGATCACCGAGCCACTGCACATTTCCTGAAGCTGTAATTGAATAGAGAGAAAGAGGCAGCTGTGACTGCGCTGTACTGCAGATGGCAGTAGTTGAACAGGCACAAGCAGGTAGAGGCATGTTCTGTTTTCTCCAATGTTAACTCCTCCACAGGTGACAGATGAGAACACAGAGCTTCCCAATAGTGTAGTGGTATTTTTAATCTAGCTCAGATTTATGATGTCAACAGAGGAAAACATTCTCCTTTGCTTCCTCTCTGGAATGAAATGGAGAGTGTGTGCAGACATTAAATAAAGAGGAGGGTGTTTTGGTGGTTGATAGGGGGAAAAAAGAAAGGGTTTGCCTCATATTCAACAAAGTCAATGCCCCATGTGATTCATCCCTCAACCTTTTACAAGTCTGACTGAGGAGAGGCATGAGGTGAACTGATAACCAAGCACTACTTCAGACACGAATGAATTGAAAGACAAAGTGTAAATTGCTGCAACTCCAGGAGAGATGAAAGGCAATGCCGAAGAAAGTTCAAATTGGAACTTAAAACAGGGCAGAAAAAAAAGAAAAGAAAAGATGATGAACAGCCAATATACATTGACTCTATCTAGTGCCTCATTCAACATGTATACCCTGTGGCTGGGTTCCTCATTTCCATAAAAGTCTAGGCCTTCATCTGACAAGACGAAAAAAAAAAAAAGGACGCTGCTGCTTCAAGAGAACACAAAGCATGAAGAGTATTGCATCATGGGTTTATCCTAGAGACACTCCTATGTGGTTGCACTTGACATATCCATTCAGGCATTAATGTACTGCATAAGGACAGTTCCATAAAACATTGAACCACATGCAGTCAAATCCCTGTGCTGTTGCAGTGCAAAGCAAAGCCAATTAAGTGCATGTTTCTAAGGAATAAATGAGGAGCCAATCAGCCGAGTCAATGTCGGCCACAAATGAGGGGTCAACCTAAATAAAAAGATGAGTTCTTAAAAGCGCTAGAGAAGCCAGGGTATGAAAGATTTATGCCATCGACTCTGCCAAAGATTTACAGCCCTGTCTAGACTCAAAGTTTGTCTGTCTTGTCAAATGCTGCACAGCTAAATCTGACACAATGAAACATGGCCATATCATGCTGGCAAGACCAATTGTTTGTTGCGTCTCCAAGATCTGAGCATGACCTTAATGATCTGTGCAACATTGAGTGTTGGATTACCGAGTTACTTGAGCCAGCCACTGAAAGGCCTGCTGCATGTTATATTTTGATTGTGTGGGCAGGAGCTGATACCGCCTCTGCCCTCCCCGTATGGAATCCGACGCCAGCATCGGGACACTCAGGGGAGGCTTCAGCAAGACAAGGCATTCAGCCAAATAGCAACGCCACACAGCTCTGCAATTTGTCTTCCTCCTCCTCTGGACACACCTCATGAAAACAAATGAACTCTCACCTTTGCTGCTACAGCCAGAAGGCGCGCAACATTGTTAGAGGCAACAGTTCATTGTACGATGCCAAGATTGTTATGGGTTCTTGAGCACCTCTCCCTAAGGGGTGGATCCAGACTTCTCAACACTTGTGATTGGATTCCACAAAAATTGTCCGAGGCACAATAAATTTATAAATAAATAAAAAGTGAATGATACTCAGTGACCTCTGATGTCCAGTGATGTTAGGCCTTCAGGGTTTTTGGACTAGATAAAAGACAGGAACGGAAAGCAAGTGTTGGAAATCCACTTGAGGGTCAGAGGCCAGATGCTGCATAAGCACTCCTGCTGCACAAAGATCACAAAGCAGAGGGTGGCCTATTGATTTTACTGTCTTTATCAGTGTTTTCATGTGGCCAGTGACCGAAACACTGCGGGACAGACTTGTCCGTCATCTTTATGTGTACATTTACCGTGCCCAAGAGAAACAATGAGTGTTGCAGCCTCATCTATCGTTTTCTGTCACCCGAGGAAGGAATTTGTCTTTTTTGTTTTGTGTTTTCCACATCAACAGTGTTTTTCTTCATGTTCACAACTCCCATACTATTGTGCTATCAATATACTGGGTTTGAATTGCTGTAAATTAGCTCCCAGCATACGGAAGAGGAGAACAGAACTACAAAAGCTTTGATGCTTTTATTACAACTTGGATATTATTCCATTAGCTTTGGAATGAGGTGACATAGCTAGCCATCAAAAAGCCATACAGGTTGCAAACAAAGTGATTACCCTTTGTTTTGAAAGTAACACTGGGAGTTAAAGCACTTGTAATGTTGCTAATAATCCTTCATTGAATGACAAAGCTATAGATGCTGTGATGGACAATTTGGACCATAATTTAACTCTTCGCCTTTGTCAAAATGTGGGGCTTCTTTGATTGTCTGACCAGAGTTTTTTTTTTCCCTGTTGGACTTCCTCAGAAATGTTGCATCACTCCCAGAATTCATCAGTCAGCTTGGTGAGCAAATACCCGTCGCTGTCAGACAGTGTCAGTTTTTATTTCACAACTACACTGAATAAATCAGTGACAAGAGAAAAAATGAGTAGCTACTGTGGCCAGTGCAGGATAATGGGATAATGGTAAATGCTAAAATATCAGTGTGACAGTAGCAGATGTAGAGGGGTCAGGAATTGACTCTGATAATACAAACATATCCATAAAAAGATTGTTAGCTGATATTAGCCACCAAAAGCTAAAGGGCATACCATACAAAATAATGCTCTAGCAGTAAAATAACTTTGTATATCAAAACAAGCAAAATGTGTTATATACCTTATAACCATATATATTTTCATTGATAGGTTGGTCTGTTTTTTCTGCTTTTTAGAAACAAGACTTTCTATGCAGTGTGCACAGCATAAACCCTAAAATGTGTATAACTGGCACAATTTAAATTATACTCCTTAAACTGCATCAAGTGCAGCCAAAAAACACAAATGACATAGACAGCTGCAGTAGGAATTATGATGGCAGTAAAGAGGAAAGCGAGGTGATGTTGTTCTACTGAGTATCCACATTGGGAGGAGGTCGGGGACGATGGGTGGGTCAACAAAACACAGGACTTTAATATAGAAGACTGCTGTCGTTATCCTGTTTCACACTCACAGTCAATGTTGTTTTTTTCCTCAGTGACCATGATAGTTCTATAACCACACCTTCATCATTGCCACTGTGACGAAAAAGCTCTTCTAATTTTACAAGTAATTTCAACTCAAAATACAATGTTTTCGTGACTTTAACACTGTGCTTAATTTGTCCCAAATCACAACCTTACCTGAACCTTACCATGTTTGTAACTCAACAAATCATTAGACAGTGATTTGGGGCAGTTTCTAAAGCATGTGCTGTTCTAGAGGTGATGGACAAATAACAAATAATGTTCAATTTGGAAAATACTTTAAAGTATGTCTTTAAACATCAGAAGAAATAATACATTTGTACAAAAATAAAATTTCAACTGACATTATTATAACTGACAGAAATGACCACATTTATAAGAATTGTAGCTTTGGAAGTGCTGGGCTACATTCAGCTTCCTTACTGATCTGCTCATTAACTTAAGACAGACACAGAAGCTTATAATGTGTGATTGTATTGTCAACTTTGACGTTACTGGTCAGCGTGGGGCTTTGTGTGTGGACATTTTCTTAAATTTAAGATCGAATATGAACAGCAAAATGTAAAGGTGAACTGACTTGCTTATGGATATCTATCACAAAGAAGCTTGAGCTTCTCTCAATGACGCCTGAAACAGAATAAGTTCAACAACCTCAGTTCATATTCAGGTTAATTATGTCTGCGTCCGTAAATAAATGCAGGTAGTAGCCTCTGTAACCTGCAGCTGCTGCTCGTACTCATCGTGATTGACTTCCTTTGTAGGCTTTGGAGATTAGGTTGACCTGGTAGATGAGCAGATCAACTGTTTCTGTGTATTTCAGGGGTGTAATTACGGGGGGAACATCACAGCTCAATTTATTGAATACCTCAGCGCTGTCATAATTTTATGCAGCGATTAACTATCGTGACTTCTTTTCTCTCCTGCAGCCTCACAATCAAGTGCAATGTCATCGCCACTTTCTCCCCAACAACCACATGACTCATCCTATAATCTCTTTTCATCACATGCACTCAAAGGGTGTATCAGTACGGCATTATGCACATGGCATTATAGTGATAATGTTTAGGTAAACTGCAGTACTAGACAATATAATTCCACCTATGTTTACTGTAACAAGTTATCTCAACATTACTTCTGAAGAACTTTGAGCGAAGAATTTAAGTCAGAGATCTGTGAGCAATTTCCAAAAGAGTGAAGTATGTACAGATAGATATAACCTGGCCATGCTTTATAATAAATCAGCTTTACTGTGTATCTTACACTGAATAAAGTGAGGGTAAATTAAAGTAGTAAGTAAAAGTGCACTACAGCAAAAATAATTTTGTGCTTTCCTTCTATTCATTACATACAGTAGATCTTTCTGATAGCTGTCTCCTTGACCCTTTCACAGTTCTATATGAGTAATGGATATGCTCTTCATCCCATTAAGATGGTAGATAAGGTACTTAAAGGCCACTGAGTGTAGACTGCTATCCGATTTTAATCCGCTTCCCCATTTATTGTAAGGTAGCTCAACACCTGGCTTACTAACTGGAGAGAAAAGATTAAAAGAGTCAAACAGGGAGTAAGTACTTCATACTTTGAATGTTTAATATTTCTGTAGCCTGTATTTCTAACACGGAATAATTTAATTTGTTTGTTACAGAAATATTAAATGCTTTAAATTAGGTTTTAGGCACATGAAATAAACATTATTTGTCTAATCTCACTGTAGAAGTTAAAGGCAAAGGCGGAGGAGCTAATGATAGTCATACATTAGTTTCTACAAAGACAATGCACACTGATTCACCAACAATTTTATTTAAAATGTATTTGCTATTAGTATTTAAAAAATAAAATTGAGTATTTTCGCTTTCAGGCCTATTACGGTTATTATCTGGTTTTACTCCAGATCTTATGTTATGTTGTTTGGTGATGTATTTGCTGATGGAGATATCAACACAACGATAACTTGAGTTTTCTTGACACAGAAAACTAAAATAAGAAAAAAGAAAGAAAAACAAGTAAAACAATGGCAGACTCACAAAGTGTAGTGTAGCCTTGATTGTAATAGTTCAGATAATTCAAGTCTTAAAACCAGCAGTTTAATTTGACTGAAATATTATTATATAAATCTGTGATTTATAGGTTATCGTTACTTTGCAGTGAAAGTGCATTTTAAATTGTTTTGCTTGAGAGAAAAATCCGGTTCCGCACTTGTGACTGACACCGATTTCAAAAGAGCACCTTTAGTAAACACATTAAAATATTTAGCTTTGGTCTGTCTCTTTCACTCACCTTGGAGTCAGAATGAATGGGATTGAATACGGAGGAGTGGAAGGTCAGTGGTAGTGAGTGTGCAGGTGTGCATGTGTCAGAAGTTAATAGAGGCAATGGTGGCTCTGTAACAGATTACAGCAGCTCTGTCAAAGGAAGAAGGGAGGCAAGGCCTGCAGCCCATTCATCACCAGCCCTGTCTTCTCCTCAGCCTCAGTCTCCTTAAGCCATGTGATAAAGGTGCATGTCAGCTCCTCTCTGCTGCTCAACTGCATCCAGTCCCTGCAGAATACAGACACAGGATCAGGTGCCTTCACACAGCTTGACACTGTAGCCATAGCAATAGCTACCAACACCCGCCGCCTGCCTGATAATGTAATGTGAACGGGACTGCCTCATATACATGGGATTTTACCTCTCAAGAGTACTTTACTTATTGAAATACCTTGAAGTTCAAATCAAATGTGTGCAGCCTTATTTATACAGTACCTACTGTGTAACTGAGCAATCTGTATGTTTTACTATAGGAGATTATACAGTGCATGCCTGAGCTTAAAGTTTAGAAAATCTCCAATCAGCTTGACTGCTCAGGGGACTTTGGTATTAATCTTGCCTGAAATAGACAGACACTGTCTTACTGTGTGCTGTTCTTATGGCATTGAAATCAGAATGATAACTTTATTCAGTCTAACAATCACTTGGAAGTCATTTCTGTTTGACCTAGATTACAACATCAGGGGATATTTCTCCCCCCCATTAGTGACACAGGCTTATGTTTGCTCTCGACTGGATGTGTAGGTGGCTGTTGGTTGAGTCATTTCATGAAGTATAAGCCATTCAATTGCACTATGTTTCAATACAATAATTGCATTTCCACGTATTAAGTAACAGTTATATTTTCTATTGTTATCTTAAAAGGAGAAAAAAAAAAAGCAGAAATCCTGAAAAGACGAGTTGCCCCTTTCAACAACAACAAAACAAATAAGAATAATCTTGTAAGAGCTACATATGATTAAATCAGTCAACATGTTAGTACAAGCCACCTTTAGTTCTGTTTGTGCTGCTCCAGATCGTTTCTTATCTTACAGATTAATAATTAGATTTCACCAAGAGCAACCTGCGCATCATGACCTTCCTATTATCAACTGCAACAAAGGAGACACACATCTGCTTGTAGTATTCAAGCAGAGCTTATCTTTAAAAAAAAAAAAAAAAAAAAAAAAAGTTCCAAGATAAAACACAAAAGCCTGTTATGTTTCCTAACAAATAAATTACTCAGGTGAGCAGTTCAAGCGTAGCTGAGGGGACATCTACAGATGGTTAGTTACTGAACAAGCATTAGGTCATTCAGAGAGTTCAAGGTATTCATTGCCCTGCACGATAACTAGGCTCAAAACTGTTTTTATTTCAATACATTATTATTCATAAAAAGCTTGAAGTTAATAGAAAGTTTAGTGTGCTTTAATGTTGAACAGTGAGGGATATTACTGCATTGGAAAACATGAAAATCTTGTTCAGCATCTGTGCCCTCACACAGTAAGTTATTTCTTTGACCGTAATCTCTAAAACTCATGGTTTTATTATTTTTTTTTATATTATAACAAGATTAGATCCTGACATTGACAAGTTCAAAATAACAGATTTGTTGTCTCGATAGAAAGTGTGGGGGCTCTGTATAATATTTATTTTGCAGGGGAATTATCCAAAAAAATGTGACAATCTACAGTATATTTTGATGCCTTGAAACATATAGATTTTTAAACCTTCATGCTAATAAAGCTTTTTGAATTTGAAAAAAAAATATGTCTTTTTGTTGATATTTTAAAGCAAAAGCAAAAGGAAAGAGATGTGTAACCTATATGGACAAGATATGATAAACAATCAAAACTAATCTTTGGCGCTGCATTAAATCCAGGTTCATAAAACATTCAAGCTATATTGGAATATACATAACTGGATACTATACAGTCACGGGAATATTAACAGCCATTGATTAGCACTTACAGTCGCTTCATAATTACTGGTTCTTTTTTAAGGCTCACGTATTGGACCGCTATTACCAACGTTTGCCAGACAGTTAAAATTCCACTGTGCTTTGATTAAGTGCATGCAACAGCAATCAATAATGTCACGCTTTGCTATTTTAAAATTGAGCTCACCCAATCTGACACATCATTTCCTCCTTTGTTTATGGGCCTATAGGTCTGAAATTATTACCAGATGACCAATATGCTGCACTGTGTATTTGGACTGTTATACATCCATCTATTTATTTTAATCCTCTCATGCTGCCTTGGCGTTGTGTCTCTCCATAAACCTGAGAACCACAGACATTAAGCTTCCTGCATTTCAATAGCAAGAATAGACGTGCGTCATAACTTCACGACACAGGTCATACATAAAAAGCACTGGATTCATTTACAGATAATAATGGAGCTATTTTTCTCAGAGAATACGAACTGATTCTCTCAATAGACAAGAATAGAAGTATAATCTAACATTTCAAAGGAATGATAGAGTCTGGCATGAAGGCGGGCTGCAATATGATGCTCACCTCACAATGAAACTTTACTTTTCATTCTACAGTCCATTTCATTTTCACCCCTGTACTATGTCCCGGGTCCTTGAGGCACGCCAGATGAAATGTTCCCCCAGAGTGAATAAATGTCGTGCAGAAACCTGGTTAGGCTTGCGTTCATTTTGCAGTCAGTTCCCTTCTGTGCCTCCAACACAAGAAGGGTACTTCTGTTAACAACTCTGCCAGATGAAATCTAATCCAGCTACTTGAAGTCTGCGCTGAAATGATATTCCCTCCTCCACCGAAAAAAACACATGGTCTTAGAAATGCACCACATTTCAAAGTAGTGCGAGCAACAGAGACATTAGAGAAGAGGCGAGGTGTACTGTCCTCCAGAGACAGCAATTTTTGGACTGATGAGGATTAAGCTGGAGGAAACTATTTCTATGATGATGGGGATCAAACAGATCATATGAATTATTAATCGCAAGCATTTTGTCCCTGATACCCTGAGGAAAAAGCAGCTACTGCTAACACAATCCACATCTCATTTATTTTATGGAAAGTTATTAAAGTATATACTTGAAATCAAACTGTTGGTGCAAGGAGGAAAACATGAAAATAATGAATGTCAGAGCCCTGCTATCAGAAAATATATATTTCAGAGAGAAAACAGTTACTGCTAAAATATGTCCAAAATATTAGAAAAGGAAGACCATCCATAGCTTCGTACAAAGACCTCTGTTGCCTCTATTACAGAGGAAAACATGGGACTCAAACCTCTATGAAAAAAACCACAAAATATTTAAATGGCTCATCTGTGAATCCATAATGGATGCTGTTAAAGAAGACTGTCCAGCCACAGCAGGGCTTTCAGCAAAATGCTGATTTCAGCATGCAAACATGTGTGTAATGACAATGAACATGAACTAAAATGGTGAACATTGAGCCTGCTTACCATCATAGGCAGATTTTGACCTAATGGTGGCGCTGCATGACACAATTACCA
This sequence comes from Brachyistius frenatus, assembly GCF_029030835.1. Taxonomy (NCBI): domain Eukaryota; kingdom Metazoa; phylum Chordata; class Actinopteri; family Embiotocidae; genus Brachyistius; species Brachyistius frenatus. The sequence goes on from NW_027210743.1 coordinate 899,667, forward strand.
CAGTTACCGCGGTTCATCCTGAGGTGAACATGATTGTTCCTGCCAAATATTAACACAATGAATTCAATAGTTCTCAAGATACTTCAGTTTTGAACCAGAAGGATCAACATGGCAGTGTTCGAGGACATTTTAGAAGATCACATCATGAGGAGACATCAAACTGTAGATGTCTGTATCAAATGTGCCAATTCATTCAGTTGACATTGAGATATGTTCACTGGTTAACTGAAAACGTTGACTCCCTGGCTAATGTGACATGACAAAATGTTTCCTTTGACTACAATTATATACCACTAATTGTCTGAGAAAATTATTTTTGAGAGAAAGATAATGATTCTTGTTTATAATTTCTATCAACATAATGCGGAAATGTTGTTAAATGTTGCTTTGTTCCTAGTTGTAAATTGTAGCTGCTGAACCTATAATTTTCTCATCAAAAAAAATTGCAAAAAATGTGTTTTTATGTTTTAAACTTAATATAATTAGCAAAATAATAGAGGCGATGGCTCATGGATGATAAATTAGGAGATCACCAAAGTCATTAAGACAAACATACCAAATCCTCTAAATGCATCCAGTAGTTGTTGAGATTTTTACTAAAACACAGAGACACTAGAAAACCAGAGTAAATGTAACCTCTTAGGAGCATGAATGTCTTTACAAAAATATGTAAGTCTGAACTGTAGTGGGGGCTTATTGGGAAAATGAAACTTGAAAGTCCATAACGTAAAGCAATAAGATGGTAAACCAGATAACTTTTTACTCTTTCACTAAAAGCAATATTTGTTTCTGATGATAAAGGTTCTCAGAAAATGTATCCTGAGAATTGGTGCTGTTTTCAATATTCTTTCTATTGCTGTTATTACTGCACATTATCTAGATTAACACTTATTTTGATTGTTAAAAAAAATAACCCAAAGCATGTGTGTAAACCCTCACTGCATCACGGAGTGCAGCAGAACATCTCTGAAAACCATTAAATCAAATTGCTGCTGTCTTGCTGAATTAACGTCACCTCGCATTAACTGTGGAACTATATATAGTCTGTGTTTTTCTTCCATATTCATTAATATCATAGCCTTGAGAGAAATATTAATGTGAACCAAACAACCAATCAGAGTGGCCCAGCTTGCTAATGTTGATAAAAGCCTGTGCCACATTACAGTGTGATGTAAACTGACTGCAATCAAATTTTGTTTTTCTACCTCAACGCCATGGGCACTTGGGCTTAAATTTTGCCAAGGAAACATCACTACAATTCAAAAGCTTCGCACTCCAGAGTATAGAGTATGTTTTGTGTCAGCCGGAGAGTTTGGTGCTCCCCTCTGGTGAGGATGTGGATGGTGCCCTCAGCACTCGTCTGTGATGGGGAGAGCTGATGAAGAAGTACAGTGCCATGGCCAGCGGTCAGCAGTGTTTATGAGGAGTGTCATCACGGCTGACAGCCTTCCTGCTCTATGATTTATACACTTCCAATCACAACAGGCACCTGCCGAGAAGTAACAACTCGCCCGCGGAGGAGTGTAGAATTGTTTAGAGTGAGCGCTGTCCTTGATGGCAGCAGATGTAATGACACTGTTTCATATTTGAAATTCAACTACAGGAATACTGTGCAAACATTTGCATAGACACATCTCAGACATGTCTATCATCTGATAGAGAGGCTGTCCTCTTTACAACTGTCCATTCAGCATCCCTCATTTCCTTTAACTCATTTATTATGGCAATTGCCATTTACTTCTGCCTGATATCAGACTGGATATTTGTAATAGCTCTGATGACATGTAGAATATACGATTATAATCTGGATTTTTAATGTTCCTACTGAGATTGAATTTAAAAAATATTAGTTAAGATTTAAAAAAAAAAAAAACTCCTTATCATATAACTCATCCTCTCTTCATTATTGTGCTGCCCATTAGGAGTTTGATTCATCTCGGGGTTTCACTCACATGACACTTTCTCCGGCAGTTTGATGCACTATTAAGGATTAAATAACACATCCACTAGCTCTGAAACACTGTATCTAAAAGACAGAGTGGTATCATTTTCATTCTTGAAAGCCATCTTTAATCGAAATCTTCATTTGTCATTTTGGCCACAATCACCGACGGTGCCCCATAAAACAGGCAGTGACAAAAGCAGAGCTTTGAATTTAATATAAAATTAGGCATTAAATAGGTGATATATTCTGTTCTTGATTCTTCGGACAGTTATAGTTACACATTTCTATCACATTTTTCTATTAAATGACACATTTGTGTTCTTGCAAAGCACAGATAAGACTAATTGGACAGTTGAGAGTCTCATGAATTGATGGTATGGCTTGAGTTGCTTTTCATTCAAAACGTGGCATGAATTGATAAAGGTCCCTCTGCTGCTTCTCCGTTCCCTGTGACCTTCACTCGGCTTCAGAATAATGTTTTTGTTTTGCTACTTTTGGTTCCTTTTAATGTGTGAGTCATTCAAAAACTGTTAAGTGCACTTCACTCACACATTGATTGTTGATGCGAACAATAAAATAAGATTAGAATATGTTTTTGAATAAAAAAATTAGTCAGTGAGTCATAGGATGGAGACAAACATGCTCTTTAACCACACGTTTGAATTTGTACTCAACTGGCTGCGTTGTGATGTTACTGGGGGGAATAAACAAGAGGGCAGACCTGAGACCTAATAATATATTACTTACTGGTTTGCATGACATAAACAATAAACTTGGCAACACTCAAGGTGGTTACTACTTTGCTAATTTTAAGAGCACTGCGGAAAAAAGCTGCGTCATCGTAGATGGTACGCAAGACCTCTCAATCAAGCACGACGCAACAATAGCGGCCGATATGTTCCTCTTATACGCCACACCACACTCTAAGTTATGAAACATTGTGATTACGGCGTTGCTACGTGAATCGAAAGATAAACAAACACCTGCTGTAGTATTTTGTGGAAGAATGGTCTCAATAGGCTGCTTACTGATAAAATTGCTTAGCGAGCTCAGGCGTCTGTTGACCGGAGGACAAAACATCCTATCGGCAACGTCCCCTTTGCGTTTTGCCAAAAGTTTCTGTCGTGCGTGGATGTAATCTGTGTCATTTGTTCCATTTATTTTTGTAGGTTTCCATGTCAACTTCTAAAATGGTATCGGTCTCACACCAGCTATTCTGACAACCATATTTGTTCCTGTGGAGCAGAAAACTTTTCCGCCATTGTTCTTGCTTTTATTTGCTTTTGACCCCTGACCCTGATACATCCCTATACTCCCCCTACACTTCGCCTACCATCCATGTTCATATTCAATCTTGTGGATGAGGCGTGTTAATTTATGATGACGTGCACAACCAACGCTCCAAACGGACGCATGGCACACGAGGGAACCATCATGCACACGCGTACTTTATGGATGAAAATGTACTTGCTTGTACCTTCACCTTCGTTTAGGTAGCACCACAAACAAGATTCTGTCTGTACAGTGCATAATTCAGAATTTGATTGGTGTTAGGGTCACTTTGTTTGTTTGTTTTGTTGATTGTGCTATAATGGGTTTTCAGTATTGGTATCAAATTTGTGCCAGAATCATTGATATGATTTGTAAAAACATTCACTTATCAATACATGTATCATCATACTGTGTACACTTGCCTAGGAGTGGAGTTTATTTTTTTAAAATCTTTTTAGTATTTTAATCATGTAGAATTAAATTGTAGTTAGGATAACTGTGTATTTCTAAAACCATTTTTGCTGATGAACAGATTTCCAACTTTTAACATTAACAAAAATGTGTTTTCACTTGAGGCACCAATACAACAGCTGGTATCTCTCAGGGAATCTCAACCTGCTTAAGATAAAAGATGCATGAAGTGATTTTGTTTGTAATATTATGCAAATATATGTAAATGACACGATTCTTTACAATTAAATTAAAGCAATCTGTGCTCATCACCTTCAGTTATTGCAGTAACACCGACAGATTGCAGTGTTTAGTAAATAAGCCAGAAGATGTACATTTAAAGAAGTGTTTTCTTCATGCATGTATATGCTACAGTTAAGTATCAACACTTCTGATTAAAAAGAGGAACATGGCAATTTTGCAATGAAAACGAATAATTCAATAAAATGTCTAGTATAATTATGGCATATAGAGTTTAGCAGAATTTGGCAAAAATGTAAATATTGCACATCATCATTTGAAAAAAAAATAATCTTAAAATGGCCTTGGTCTAAAAATAACTGATATGCAGTAACTGCTATATTGCCTCTACAACACTGTTCCAACAACTTTGGGCTGTTCTCCTGTTTTTCCACCATGTCACCCTTTAGTGATAAGGACTTAGTATATCGTGGAAGAAATGGAAAAAACCAAACCAGAATCTTTATCTCTCGACATAGTGGATAAACTTAACCTCTGCCTGGATGTTATCAAACACCAGTGAGCAGGACCATAATTCTTGTCCAAGTGAACAGTTCCCCTCTGGTTTTCTATGAATGGAAAGGTATCGTGTATTCTGAATCTCCCATCTGGACAAATGTTCCCTTTGCACCCGGAAAGCCTTGCCCATGACAAATCCTTTAAATTACTCCATGTGTGTTCAAAAGGAGGAAACATGACATTTGTTCTACCACTTCTCCCAGCACAGACTGAAGGAATATAACTTATATGAAACAAACTGTGGTGCAAACAATCTGATTCCTAATGCAAGACACATTCAGAATCTTTTTACTACACACTCATGAAAACTAATAAATTAAGATCTTCAAATGAGAAATTCAAATTAAGAAATGTCCTCTTTAAAGTACTACACCACAGTGAAGAGAAGACACATGATTTCAGATTCCAACAGAGTAAAAAGGGCATAAAGATTAGAACTTGTGTGTTTAAAGCTTAAAAAGGTACATAAGGGGAAAAAAGAACATGTGAAAACCTAATGAATTAAAGTAGGGTTTAGGAACAGTTCACTATTGGCTGGGCTGATACTGTAGGGACAATATTTATATTTTATAGTCTTAGGGCTGCCACAGTTAAAGCTTCATCACCTGCCAATCTTAACCAAAGAGAAAACAGAGCAGGGTAGTTTGAACTTTCATCCCTAATTAAGATGTAATGTGATGTGTGCCAGTTGCCATCCTTAAGACATATGCAGACAGTATATCTTAACTGTGTGTATTTCATGCTCAACAACATCGGACTACATGGCGGAATGGCTGTGGAAGAGAAAGAGGAGCTGTTGAGGAAGACTAGAATCAGATTTTGAACGAAGCCACCCAAAAGGAAACTTGAATTGAACAGATTTTTTTTTCCCCCCTGATGCCTGCAGTAAACACTGACCCTGGTGTTTTCCTGACATCTGATGCAGTGTGTGAAACTAAATCCCGGCCCAGCAGAGCAGAACAATTGTGGAAACTCGCTCTGCATGTCAGTTATTGGTAAATCAGGTGGAGAATCAGAGACAGCTGCCTCCACTATTCGTCGTGTGCATGAAAATGCACAGCTCTTCACAGCTGATCTGGGCCTCTGTCTTTTACAAAACACTGCTAAGTCCACATTTAAACAGATCACAGGATATATCTTTTCTGTGCCAGATGCATTCTGATTTTTGCATTTAAGTGTATATATCATTATCAGTATATTAGTATTGATTACTATTCATTATAGTTTTTAAAAATTTAGGGTTTATCCAAAAAAATTAAAAGGAGTGCCTAATTATGATAAAACAAGAGTGATATAGTGTCTCTCTTTGAGGCTGTGTTTAGGAACAGCAGTGCTTTGTTCTAAACACTATGCTCAGCATGCTAACATGCTCCTACAATGTTTACCTCAATTAGTATATGTTAGCATGCTAATATACTAAACTAGCATTAAGGAACAGCTGAGGCAGATATGAATGTCCTTTGATTCGATGATCAGATTGTATAAAAATGGACTGTGGGTCTGAAGAGTAAAGCCAATGTGGAAGTGCATTAAAGTGCAACGCCACTGATGGCCACTTGGGACTGGCTCCAAAAAACCTCCGGCTCCAAAAGACTAGCATTTAAAAACCGTCAAGTTCTCTCATGAAATACAAAAGCAATACATTTTTGGTGTCTTTAGCTAAAGTCGCTTCTTCTGATCAGTTCTCTGGTGGTACATCTGAAAATAAGCCATAAATAATTCATTAGAAATTAGGCCTCAAATAGAGGTGTTTGGGGGCATGTCTAGTTTGATTGACATGATTGGTGTGCAGTCATGCTGCAGGTAAAGGTGGGCGGGCATAGCGTCCTTTGGTTCTTGGTCAGATTCACCCCTCACTTCTCCCCAGCTCGTCCAAATATGGTAACGTCCGGCTCCAAAAAAACGGCCATAATATCAGACACTGGATTGCCTCTTGGTTTGAACATATTTGGTCCAGACAGAAACATCTCAACAACTATGGATGCACTGTAAATACATGTATATGTTATGATTTTATCCAAAGTTGTGGCAAATTGACACTGTAATGCCAGTTTAGCCACGTATGGCTAAAATATCTAGCATCTTTAACGTGTTTCCTTAAAGATGCTGTCACAAAATGTACACTATCTAAAACATCTTCCGTTCTATCGGTTCTAGCTTGCTGTAAAGTGCTGGTCAAGAGAAGAGATCAAATGATTATCCCGGGGTTGAGAGACCCAATACCATTTTAGAGAATGAGTATGAGTAGTCATGCATTATTATAGATGCATTTGTGTTGAACCAGCTGAGTTGACCAAACACGCTGCACCTGTTTCCAGCAGAAAGAGTAACACCATCCTGCTTTTCAAGCTGACTGTGTGCTCAATACTGACCAAATAAAATAAAAGCAAACAGCTTTTAGAGCTTTTTACAAATGTGAATGACTGAGTAAACTAAATTTACACATTTACTAGGCTAGAGGGTGAAATATATGGACATTATAACAGACATGTTAGTCCAAAATGATATTTATAATAAATATACGTATAAATTTGGCAGACACATTTATAGTCAGCTGAACAGGAGTCTGCAAAAAGGTCAATTATGAGCAAAGGTTTAATCCTCTATGGATACTCTGACTTCTCTGCTGTGCCTGTGGCTGGCAGCAGTGATACCAACCATTACAAACGCCGAAACTTATCTCACTGTATAAAACAATTTGACTTAACAGCATCTTTAAAAAAAAAAAAAATCTTATTTGCAAGGGTTATTGGCCAAGTTGCCCTGCCCTACCTACCAGCCATTACTATGTGGAGGAGAAAAAGTAAATTTACATATGCATGACCAGCAGAATGCAGATGCATTTCCCTGCCAGCGCTATTAGAGGTGTTCTCCATTCACTGCACATGGTTTGTGAACAGTATGGCATTCTAATTTGGTCATTTCAGAGGTATGGTGCACACTATGCAGCTCGATCCCCGGAGTCATAGTCTACATGTCTCATCTAATGCAGGAGTCGAGGCCACAGAAATTATTTGTTAGTGAACCCCATCATAAAATCAACGGAAAGTAACATCTCACACTGACTTATCTCTTGCTGGGTCATTTTATCTCTCAGCTCTGAGGAATGATAAAAAACATATGGTGTCATTCAGTCTTGCTGGAATGTTTTCCTAAAAATGAAAACAGGGTCGAATTAGTAAATAATTACCCTGCAGCCTCAACGACTCCGTGGTCACAGTTTACAGATGGTGTGCATTAACAAAGAATCAGCTAACAGGTGTAACAGTGGCACAGCCATGCTGTGGTGAGGTGTTTGTAGAAGAAGATAAGATTTGTCCACCTGTTGCCTCGTGTTTTTAGTCACTCGTATTTATTGATTTAACAGAAATAAGTGTTACTTTAATGGCTAAATTAAGCCTGCTACATCTCTATAGTGTTTTTGTCACTCAAAGTGAGAGCTCTAGAATCTTTAAATTTCATATCTGCCAACTAATAATGAAGATAGAATCCACATGGCATCACCCATGCACCCACACAGGCACAGAGAAATAAACACATGGTTAAAAACTACATAGAAACATACAACCACCCAGAAAATACCTTTTCTAAACATAGTTGCCAACTCTGATTCAGTAGCTTTGTACCACATAATGCACATCCTTGTAATGACATATATTTTAGTCACAAATTATGCAAATGCTCCATATTGGAAGATTTTTTTAATACTGGAGGAAAACATTTTGACACAAAGCCAATTGGAAAAACGAGTGGTCTCTTGTTCCTTTTTACAGATCATTCAGAAATTGTAAAAGTACAAGCTGCAAAATGCTACATTTTATAAGTATTCATGCTGTGCCAAGTTTCTGATGTGCTCTGCTGCGTATTTGTTTATGTCTTGGAGACAGAATATGTGATTTATAGTTAGACTGGTGGGGGTGGCAGCAAGGGAAGCTGTTATGTTCTTCCTTTGCTGCTTGTCGTACGCCGCTGCTGTTCTCTCCAGCTTGCTGTACGTTCACCCCGATATGCACCCTCAGGCAGTATGTCTTTCATTATTTCTTTTGAAACTTTCATCTGAAGTCTCTGAGGGATTAGCCCTCTTGATTCCTGACACAGTCAATGAAAAACAAGCCTCATATACAGGGAGGCTTACAGCCAGAAAAGCCGTGCTCAGCCCTCCCCTCGTATCTCCCTGTGAAACTGTATGATGGTTCACACAACAAGTGGAGTCCCCTCTCATTTTAGGTCACCTTGACCCATTCAAATATGTATTTGGATGTGTTGTATGCTTATGTGTTATTGCAGAAAGTTATCATTCCATATTCTAACACGGTGTCATTTTATATTTTTTATAAGATCTAGGTATTGTTTCTCAAAGAAATGACTGTTATGTAATATGACGTTGCTTGTTGTGGTGCTAATGATTCTGTATTTGATGCACCTTTAAAAATGATGGAATTGAATAGCTATCTTATGTGAGAATAAAATCTACTAAACGCATAAGACAATGCTTAAATGCTTTTAAGGTTATCAAAGAAGCTAAATTAATATACAAAATTAAAAAAAAAACGCATCACACGTAAATCCAAAAACAAAGACAGTGTGGAAAGGGTTGATTTATAATGATCGACATAGAATCATTAACTGACTTTAGTGAGTATAGTTTATAGTTTAGCTGTCCGACTTGCAACTGTACAGCAAATAAAGCTCCAAATGGCCACTGCACACTACACGCTCAGGAGACAAATACAGTTAACAAACAGCTGATGAACACGGAGCAGCATGTAACAGCTACAGAGCCAGATATTTCTCTCAGTAGTAGGTAGAGACCATAAACCTAGCTAGGAAACAGCACAAATTTGATTTGTATTTGCCAGATGCCCAGAAATAAGGCTCCAAATGGATGCTAATGTTTCTCCATAACTGTAGGCTATGTAAATAAGCAACTAACAAATTTGCCATATTAATTATAGAGGTGATAATATGTCAGTGGTGGGAGCTTCACAACTTGTTTTCATTTGTCCCAAGTGAACAAGAAAACTGTTATTACAGGTTTCCTTTTGAAAGGTTAATTTAAAATTATAAGTTTACCAGAGCCCTGTTTCTCAAGATTTGATTTTTCATCATGAATTAATTGCAAAAAGCCCGTCATTAATGGAAATAATGAAATAAAATATATATTGATTGTACAAAGTTACTGATCAGTCTGGAAACAGGAGATAATAGTTAAACCATCTTTCTGGACATCAGTCGTTCTGTTGAATAATAAAATATTAGGAATGTTTTTACTTTCATTATATTAGTTTAATATTAATTTCTGTGCTGGAAGGTACGACTCATTTCAGACTGTGTCTTTCTGTAGTGGTGGCACATTATTATCGGCTAGATCAACTAAACCATGCTTGAAAGGTGAAATGTTGCAATCTTGACTCCTTACGCTGTAAAAACTGAGTTATTAAACAGAGTATCTGAAAGCCGATGGGATTTACATGCTGTGCAATGACGCACTCCCTCCTCGTTCTCCTTTCAGCTTACTTTTGTCAGCAGTTTCATTACTTTGCACTTTGCTACTAAGCAGGTGGAGCTAATCTATCTAGTTTGCCCTTCAGTTATGGTTTACTGTCCGGGGGACTGGACACAAGTGTCTCCAATAATCCCTTAATTAGGCAATGATGGACTATTCATTTAGTATGCAAAGCTGCAAATCTCCCCATCCACTGAGCGGAGCCCTCTGCAGTCATACGGAGGCCAACACTAATGATCTCAGCAAGTGGCAGCAATCCATTGGAGCGCTGCAGCAAGTGCACATTAATCTTGCGGGTGATCCAGTTGATGAATGACCCCAGCCCACAAGCCCTGGCAGATCCCACCTTAATTATGCTGAGGGAGCCACACCTGGGAGGCACCGGGGGACGTTGCTAACTCAGGAACAACGACTCAGGAGAAGACCCGGCTTGCTCCAAGCAGAGCCGGTCCAAGCATCACTGTATCGCCTTGGGAAAAGAGAGCCTTTACAACAACTCCGTGGAGGACATTATAGCCAGGACTGAGCTCCAAAGCACAAGTTGTGGAAAGGACAAATGGATGTCATCAATTCAAGACACTTTCCACTGATAGATCATTAGAGGAATGTGATTTTTAGGCCAGACCCAAAAGGAAACTTGTTCAAGACGTTGCAGTTTCTGTGACGAACGCCTTCCAAGGATCATTTTCACCACTGGCCTAATTGTACCCCATTATCTGGCAGTGCTCTGGCATGTTTAAAAAAAAAAGAAAAGAAAAGAAGAACAGCAAGCCAAGTGTTGCATCAGTCTAACATCAACACCCTAAAGATAGCACACTGGCACAATGGGAGGATGAGTAAAAAAGAAAATACGATCAAAAAGCATGAGTAAACAATAGGAGGGAGAAGGAGGAAAAACACCAAATCCTCTGCAAAATATTTGACTGGACATTACAAAGGCAGACCATCTTCCAAACTCATCAGAGTCGCTTTTACAAAATTCTTCATGTTTTACAGAGCCTTCAATGCCATTAGAATCTTTATTTCTATGAGGGATATTTGATAGATTTTCATGATCTAAAATTCTATAATGACATCAATGTTTTGGATTCACCACTTTTTGGCTTAAGAACAATGAGTTTGTATTTTTACTGTACAGCTGACAATGGACAGTGTGTGGGGAGTAGATGAGAGGAGGAGATTGGGAGAGACTTTAAATGAGTTTTTGCTCCAAAACATTTTGTGCTATTGGTAAAAATTGAAATCTTGCTTTTGTTGCTGTAAGACAAAACTATTTTGCTTGCTCCATCCCTAATACAAAAAATATGCTTCACATTTTCACAATTTAGGCAGCAGACACCTTGGAAATTACCTTGATCGTAAAAAAAGAAAAAGAAATGGCTGAATCAAAACACTCTCCACTTTACTCGCCGAGTCGCCTATTGCCGATCCTGCTGGGAATACCCGGTCCATGTGATTTACACCTTCCTCATTTCCCCTCCAGTAATGAACGACTGGTTCTCATGTCCTCATAGGATGCTATTGAGCATATGACCCACTCACAGAGGTTATTGGATTCTCTGACGCAACAAACTCCAGTAGGGATAATTTGTCCCTTTTCATGCAGCAAAGCCACTTTGACTTATCTGCGAGCAAATTTGTGAAATGTCACTAGCTTGTGTCTTGAAATGAGGATCAATAGGGATTTATGCTTTGTTTTATTCCCGTAGGCGGGATGTGAAAATTGGCACATTGTTCTATCTATCTATCTATCTATCTATCTATCTATCTATCTATCTATCTATCTATCTATCTATCCATCTATCCATCTATCCATCTATCTATCTATCTATCTATCTATCTATCTATCTATCTATCTATCTATCTATCTATCTAGTGAATCGGTGCACACCTGCAGTCACTGCATCGCAAACATCCAACAAATTGATGTAACTGCATTCATGTACAATAAAGTTGGGATCCAAAAGGTCAGCTGGAAATGGTACAAAGCCCAAAGGAGTTCTCTTAAGGGCCGGCTGAATTTAATCCACATCCATCACTTTTTATCATCTAATTAGTCCACAGTGTGGCAGTCTGGTCAACATTGGACGGAAGCAGAATTATTGATCAAGTAAAGGATAGTATCTATCATTTCACCTCAGCATTGACTCTCCAGTCACTTGAAAACGGGGAAGACAATATCTCTGGAGCAACATGGGATGGGAACCATGAATTCCATTCACAACAGAGGCAATTATACTCGTTCTCCTCAGCTGGGCCTATAGCAAATACACTTGTACTGACGCAGTGCAACAACTATTGCGGTAATAAACACTACAAACATGCCAAAAACAGAAATCTCCATTTAGAGTCATCATGTGAAATACAATACTGTGTGCAACTATACTGTAGCCATCTTCAGACAAACACTGTACCTCACTTTTGCGAATTCTGATGTTGGAATATGCCAACTACAAATTGGATCATAGTGGAATCATATTGCAGTCCAAAATGTTCAAAGGCTTAGAAATAGTATTTGAAAAAAGTAATAATAACTATTGCATATATAGAACTATTAGGGAATTTCTTTATTGATTTTTGGAGCAGCCCCAACAGAAACCATGAAATGGTGTTTTGTAATGGATATTGTTATGAGACTATATAGTGGTATTAGAATGGTAGGGTTATATGAGCAGAGGTATTCGCTGGTATGATTATGATTATTTAAAAACAAGTGGGAACACCTGGAACATGTTTATATTTAGATATTTACTTTCTTTTACTTTGCTTTTTAGTTAATGAAAACAAAAACTGGACATACAGTCTAGCTATTTCTCTACTCAAATTAAGACATGTAATGATGTTGGTCACATTTGTGCCTTGTTCAACACTGCAGGGAAATTCTCAGTAAATTGGATCAATGGAAATAGTGCACACGACCATAATCTAAGCTGTGAGACTAAACAAACAAAAACAGAGATGAAGCATGAAACGGGTGAGTGGGCACGTCAGCATGAAACATTTTTTCCAATAAAGTAAAGGGCCAAAAATGTCCTCACAAATATCATTAGCAATTTCTGTAAAGCCATAACTGACTATATCTATAGAGGAAGGAACATATTGAAACATTATCCCACTCAGAGGTCTAAAATGATGTGTGTGTGTAATAGACCCCCAAAGTAATTGTGTGTTTTGGTCTTGCACAGAGTTGAACTTTTCAGAATTTACCACCAGGAATCTGCTGTCAATAGAGGTATAAAATTGGGAGTTTAGCAATGGAACGACGTTTACACTGTACATTGAAATATTTGACATGAACACATGAGAAACACTTGGAAAACAATGCACAAGATTAATAATGTTTGAACCCCTGTGTATATGCAATTCCACATGTACCAATTAACACATTGTGCCTGGCTTGTTATTTACACCTCACGGTTGGCTTTACTTCAAAGTAAACTAATCAGAAAGTGAAGGCAGACTATCCAATCAAAAACCCTTAGATACATATGTTGTGGTTACATTGTAACGTTGGTTCTTTGAGTGAAGAGACTATCTCTGCAATCCGTCACATATTTCATAGGTATGAGTTGGAGTCCCGAGATGATAGAGAACGTGTGGTTCCATTTTAACCTTGGCTCTCTGAGTGAAGAGACTATACATATGAAATATGTAAGAGTGGAGAGATCGCAAGACAATAGAGAACATGTGGTTATCTAACAGTTTTCAACATTACAATTAACAGAACAGGGTTTGCTATGGTCCATGATGATGTGACCTCTAAATTCAGGACAAGGTTTCCTATTCATGGTCTTTGAAACAGAACAGGCCATGTCCACCCACTATGATGGATTTGGTCTTAGAAATGTGATTTTAAAGGTGGCAGCACCTGAACTAGGACGCGGCTACAGTCATTTCCACTGAGATTTGTAACGTTAGAACAAACAAATCAATACTGTCAATTAGTCATTCTGACAGTTGACCCTGCTGAGTTATGCCGGCAAATTCAGCAATTCAAAAACAGCATTGTAGCAACAATAACAGGCTAAAGTGGCAGCTAGCTTGTCTTTTGTCAAACAGCCCACTCAGGAATTCTTCAGCAGTTTTTGCAGCCATGTAAGAATTACGACAAGAGGATGGTGGACAGTGTACTGTAGGTATCCAGTTAGTGCAAATGTGCATGTTCTGCAAAAATTTGCTCCTGAGTTTTTATTTAAAGCAAGATCACAGGACTTGTCAGGACATAAATATTTTAATGACCAAAGACCAGTGTACACATCAGGGGCAAACATTCACAGACACTTCTTCTCAGTTTATGAAACTATCTCATCAGTGCAAATAATCATTATAAATCACAAAATAGGTGAAATTGTAAATTACAAAGGAAAAACCTTAATAGTGAAGCAAATCAATGGCTAGCAGTTCCTACATATAACCATACAATTGTTATTACTTTAAATGACACATTTCTTTCTGTTTAGCTTTCAATTTTTCACCTCATTTCTTCCTGTTAACAAAATGCACATTACTCACAACAGCAATCCCTGAGCACTCAAACCTATGTTCAGCTACAGCAAATCATATGATGATTCGATGTGGGTGTTCACAAAAAATAAAATAATAGTATTATTATGGTTTTGGTCTTTCTGCTTTTCTGTTGTTCATTTTGTTCCCTGACTCACTCCCTCCACTTTCCTCCATCTATCTATCTCTCTCTTTGCCCAGTCCTGTCCACTGCGTCCACCTCACCTGCTCCCGCTGTCTCGTCTGCTTGGATCTTAAACTATTCTGAGAGTTTTATTTCATTGTCAGTATTTTGTTCTCTCTGTTTTCCCACCGGTATTGGGTTCACCTGTCTGAACTGTAAAGAAAGTCTCTGTTTGCTTTAATCTGACTCAATGTCATGAATTTGGGTCCTTCCTCTTGTTAAACTGTAACAAATTTGACATATTAATTTGGTCAAATGTGTCTCAGGTTTGTCAAGTAGTTTTTTTTTTCAAAAACAAAATTTGTTTGAGAGCGAGGGCCAAAATAGAGCCAAGACGTCTGAATCCACTTTCTTGCCAAAGTCTGCCATCATTGCATTTTATACTCCTAAATATAAAATGACAATGATTTCAGTACAGGAAACAAACATATACGTTTATTATTGCGGTAATGTCAGTTCAGCAATTATATGTAATTCTAATTTCAATGTATTTATTTTTTTCAGATTTAAACCTTTAACCATTGACATGACCCATCTGAACCAACCAATGCAGATCAAAAGCTATTCATCTAGCATCATTTTCACCAATTGTTAGGTTAAAAATCCATCCATAGAGTTTTTGCATTTGACCTTCTGAACTGAAAAAGGTGCCTCCGGACTCCTTCATGTGCTATGACATGCTGAATGAAAACAAAGAGGACCACTTTACAGTGCAGACCTTGAGATCACCAGTTGGTGTTCCAGCAGGGTGATGACTGAAGCATACTGCCAAATTCAGGGTTGGAGCTCGGCATAATGGGTTCAGAGCATTAAGTGGAGCTCTAGGTGGCCTCTGTTTTCTCCTATTCAGTAACTTCAATTACTAATCACTCGCTACATTTATTTTACAACAAACAATAACTGACTCCACCGTCAAAACTAAATGCGAAATATGTTCAAGGAAGACAAATATCTAAAAGTCGGCAGAGGAAAAAGCAATTAATTGAATTGTGTTATTATTTACTCAAATTTATTCAAAACAATAAAAGATTAAGAGCACATTCACACATATATTTGCAGATTACCAAAGTCATGTTAGTGCACTTTTGATAAGCAGTTTGTGTAACCTCTTACTCCATAATATTAATATTACAAACATTACTGCCAAAAATTATTTGAAAAATATTTGTACTGTCCACAAACTTTTAGGGGAACTTCAAAGTGCTTTTGCTTTCATTAGAGAAACTTTCTGTCATTGCTGTCATTCAACAAATCCAAATTAGCATCAAAATGTGCCCTGCATACCTGTGGTGTGCAGCTGCAGAGTGGGACACATATTTGCACATTGTGTTTGTGTTTATACATCCCAGGTTCTGTTTATATGCAGGGCCCCAGGCTTCAGGTCTCTGGATGCATGGAATTCATGTCTTGGCTTTGCCCATTTTGTTGTTTAGCTTCTCTTCACATATGCATTAACCAGATTTCTGATTAGGTTTGGTTTGCTTACAAAAAAAAAAAAAAAAAAAAAAATGCTTTCCACAGGAGGTTTATGTGATACCAGTCCAAATGCATCTGCCAGGCCAAAAAATAAAGCACAGAAAGTCTCACATTTTTTTGGCAGAATGTAAAGGTGATTTGTTGCAATAAATGTGTCATACCTACTCAAATTCCTTCTTTTCTATGAAGTCTGACATTCTGTGCTCCACAATGTTGTTGTGCATATTTTTTTTTCTGAAAATCATCTCGTAACAATCCATCTACCCCAGGCTAAAGAGAAGAAATCTTCATTTTTCCAATCTTTCTGCTGAGAATCTCAAAAGAAATACGTGAGGAAATTGCCTTCAAGTGTCACTCAAAGGCATTTTCCTCATGAATTTTGTTATCTTCATTAAATGCTGAGCAAAAGAGAATATTGTACTGAACCTGAGCTATTGAGTGTAGAGCGCTTTCAAGGTTCCTATCCGGATTACTTCTCCACTTTAGATTTCTTTAACATAATGAAACATGTTCTTTGTAGTCTATAATACATTCAGATCATGTAAGAAAGAGAGAGAAATAAATTACAAGGTCATATAAATACGTACTCATTATTAGACTGTGCTGCATTTGAAGCCAGAGAGAAGTTTGTTCCTTTTATGGTATTTTCTACTCTCTTTTTTTCATTATTTAGTAGTAAGATGGGTTCACTAGGATCTGTTGTATCAATTCCTGTCTAATTGCAGCCTGATAAGCCTTTTTTTCTTTTTACAGGTAGGAGCCCTGACGGATGGATAGGGTGTGGTTTTGCTGGCCTGGCCACCGTACTGTGACTTAAATTACACTGAGCACTGTAGCAGTCTGCACGTCTGTACCTGCCAAAACCTCCCTACAATAGCCGTTCATCTCAGCTCCACCAGACAAGCTCAGACTGTGGCAGAGTTCAGAATCAGGTCATTTCATATTAGAAGACTCAAATCTCAAAGGTGGTGCAGCAGCTCCTGAGCAGTAACTATATTGAAAAAGTGCCACAGGCCTGATGTATTTTGCACTGACAGCACAGGAAATTCATGTCTGTTGCATCTTACAAATTTGGACAGCAATTATTTTACAGTGGTCTGGGTTCCAGTATAACACAGTCCCCAGATTCCTCTGGGTCGCACCTTCTGATGCTCAATCAGACACTGAGGGGGCTCCGCTACATTAATTCACCATAGAAGTGGTTGTTGGTGACGTGTAAGATGCTATGCCTCCAGGCTAACCGGGCTGCATCCCCAGCACACCTCCAAAGACAGACAATGCACCGGGCATCAATAAAGCTGATTGGTTTAGATTGTAGAAGCTAAAATATTCTGAAATTTCTCACGATCTCTGCCATGATGGACAAAACAAGTTATGAGACACATTGATTTTGCATTGCATTTGCATTGTTTCAGATTATCTATTCAGTTGTAATTCAAATAAAATGAAACAATGGCAGTGAGTACAGTAAAACATGGTGAACCAGATGTGTGATACATTTATGAGACACATGAACTCTGCTACCGTAAAGTAGACTTAACGCTGAAGATAACGCGAAAGGCTGTCAGAAGATATTTATAACAAATTAGATGAATAATTTTGCATTAACTGCGAGAGGATATTGTTGGGATCGAAAATCATAATTGCAGTGGAACTGCAGACACATTGGATAGATGAGACACATTTTTAATTCCAGGTGAAAATGTAATATGGATAATTCATATCAGAATACAATCTAGACATGAGGCGAATGTTAATGTGAGCTGTAAAGCGGGCCAATGCTTCGTGTGGCTCAGAGTCTAATCCTCATGAACACTGAATATTTGCTGGTACATTGTGACAGGGGAGGCTAAGTTGTGGCCTGGTTATATGAAATAAGGAGATAAGGAAGGAATCTTAAACCTCCCGGAGTCACAAAATTACTGTTGGCTAACTTGAAGGGGCAAATAGTAATGTTTTGAAACCATTTTAAACCACTTTAAAAACCTGTTAGGCCATGGTTGAAAATTTTGATTTAGCCTTTCGACACAACTAATAGATTCTCCTTGTAACAAAGCAGCTGTCTGGACTTAAACTGAACTTCAATAAACACCGTTTTTCCTGAGTGACTGCTTATTTGTAAATGCAAATAGACACAATCTGAGCACTCAGCTTCCACAGGGAAAGACAATGTCTGAGCGATTTATGAATGGCTCAGATAACAGACACAACAAAGGGAAGATAAAATGGCTCAATATATTTTCTCTTGCACTCAGATAATAATTCATCATCGCCACTGAGTAGCAGCAGCCGTCTTAATACCACTTCACTTGTGCTGTTTACACCGAAACGTTCTGCTGCAACTGTTCCGCAGCCTGGCCATCTGAGCATGCTCAGAAATCTCTGACAGGGTGACCCTTTGACAGGTAGGTAGTCTGATAGCGGTGGGAATTTACAAACGGGGCAGTTGGTGTTAGAGAGCTCTCTGCTTTTTTCTGAGTGGCAATTTACGAATACAATTTCAACAAACCCATTGAGCTCTCCTACACTCTCTTGACTGCCAAACACCCAGTAGTCATTGTGCTCCAAACACTTGTCCATGCTTTCCTCCCACTCACCCAATCACCTGCATTGCTTACATATAGTTCTGGTTTGCCAATTACTTGATATTTTAAATTGACTGATGCATGAAGTCGGAACTAAAATCCGAAGGGAGGGATTTTGTCGAACTCTGTTATGGATCAAAGAAGATGTAGGGTACAATATGCGGAAACTAGTGAAAAAAATTTCACAACGATGACTCACATTTGTCCTTAAAAATATTTATTGTTTAAGTTGCTTTGGTGACGTTATGAGCAAACAGTTTCTTATTTACACATCCAGCTCTTACAAAGCAACATTTTCGCTATCATATTTTGTGTTTGAGCAATTGATGAATACAAGTTCAGTATTCACCCTCTTTTAGCTCAGTTTTGGTCTCCACCAACTCCTGAGGGAAATATCTGGGTTTTTAACTGCTAAATGCTCTACTAACTGTACCTGTTTGTCTGAGCTATTACTCTAGAGTCTGTTTTCAGAAATAAAAAATGGCTAGAAGTTAGACTAAGATTGATGTGAGACTCAACAAAAACAGTAACGTTGTTGGTTGAACAGCGAAAAAGTGAGCTGTAACTCCGGAAACTCCACAACGTACAGATGAGCTTAAGGTTTGGGTGATAATTCTCTGTCAATGTATCACTGTGGGTAGACCCCCTTCTATGTTATCATATTGTTTTCATCATCTTGCTTTCACCGTGTCATTTAACATTCTGTTATTATGAAAAAATATGGATCATAATGGTTTTAAGTTTAGACAGCACCTGAAACAGTTGTATTTTTTTTGTTTAAAAAATCTCAACTATATGTTATGAAAGTCAGAAATGGTAATGTATTTCTTGTCTGTACTGGTTACTCCCATGATGGCAGAGATTTTATGATTCTGTGAAAATGCATTGGCTGAATGCTAAAGAGCTACTGATATCCTCTGCTAACACTATAATAAAAGGACTTTGTATCAGCCCTAGTTTGCATACCTCGCTGGCTACAGGCACTTAGAAATGACAAATTTGGTCAAGCAACATATACAGAGGAATATTTTCTCCATTTCAACAAACAGAATTTTAAATATAGCTGTGGCTTGCTGTTCTCAGAGCCAGGCTCTGCAAATTATTTGTGACCCAGTACTTATTGTGATGATGGCTCTGCTGGTGTGTTGGAGGTGTGTGATGAATGAGATTCCCTAATACGGGGAGACATTTCTGTGGCATGCAATTTTAGATCCTCATATTGTGGCAACAGAGTGTACAAGTTAAGGTCTACTGCATATTATCATCAGTAATTATAGTATGCACCCATGTATAATAAATTCAGTGTTTAATACTCCAAAGCAGCCTCCCCGTCTTCGGCATAATGCAGAAGACAGGATCGTTTTCTGCATGTATTTTCTTCCATTTAGAGATGTGTAGGGGAGAACTGACACCCCACCCATGACTCATCAGTTTGATTTAAAACCCACGTTTTATATCAAATGTTGCTCTTTATCCACTTTGACTCGTATTTGAGGATAAACTTTTCCCGTATTTCTTTTGGAAGTCCTTTAATGCAATGCTCCACTAATAACCAGCAGGGTGCAGACATGAGCTTTCTGTAAAAATAATCTCTACCAAAATAATCATAAGATTTAGTTTAACAGTGAACTTTATACTATACGAAGCATTTCACGTTGTAATAAGCCCTCACATATGCCAGCTGCGTGGGTCCCATGTCTGCAAGTGGAGAGGAATGACGAGAAGCTTCCCCATTCCACACAACTGTCTCAGATTAGGACATCTAACGTTTATAGCCCTACTTGTGCAATGACAGAGGAAAAGTGGGTGTACACACACTAGTTGTGCCGTGTGGCTCTACATTGCTTCAGCTCAGATGAGCTCACCCAGCCGATGCGCACATCGTAGGATCCTACCAATGTGAGAAGGCGCAAGGACGGCGAGCAGCGGCAGCAGCAGCAGTCCGGGAGTCAGTGGGAAGTGTGGACGCTTTTGTGCGAAGGCTGCTGACTTTCTACTACAGAAAGTAAATAGAGAGGAGCGTGAAGGATTGTGCGCTCATGCTGGGAACATTTTTATGGATTTGTAGGTTGTCTAGATGGAGGGGAATCCACTCTTTTGTCGCAAACCCGGACTGGACTTAGGGCTGAACGGCTGATGAGAAGAAGCCTACTTTAAACACTCTGCTATTCGTTTTTCTTTTTTTCCCCTCCCCTCCCCATCCCCCGTCTTGCATAAAATGCCAGGCTTTCGTCCATCATACACTGTCCAGTTTAAACCAGGCTGCCTCTTTGGAAGGACGCCAGACCGCCAGCCTCTCAAATCTACAAGTTCAGTCCAATAAATTGTGACATTGTCTGTCAGGCTTGGAATAAGAAATCGATAACTCAAGAAAGGGGACGCGATATTCTTCCGGAATTTTAACGGTCTATTTCCCCCGCTATCCTTATAAATATGCGATTCGGTTGGATTAGGATGGTTTGGTCCAGCTTCTCGCTTTTTTAGGTGGAACAGCGCTGATAGTGACTGATTATTGCTGTTGATTTTGTCCATGCAAGACTCGGGGTGGAAACATGTCTGGCCACTTCTTTGAGAGGATCACTGCTATCAGAGATGGCATTTTGGTCCAGCACTTCGGTTTTCACCTCTAAAGTGCCCCGGAAAATCTTATTCATGTTCACCCTCTCCCTCTCTGTCACCTACTTGTTCTATAGCTTGATGAGCTGCTACAACTCGCTGCAGTTCCCTCTGCAAGAGAACTACGTGTATCAGGGGAGGCTGGTGACAGAGGAGACAACTTTTGTGACATTGAGGGAGAAACTTTATTCCACTTCCCAGGGTTTTACGGAATTCACCGAGGCCGAGAGAACAACCTCGGTCTCCACCGTAAAGGAGCATGCTGAGGCCGAACAAAGGACAGTGGAGTGGATTAGGACTCAGGCGTCTCCAACTAAATCGGCGGCGGCGTATCACACCACCGCGCTGGAGAGGGAGCACCAGGAATTCAGCACCACGGACAGCGAACTCAGGGTGAACTGCACCTCGGATTATGGAGAGAAGAAACTTCCCCAAGCCATCATCATCGGGGTGAAGAAAGGGGGAACCAGAGCCCTGCTGGAGGCTCTCAGGGTGCATCCGGACGTCAGAGCCGTTGGAAATGAGCCACATTTCTTTGATAGGAACTACGAGAGGGGGCTGGACTGGTACAGGTGAGTTACCACTTCAGTCCTGTCGAGTAAACCTGACATATTCTGCATAGTTTAGCTGAAATACCACAAACCACGTGAACTTTATGTTTCTGTTTACAATTTTTTTCAAGAATATTTTTGGGGTTAATTACTGTGAGGTTCAGAAATCAGCTTCCAAGAGACAGAGCTGACATGCAATCCATCACACGCCTTCATGGTTGTCAAATTAATGTTATTGCGTTGTAATGCAAAACTTTTCAACTTATCAATCTTCACTTGTAGTTGCATTTCTTACATCCAAAAAAAAAAAAAAAAATCAAAGGAGAGACAAAAAGGAAAAGTCTTCCACTGTAATAAATTGCCCTAATTCCCTGTCTGATTTCCATACACATGAATGGGAGCCAACGGCAGTCAGAAAGTCGTGAGAAAAACTAATATTTCAGCTTTGGAAAGTGGTCAATGCACACGCAATTTATGGTAACTGTCTAAAACATGATAACATGAAAGATAAAAGGAACAAAATTAATGAAGAGGGCTCTATAATTCTATGAGCATAGCATGCAGTGGGTGCACTGTTTCCATTTGAAACTTTCCTTTTCCTAGTCATAGGGTGAGTAGTTAATAGCTACATATTGAACCCTATTTACAATTTCCCCAGTGGTCTTAAACGCAGAGATTTTCTGTCACACAGTATGGACTAAATGCATGTGGTGGCAGCACAAACACACACAGAGGAGTGCCACAGTATAGTTTAATGTCTGATTGTAAATTGTTTATCTTCTATATCAGAAACACGTCAATGAAAACATTTAATTTGAGTTTTCAAGCAAAATCCTACGATGAAGACATTTTATTTTGGCAAAAGTGAAATATGCAACACACGAATAGTTACATGATTTTTAAATGAATGATTATTGCAAGTAATTTCCAGATATTTTACTTTTGACATTGAAAACGAAACTTGTCTTATTATTTAGTTCAATATTTTTTTGTTCTAGAGTTCCTCACACTATCATACAGTCACACACACACACACACACACACACACACACACACACACACACACACACACACACACACACACACACACACACACACACACACACACAAATCCATAGTCATGGTTACAGATTCAAAGGGACAAATTGTTTTCATAGGTGCACATTTGAACTTTAAATCTGATATTATGAAATAAATACTAAAATATGTGTCAAATATCATATGATATGCAGTTAAAGTACACAGTCAGTATTCAAGTGATAAAATGTAAGATAATTGTTTTCCTGGCGTTTACTCTGTTCTGATTTTACAGGTCAGTCATTCTGCCCTGACGCACATTCAACCTGTGATTTACCGGAGAATCTGGTTCGCACCAACAAGCCTATAATCTAAATGTGAAATAACTGGTTGGTTTATTGAAAACCCTTTCACCTCTGCTTTGCAGCTGGCTCTCAAACGTGTGTGTGTGTGTGTGTGTGTGTGTGTGTGTGTGTGTGTGTGTGTGTGTGTGTGTGTGTGTGTGTGTGTGTGTGTGTGTGTGTGTGTGTGTGTGTGTGTGTGTGTGTATTGTTTATCCTACCTTTCATGTGTGCGATGGCTGACATTCACTTTAACTCCAGGTTTATTAGCCAAATAACAACCTGTTTATCACTAATGTGTTTATGGGAGGAAAAAAAAATCAATTTGAGGGTTCATTCATGGTCAGTTGGTCGCGGCTCGGTTAGGCGTTGTTCTCGCATAATAATGTTTGACCAGGAGAATTTGCTAATGGAGTCAATGAGCTGATGAGAATGACGCTGACTCAAAGTCCCTTCTGTTCTTCTGGAGAAGTGAGTCTGTTACACCGGTGTTTGTGTTGTGGAACATCTGCTTTCATCTTGTTGCATAGACATGGGAGCTCTCGGCTGTTCATTTAGGCTGTGTTAATGCAAGCTGTTTCATTATGCTTACGGTGAAAGGCTCATTAGACAGGAGGACGACATGCTTACATAAATAATAATAAATGCGCTTGTGTGTTTTTGGGCCCCTGAGCCAAATAATTTCTGAAGGAGCGTTTGTTTTATATCTGACATTGTCCTGTTTAGAACAATCCGCTCAGAATGAAGCTTTCAGAGAGGAAATGATCACACAAACAACAATTTACAATAATAGGAAGGATACGCCGAGGCTTGTTTCAATGGTCAATGTGAATGGTTCGAAATAATGATGAGTTGAGTCGCTATTTCTCTCTGATATAAAAATTAATTCAGGCAAAGTTTGTTTGTTGCTAAACAATACATTATGCTGCATCTCTGTTCGCTGTCGTCATCTCTGATGGTTTGGCTAATGTGCACTTAATGGGAGTGAAATTATGATCACTTACAGATGTTTGCAACCATTTGACATCGGTGTCGCCGAACGAGACCGGTAATCTCATAAAATGTGATTCATAAATTTTGGCCTGTCGGAGTAACACCTGCTCCACATTTAATGGAAATGTTAGAAGAACTATTGGGAATATAATTCATCAATATCACAAAAGTACATACATGGAATGCCTGTGCAGACTTTTCTGCCTGTGTAAAAGGGTGACAGAAGTATTCAGTTCCTGTCCTGCAGTAGAAGTACTGATACAGTAATGTAAAAATACTCAATTACAAGTAAAAGTCCTACATGAAAAACCCTACTTAAGTAAAAGTACATAAGTGTTAGCAGCAAAATGTAGTTAGAGTATTACAATAAAAGTACTATTTTGATCCCTGTGATCTGAAGTACCAGTGTTTAAGCAGCATGTTTACATACCGGGGTTTTATATCCAGAGACAGCAGATTAATCTGAAGGGTTGTCAGATGATTACTGGGAGAGAAAAGAAGCTCTGATTCACAAATCTCTTTTCAGCTTTGGAACTTTCTCGAATCTTTAGCTTTTGCTAAAATAATGGATTATTTAAACGTTTTTGAAAGGAAAATGTGTGAAACGTTTAAAAGGAAAAATCACTATTTGTTGAAACTGTTAAAAACTCAGACATCTGAAACGTGACCCTGACTACACACTAATTTTTGTAAGACCAATGTACTAGATTTTAACAGCTTTTATATTATCCATTGTGACAAATCAGTATAAAAGTAACAGAAGCTGTCAAATACATAAGTAGGAAGTATAAATAAATAAAAGCTCAGTACTTGAGTAAATGTTCTTACTTTCCACTAATGCTGAAGATATTTGTTCTTTCCGACACACACACATAACAGAAACACACAATCCCAGTTCTTTCAAAATAACTATTAACTGGAATATGAGTCGGACTATGTTTTGGTTGTTTGTTTGTGCGTTTGGAGAATATTTTTTCCGTTGCTTTGTTACTTAGTACATTAGCTCAGAAAAACAAGCAGCAGCTTGTGAACTGGTCTTGATCAAGTTTCATGGTGACTAGACGCTGATTTTGACAAAACTGGAACAAAAAAATGTTCTGTTGTGGTTTT
The DNA here is from genome assembly GCF_029030835.1 of Brachyistius frenatus. NCBI lineage: Eukaryota > Metazoa > Chordata > Actinopteri > Embiotocidae > Brachyistius > Brachyistius frenatus. The sequence continues at coordinate 924,975 of NW_027210743.1, forward strand.
GTGAGAAGATACGATCTACAGTCTAGACTCCATCACATTTTCTTTGTAACGTGAAAATGAAAAAAATGAAGAAAATGATATGTACTGTGGGCTGCTGTTCAGGATGTGATATGCCTAAAATGGAGACTCCTCACATCTGAGGAGCTGGAATCAGATAGACTATTTTTTCCTTTATAAATGACTTAAACTATTGTTGTCAAAATAGTTGAGGACTATGTTTCTGTTGATTGAGATAATTAATTAATGATCTGTAGTCATCAGTAGTTAAACCAGGTTCTCTAATCTATCCTAAGTCGTACTTTTACGTGATCTAATTAATATATAATTATGCTTCAAAATGCTGGCTTTACTATTTGTATTCTCAAATAATCCAAACTGAAAAATGTGAGCCATTACTGACATCTGTAGCAACTGGAGGGTTTTAAGCACAAAATAAGACAACATAACTAACTCTACTAAGATTAAAATACCAGGCAGGTAACATAGCATATGTATCACAATAAACACTGAAAGTTTTCCCATTCCAAAAGAGATTGCGGAAGGTCAATAATGAATTCAGACTTTTTTCTGTATTTGTGTAGAACTTTATCCATTTGTTGGAAGACTAAGTGTAAATCTGAAACTTTAAGTATTTCACTTCTGATTTCAAATTTGAGGTTTTAGTTTCCTGTATAGGCAGGAAGTTCCATGTCTAAAAGAATCCTCTGCACAAATCCACCACATATCAAATATTCACATCAGGACTCCAAGTTTAGTATGGGCCTGGTATGAGCCTCCATAGACAGGCCCAGATTGGTGATTGGTGCTGTGTTCAAATTTTTTTTTTTTAGCACTCTTGGATAGTTCATCCTGTGTGTTTTGGGCTTACTTGAACAAGCAATTTGCAATGTAGTGCCATCATTACTGCACACAGAGGACTTTCATCCGCCAATTGGCACTTCTAATGTTGCCTCTATTTCTGAGGAAAGAGGATGAGCCATCACCGCAAGGATTTAACTTATCTGTTCTCTTGAGCTTGCCTCAACGTGGTGCAAATAGCAGTCCTGGAATAGGAAATATTTATGCATCATGACCAATACAGCAACTGTTAACTCCAGCCCGGTGCCAGTGTTCATATAGAGTGGAAAGAAACTGTGCCTCATAAATTGTGCTTAGGAACGTCATTGATTATCAGTCGCACATTAAGATTTGTGCCCGTTGTGGGTGGACATTGTGAGCAGGAATTTTGCACTATTTAGATCGGCTTAATGAGGCCCCATTAGGGGGGTGGACTGTTTGACATTTTGCAAAAGTGAGGAAACTACCAAACAATCATGTTTACATGAATATCAACTAATAGAGTTTGTAGAAAGAGGCTTCCACTGGAAGGATCTGTAAACTGCTGTCTGAAAGACTTTGCCATGTATCGATAATCAAGAGAGAAAACAAGCAGGAGCAATGTTATGTTTCGGATCTAAAAATATTTGAACGATTAAATTCCAAAATAGAAAAAAATACCTTTTCTTTCAAGCACTTTAACATGTGAGTTAACTGGGAGATTAACAGTGGCAGTATCAGCCAGCACCGTGTTAAAAATAACACCAGTTTGAAAAGTGTCAGATTGTCCATTTTAGATTAATTCCAGTTGAAAAGCATGTGAGGCCAGATTGAATAATACAGCAGGAGGCATGAGGTTTCTCATCTATTGAGGCTCAATGGAATTCTGCTCTGCATTGATGTGTGCACTGGACAGTCGGCAAAGTGGGAGCCGTTATATTAGTCTTTTCACAAGGAGCAAGAATGGCTTTCTTCACACTGAAAGGACACAGTATGGACCGATTGTGTGGAGAAATATACTGTGTAATAATGGAATTATGTCATAAATATGTAATGTTAAGTGCTGAAGCAAGAATGCAGTTTGCGAGCAGATTCAAGGTAATGAAAGTGCATTTCACAATATAGGTGTTTGGTATTCTGAGTTCGCACTTTGGTATCACATGTATCTGTTAAGGGTTTAAGGTTGAACTGATACCAATCGAAAAATCTATAGAAAATTCAGAGATACAGCTACGTGGACACAAAACCACGGTTCCAAACCGAATTCTGGGTGAAATTCGTCAGAAATCAATACAGCTGTGAAACACAGATGTTGGGCAAATGTCTGTCTCTGTCTCCTTGTGCCTGCAACCCATCCCCCTCATGCTTGGATACCCTAACACTCAGTACGACAACCATTACATGTAAAATGTCCTACACAAAAGGAAGAAAGACTCCACCATGTACAACATTGGATCTCAACTAAAGGATGGTTTTATGCAAAACATCCATCTGAAAGATTTACAGTACTGACGGCACCACTGACTCCTCCATTAATGAGTCATAATACAGCAAATAGAGCAGTGATAGAGCCTGTTGAATCAATTTTAAATCGCAATGAAATGTATGCATATTGTTGAATCAAGACAATGGACCATATAGTTAAATACTGATTGAATTATTTGAGAGGTACAGACACACACCCCTAAAATCAACTTGGCATTACTCATACAAAAACACATCCCATGCTTTAAGCTTTAATTTTTCCCTTTTGATATACCATAAAAGAGTTCATTCATTAAATCTGTGTGTATAAACAAGCCAGTTCATAGTTTTACACTCATACCTGCCACCTACAATAACTGCCCAAAAAGCTATAAATTATCCTTCACTCATTACGTTTATCAGCTTAAGACTTAACAGGGTATAAAGTTGATTTACATACATAATTTAATCAAATAACTGGTAGTAACTCAAGCTAGCTCCATACTCAAAATAACAGCAGGAAGAAAACAAATACAACACTGTAACAGGTGTGGTTGTTCCTGCTTATGAAACTACAGGTTTCTTGAATAGCTTATAAAAAAATTACAGCCTCAGAGTTGAGACTTGGCAGCAAACTAATCCAAAAACATTATAGTCACCTAAACTTTACATATCGTTGGTCAACATGTGAGAAAACCACCAGCAGCAAAGGTCTGATTGCATAGTATTTCCTGTATATCAATGTTCTCCTGTGAAAAATATTTAAACATGAGATAAAATTGCTACCTGTGAACCAGAACCAAAGTTTTACTGAGGTTTGCAGGCTCTAATATCTCTGTTTTATTAAAATGACACTTGAACCCCCTATGCAATAAAAGCTCAGAGGATGTGCTCATAAATCTTTGGGAACTGTGTTCTTACCCTTTTAGGGCTTTCCTGTGCTAAGAAACAAGTCAGTGATAGCTGCAGGATTATTAGTTGTGACAGAAGCTGTGTTTTGTTCCAGCATATTCTGAAACTATTTTCCTTTTTTTTTTCTCTCCCAGACATCTTTTCATGATGCTTTATAAGTAAACATGCCCTTTTAAAAAAAGGATGTTAGAGAATGAGCCTTGCCATTTCCAAGGACATTTCACTTTGTGGGAGTTGTGTGATGTGCTCTAATCAATAGATCCTACACAGCTACAAACTTTTACCTCAAACAAGGTCATACAATAGTGTGTTCACTCTGCACACCAGAGGTTTTTTTTTGTGCACTGTATTTGAAAAAGACATCTTTTTGATATATTAAAGACTTTTCATGGAGGCAGTGCCACTGTATCATGTCTGATTTAGCTGCTGTGGGATTTGGAAGGAACAGTGCATAATGCGGCGCAGGCTTTGGTGTACCTACAACCTTTGGTCGTAAGACAGGACTTGGTGACAGGAGGTGTGTAATGGAGACATGGATCCATGGCCAAGAACAGCAGCAGAAAGTCTAAATCCAGCGTTTATCCCTTGTTTAGCCCTGCTTTCCCTCTCTCAGCTGCTCCATGGGCAGCTTAGCCCCCTGACTCTTGCCACCTGACTGGGAGCCCATGACTCCACTCAGTGGGGAGATGGGAAAAGAGCAAGGTGGGCCAGATCCCCAAGTAGGCAGGATGCCATCCCTTCCAGCTGGGCCTGTGTGCTGCTGCAGTGCCTCCCTGTCCCGCGCCTTCCCAACATGGCAGAATCTGCCTACGCCTGATAAGACAGCGCCAAGACTCACAAGGACGCACCTCTGAGTGCTCCGATGCCAGTGCTGCAGTTGTGGAATTAAACTTTTTAATTAGCAGCACACTCCTGTGCTGTCAAGAGAGTGGACCGCCTCACTCAGGTCTCTCTCATTGCCCACCCTCTTTCCACTTGATTAAACTTCCAAACATCACAGAGCTCTGAGGTTTCAGTCACCACTGGATCAATCATGTTTATTTCTTCTTTGAGAATCTCTTCAGATTAAGCAGTGCACAGAAAATGTGACTATATATATACAGTATGTATATGTATTGAACAGTAGGCCAACTACTAGTTGAATCAACAGTACGACGAAGTCATTGACTCTGTGAGTAATACATGACTTGTTAAATATAAAAGGGCACTCCTCAGTGATTATCAAACATTCAGCTGATTGTCAAGTGTAATGGTAGAGGACCAGTAAGTGACTGCAATCTAAAAGAGGAAAGTGCACATTCACATATTTTACAATGTTAATAGTCTCTTGTGTGGAAGAATTTAAACATCAAGTCACATGGACCATTAAATGTATGCATGCTTGACGTGTATCTATTTATACATTTATTTAAATCGGTGAGAATCAGTTCAAAGGCTTTTTTTGTTGTTGCAGCGCCGTGTCTGGTTTCTGTTGATGTCCTTACTAGGGAATCAGATAGTTTCTTTTAAAACCGTGATATTCTATTATAGATGTAATTTTATCCAATTATCTTATACTGCTTTGCGCTACACTAGTGTACACTTTAAAAGGACCTATATTAAAAGCATACTTGAACATTTTGAGAAATATGTATTACTTACTTATTAAATTATTTGATATATCTGTAAGGTTGATATCAATATCTACTCCCAGCAACAAAAAAGCATGTTTTTACATTCTTATAGTTATGTGTAAACATCCAAAACACTCGTTTAACATCAGAGATTGTGATATTGGTTAGGTTTAGAAAATCTATCCCAACTTAAACAGTGCAGAACGTTTGTCTCCCTTTTCTGCCAGTGAGAGTAATTACAAAAACACTGTCGATATGTGCTTACGTCACAGGTTCTGCTCTAGTGTACTCCATTGCTACTGTTGCGGCAGTAAAACAGTGGATAAATTATGTATCAATTAAATAAAAAGGTGTCCTTGGGAGCCCTGGGAAATAATTCTCTCCAATAACATTTGGAAAGTCTAGAAGAGCTGCATGACTGAATTATTTTATCCCTACTGAAGTTAACAGGCTAAACTGGAAGTTAGCAACTGGATGAATGCCCAGTATGCATTAATCCGGCCAGCGTGGGAATGTCTCACCAGACACCAGATTTAAAATACCCTTGTATTATTAAACACAGAGATTTATCTGGTGGTAATTGGGTTTTTCAGCATTGTGTGAACTAATTTTACAAAAGTCTGAATGTAATTGACATTCATGTAAAAGTCCTACGCTATAGCTTTAAATCACAAGACATAATGCCTACATTCTTTAATATTTTGCGAAAATCCTGACACTTCCCTGACCTACAAGGAATAGTACAGCTGGGTTTTGTATGTCAGTACAAACATTTCACCACTTATTTTCATATATTCATTAGAAATGCTTCCTCGTAATGTAGCTAAATACATTATTGAGGAGACAAAATACATTTCTTGCTAAACATATGTGCTGTTTATACAGCATTGTTTCAACATCATCAATTAAGGAATTCTTTAATCCTCTTTAGTTTCAACGAGTAAAGCCACAAAGCTAAAACTATTTTGGTATAGCTAATTAGTACAACCATCACCACACTGTTCTCCAGGTTTCATATTTTCAGTAGCAAATATCCTGATACGGTGGATCAACACATGCTGTACAGAGCACCGTGCTGCACTACCTTTCTCATGTCCCCCCCCCCTTTTCACTGGTGATTTGTTTTGTCTGAATAGAAGCATTTTTCATTCCAGGATTACAGATAGGTTTGATCTTATTCTAGCAATCTGTATTGTAACATGAGAATTATGGAAGAAGTAATAATGCCCCATCCTTTTTGCATATCGAGGAAAAAAAAAACCCTCTTGAGAAGTTAATGGGTATAGCCAATTTCATCCTGCCTTTGGTCCTGCTCAGAATTCATGCACATTCCTCCTCTCTCGCTCACACATTCGTCTTTCTCCTGCCCTGATGTAGTTACACTCCAGTGCTTTCAAGTGGAAGTCTATTTTACTTATGTTTAGAATTTAATTCACCATTTTTCCCCCCTTCCATTGCTATGAAGTGGCCGTGGGTTATGGTTCACCATCAAGACTCATATTCACTTTTTTTTTGTGTCCATCAAAAGAGCTAGACAAAAATTAAAAGCAGGCTACTCCTCTGTTGTTGCTGGGATAGAAAGAAGGACTTAGGCTTGTGATTTTGTTCCACAACATGGCCAGATTGTCTGAGAATGAAAGACATAGCTTCATCGGTTAAATTATTTATTTTGGACCCAAAATAAAGTATAAGCTGAAGTCATTTTATGCTCAAAGGGATTCATTCCTCCCAAAAGATGATTTGCATGCGACAGAATTGCTGTGATGTGCTTCTAGTCTGGGAGGAACAATGACTCTGTTCGGTAGAATGCCGGTTTACAGACGTCTTTAAATCTCTGCAAATAAGACTACCTTGGGACAAATACGCATGTCAATCATATTTGTCAGTATTCCAATTTCCCTTCCACATCTCCTGGAGCACTTGTGCTGCTCATGCTCCTTATTGGCTGCAAGCAATATGGTCTCATGACACAAGCTGATGCATTTGTTCAGTCAAAGGGAAAACCCTGACAGGAATGGTCATGGAGCCAAGATACGGGAACTGTAGGGAGTACGTTTCCAATGTGTGTCCAGGACCTGATAGGTGTTTCTGTTGTGTGTTATGCTAAATGATGGGGGGGAGGGGGGTGTAAAAATATAGGCTTCTCCCTCTAGTATGGGCACCATTATCATATGGCTATTATACAGTAGATATATGCAACCATATGCAGCACCTGTCTTTTTTTTTTCTATCAAAAAAAGCCTTGGCTATTTTGTGATAGCCCAGAAATGAGCATTTAGCTCTGGATGCTGAACTTTAGCTGTCATTTTCAGGATTCTTTCAGGAAGTCAGGAACATTTATAGAGGTGGTCTTTGGAGCCACGAGTATCTTGTGCTCCTCATAACATCTACAGTTCAGCAGCAACCTGACAGAGTTAATTCAATTATGGCTGTGTGATGTGCTGAGACTCCGGAGGTGTGAGCTAATTCCTCTGTTTACACCCCTGAGTCACTGTCACAAACAAAGACAAACACATTCATTGGCTTCCAGGATCTTGTTTGCTGTGATTGTCCCATCGCCTTTGAAGTTTCTCATCGCTTTATGTTGTTTACTTATTCATGCTCTCTTTCTTTCCCTCAAATCACCATGGGGTATTCCGTTAGAATAATTTTAGCACAGTGTGAAACAACGCATGAGCCGAGTATTAAATGTGTACCCTGCACTCAACACACTTTTAACATACAGTAGAGATGCTTCTGTGCTAGATTTACTGTTAACAAGAAATCTCAGTATAATCCTGATGTTGATCATGTCTCTGCCACCAACACTCAGCGATTTTGGTATGCTGGAAGTCATAAACACAAGCTGTGGTACTTGCCAAACTCCCCTGAGACTTGGATTTAGCCAATGAAATGCAAAATTACGCTTTTAGGGATTATGCTAATTGCTAATTGCTGTATCAGGAGGTGATTGTTTTTTCCTGGGTAATTTGGATTATTGGTATTAGATATGTAGGAGAGAGTTGACGTGTTCTGCCTTTCTAATAAGGTTGTTACCTGCTCTCAACCATGAAGCCAACGCTTCCCTTGTGAGGCCTTTGACATGTGCAATATATTGTCTGTGGGCTGTACATCCATTATTTACAACAAAACTGCACATAATAAAAACAATGAGTTATGCTTCAGACAGAGTAAAACTAGTAACAATTTACTTTTAAATAGTGCTCAATATACAATGTTGGTGCCTGACGGGGGAGACTTCACCTGGGCCTCTTGTCATTAATAATAGTATAATATAATATAATTAGTAATAGTGAACATTCACAAAGCATGTTATAAAGTAGTGTGGAAAATTTAAAAAAAAAAAAAATCACACAATTTGAATCATATCAGAACATCACATTTATAGTTCCCCTTTAAACATCCTCTCAGCACCTCACTATGGGGAACAACATAGTGAGATACCTGACTCTTGTTATCAGAGAACCGGGGTTACCGCCGTAATCTAAAATTATTTATCATATAAAACAAACAGCTTTGTTTGTTTGACCAACAGAGGGCTATCTTCAACCTCATCACAAAGCAAATGCACTTTGCTTCAGCGATCAAACTCCTCCTTTAAGTGTTAATATACATAGGCAATGTGTTCTTCACACTTATTAATCTTATGTGAATATTGAAAAAAAAAAAAAGGTCTATCTATAAATCTGTTCAGGAACTGTAAAGTAATTAAATTCAGATTTTATTTCTTCAATATCATAATTTCACTCCGTGTTCTCTAACTGCTCATTAATGCTGTATTAGTGCAAATTCACCAATTTGGAAGATTAAGAAAACAAACTAACAAACCAAACAACGGGGCTCAGGTTAAACCCATAGTTGACTATTTGGTATTTGGCGTGATGGGATTCTGAGTAATCAAATGTTTTGAGAAGAAAACATTGTGTGGAGTGAATAAAGCAAACAGTGGCAATGCCATGAACCTGTAATTAAAGGAAAACTTTCCTTAATCTTTACAAAGGTGCTCATGTTGCCTAAACCTAACCAGAGAATCTGGATGTTTACCCTGGTCTAAGGTGGGAGAGTTTTGTATGCTTGCCATCCATCCCAACAACCCCCCTCTGATGCCATTCAAAATTGTCCTTCTTCATTCATTCAAAACACAACACCGCCTCTGAACATAATCCAGCCCCAAATTGCATTGCCACCACAACGTGATTAGGAAAGCAATTTAGTTGCAGTTTATGGGGGACAGAGTAGCTTTTAACCACAAGGATGATCTTTTTTCCCATCAAACAAGTAGTTTGTTATTTTAAACTTTAAACCATGCCTTCAAAGAGTACTCCATTGATTTAGCTGTGTATTTATTTAACTTGGTCAGATTTGTGACAAATTGCAAGTAAAAAAAAAGTAATCTTCTTCCCTATCAACACCTGGGGCCTCTTTTATAAAAGTTACAAACAGAGCCTGAAACAAACACACTACTTCACCTGGATAACTTGGCATTGATAAAAACAAACTTGACAAAGGAACGTGACGACATTTTCAAGAAGGATCGGGATTAACAGAAGGGAAATTAGCATGGGGCCTCTGTTCACACAATTTTATATTTCTGATCAGTTTTTTGCCGAGACCATTTCTGTCTTCTGGAGTACTATTGTGCATAAATTATCTACAATGCAACTGCATGGTTTGTATCAGGTTTGGGTGTGTTATACTAGTTAGGGCTAATGTTATGAACCCTGAAACATTACAGCAATCAGTAAGATTGTATTGATTGCTAATTTTATTCATGTTTTTCAACTTTTTTCTAAACTCGGTTAGCTTTGATTTTTTTGTCTGCAGTAACTAAGCAACTTTCAGACACAAGATGTTGCTAAAAACAATAACAAATGGATGAATTATGAAATCAGGTCAATAAGAGGGTTATTTTCTATATTTATCTATTTCCTATTTACAAATCCAGAACCCAGCCAGTGACAGGAGCAGGTTTTGCCGTTATGATCTCTTTAAAAACACCACCACCACCGAAATTGAGTTTGTATTTTACTTGAGTCGTCTGTCAGTCTGCTCCGTTTGAATCCTTGAGTACTCTCTGGCTCTTTTTTCATATGGTATGGGAACTGCACTTGGTTATTCATTCCATGCATTTTAAGCATGCCCAGGGTGAATCTCCCAGTAGTCACTTTCTACTCTAATCGACCTCTAGTTTGTTTCATGTCTACAAGACGGGAGGAGGCAGAATCCCTAACTATGAATTGATTTTTGAATGGGCATACATTTACTTTTAAACACCTGCAGAACACACTGAGGCTGTGCTGTGCAGCAAGCACGCTGTCCTAATTGATTTGAGTAATGAACAAGGACATGCTTTCTGTCTTTTGACTCAAGGTCACTTTGTCATCACAGTCTTAGGCTGTGTCCTCTGGTCTTTATAAAAGGACCAACTTACCATGAAAGTGTATCTGGGCCGAGGTGAGAAGGTAGCTGCTGTAACTAATGGGTTTATTTAATTCAATTTATTGCTCCGGCTGCTGCATCATATGAGACATGCTGGTCACTGTAAGATTGAGGTTTCTTCGTGAAAGAAAGAGAGATTAACCCCGTTTTCAAAAGGGCAGAATATACTCTCATGTCATGCTGGATTTTCGTGCCTAGATAGCTGGATGTATAAATCTGCAGAACAAAATGAATATAGGTTTGTGGTGAAATGGGGCTCTCAAGCTTATTTTGTACAAGCCTCCTAATCAGCGTCACGCTGGGGCTATGTTCTCTGGGCTGGGAATCAGTAATAAATGAAGGCTTTGTCAACATGTCCACTGTTGGATGCCGGGAAGCAGTGTATTTTGATTTCAGTGTGTCAGCGAAAAGGCACTCCAGCATGTTTTTTTTCCAAGCAAATGTTTAACATTCACTGCTATCTTTGTCATTTATTATGTATTTCTATGGATTGAAGATGGCATTCTGTTTTTGCCCTTAGCATATTGGGATAATTAATTCATCCTTAATACTATTATGTTGGCTATATGTCAGAACATATCTGCCTCTTAACACATTGTCTCCAATTAACATTTCCCAAATTTCTGATACAATCTGTAGCATACAAATGAAGCAGTCCCGGGCAGCTGCTAGCTCTGCACTGTGTCAGCTCAGAGTACATAGCTTTCTCTTAAATTTGTTTTATAATACACCTCATCGTTACAAGAATAAACATGTATGCACTGCACATGGGGTAAACTCAACAAAGGCCCCGGGTTTGGAAAATTAATGCACCATGATAATTAGTTAAGCAATGGAGCAATGCCAGAGGAAGGAATTTCACACCTTGAGTTTAATATATAGTGCAATTTTCCTTGGTTGTCATGTGCATATGTTTCTTCATGTTATTTCACGGTCTCAGAGCATCACATACTGGTGCAATGGCAGCTACTTCTTTCACAAGGAATGCATGTCACCACTTCAGGGCTGAAATCCTACGTTTACACATTTTTCCACAAAACAGCTCACTATGAAAATGAGTTATGGTAAAGTATTTGAACAGAAAACACCTTGCAGCAGGATGCACCCCTACTTTCAGAGTAAAACTATTTGCTACATCTTGGACAACCCTGAATGCAACACTGAGGACAGAGCACTGCTTACTTATATGCTGCCAGTTAGTTGATTACAGGTAATTGCCTTCACCTGGCGTCCCAGGTGTAGACCACTTCCTGATTACATTTTCAGAGCGAAAACCAGCAGGCCTTTGGGTCTTGAGGGCTTGGAAAGAGAACTACTGCTTTAAACACTCAACTGCTTTCAAAACCATCAACACTAATTGCTCTCTTGCATTTCAGTAAACGCTTTCTTTTAAAAACATCATTTAGAATCTAATTTATTTTATAAAAGAGAGCCTGAACAGTCCGGAAAAAAAAAGTACAGTTTTGATTTTTTTTTAGTCCTGACATTCTTGACTTCACAGAGGAATGTCTGTGGCGCTGCGGTGGCAAATTATTCTGACGTATAATGAGACAGTGGGTTGCACAGACACTTTGACATCAGAGAGGCTTTGCCCCCTGCCCTGTATAAGTGCTAACCCACAGTGTCAGATATGGCTCCTTTTCTCCATGAATTCATGACTTTTTGTTTCCCCGAGTCCCTTTTTTTACTTTTGAAAGCTCAACATCTGAATAGCACAACAATGTCCACCGCACGTTCTGTCAATTTTTGAAAGTCGCCAGAGAAATCATGCAGTGAAAATTAATGTAATCATGCAACCCCCTATTGTTTTGACGCAATTACAGAAAAAGGAAGTCAGGTTTAGGAGCTGCAAGCGTGTAAAACAGGGTTTTCTGTATATGGTAATATCTTTAACTGGGGGAAGTTTAGGGAAGAAGCAATGTTGCTGGGTTGAAGAGATTGTTGTTTTCTTAAAAAAGTAAACTGAAACATAATTATATCTCATGTGTTTGTGTTTAAAATGTATGGGCACCATAACTGTCCTATTAATCTCCTTCTCTGCTGTAGACATTCCAAATTATTTGACACCACATCAATATGTGGTGGAAAAAAATGTTGACTGACAGTTAATGACACTGACACCCACATGTTAAACATAATTTACTTTAGCCAAGATACAACATTTATTTTGTGTGTCAGCCACCTTTTACGTAACATGCTTTTGATTATTATGCACAGCCAAAGCTAAGGACAAATACATCCTGACAAGATGTGAGGTATGGTGAAGTATTTAAGAGCATTTAGTCATGTTCCATCAGGCCAAAGTTGCTTTAATTTTTCTCCTCAAAAGTGATTTTTATCTTCATTGAAGTTCACATATCTGATTTTTCCTAGACAGCTTACACAGTTTTGACTTCTAAATTCTTAGCCATTATGCACAAAGAGCTGATTGGCAAATGGAAGGGCAGCATAAATCTACATAAATTCAGCCAAGGACAATAAATCATCCAAATGTTGGCATTGCTACCAGGAAGCAAACTAAATATACCAAACCTTTTTTGATATAAAAGCATTATTGGCACAATGTCTAAATATAAAAGTGTATTTTGCAAAGGCGCGTGTAATCATTGTGAGTTGCGAGACAGATCAAGTACATGGGTACGTGAGTGGGAGTCAAGAGACTGTTTGGCTGTGTGGGTGGCTGCATCTGAGGAGTGGTGTTTGTGTATAGCTCCGGGGAGGTACAGTGACTGAAGTGCACGATTTTGACCATAACAACTAATAAATCTGTATGTGGGGAAGTTGGGGAGTATAGACCTTTTGCTGGGTGCCCAAATTAAATGTACATCACGTCAAAGTCTTGACAGCTGAAATACGGATTTTGAGGCCAAAACAAATGTCTTACCACAGCAAGGACTCCTTGTTTTGCCACCGTGTGCATGTCGGTTATCATAATATTGCAAACATTATTTATAATTCTCTCCGTTGTTTGAGTTTACTGTGAATGACATGTCTAAGGAAATGCTGCCTTTATCGCCAGGATGCAACTTGTTCAAAAAGCTTATGTGTAGGAACAAGTGGCCATTATGAAGCCTTGAGTTCGGATTTTGGCTTTTGCCGTCTTGCTAGTTAGCAGTTTGGAGCCAGAAGTCCCCATATTTGAACAAGCTGGGAAGGAGCAAGCGGTGGATCTGACTTGATCCGATTGGAAGCCTGAGGACGGTACTCCCGCCCACTAGCAGGAACCTTACTGCACCACAGGACTGTCAATCCAACAGACACGCCCCCCAAAACACAGCCGTTTGAGGCCAAATTTCTAATTTATGACAAGATTATTTTCAGGTGGACCACCAGAAAACTAATAAGAAGGGTGGAGTTTAGCTAACAACACCATAATAACTTGTGAAAAAAAAAAATCTATTGACTCTGTATTTCATAAGAAAAGTTAAATTGGGAGCTGAAGGCTTTTTCGTGCCAACCCCTAGCGGCACTTGGTGGTGTGCACTTCCACATTGGCCTAATTTTCCAGACCCATAGTCTAAATCCACTTTTATATACAGTCTATCGGTAGGAAGTTAAAACAGAAAAAAGCTTCCCCTCTTAGTTTTATCCATTCCCATCAGATGCACTTCTACTGCTAAGTTCTTTCCATCTCTGAAATGATTTGCTAATATTGACACGTTTTATCACGTTCAGTAGTGCGCTAGCCATCGGCTACTACGACAAATCCCAATTGGCTGCCACATCTCCGGACCAATGGACCATCAAAAAAAAAAAAAAAATCTATAATGTTTTTACTGTCCTCTTCTGTCTCTTCACCATCAGTTTCTGCGTACCTGTCATTCAGGGTGCACGTGAGTCTGCTGTGGGCAGTGCAGTCCGAGTGAATAAGTCTGTGGCTCCGCAGTAAAACCCATGATTGTGTTTCGTGTCAGACTCTATATATGAGCCTGTCTTCCATTTTTGGTGCTGCTTGTCTAATGCAGAATAATATTTTCTCCAGGAATTCACACGAATGAATCAGGCTAAATAGCTGAAAGGACATGAATGCGAATCATCATTCCGATGGGAACGCCTTTCCTCTGAAATGACCAGTGATTGGCTTGAGGTCTGAATACAGAGCCAAGCCACGGTGTAGGAGTTTTGTGTTCTCTCAAACCTTTTGAATAACAAAATGGCCTATTTTAACAAGCATCATTTTTCAGACAGATTATATAGTTTTCAAATTGGCACCACTCCATATTCAGTGTCTGAATAAATAACAATCCCACTCTTTGTATTCGTTATATGTGTAGCCTTTGCGTTTGTAACTGCGGCGGCACACGTCTGCCTTTACATCACCGTGCTATCAGCTGGAAACACTTTGGTTTATGATCAAATGCCTGTGAAACTAAGAGTGTTCCCATCAGCTTTAGGTGCACTGTGTTTGGTGCTAATTAGAGAATGCTATCATGCCAGCATGCCAAACTAAATGGTGAATATGGTAAACCAACAGCTGCATGGTTGTTGTCATGTTGGCTTCTTCAGTGTGAGATAAGCCTTCGGGTGTGATTCCAGCCTCCTCTAAGCTAGTGTTGTGGTTTGTTTGTTTTAGAGTGGGTTCATTGCCTTGCCCGGCCTCTTTATTACTGCATTCCCTAATGCCTTGATTTAATGCACTCTCAGAGGTCAGATATTGTGCTGGCAGCCACAGACCACTTCCTTCAACACTGCTCCATTAATAACAGCAAATAAATCAGGGCACACTGCGATTTTCCTCACTTGCATATTGGACCTATTTCGGGGTGCTATGGGGGCATCTTTATTATACTGGAGCTTCGGTGGCAAATGCTCATCTGTTTACACTTCAATCCCACGTCCAAAACGTGTGGTCCATGTCCAAATTAATTAAAGGTACTATTCCCAGTGGGATGTTTACATTTACAATCCTCTAAGGACCTTAAATTGATCAGTAGAGGATTCAATGTTACTCATGGAGCAAACTCTACAACAAATGATGTGCAACTGAAATGAAAAAAAGGAAATCAATTTGTTTTTGATATTTTGTGTAAGAATGCAGACTGGCACACAGTACATACCAAGCATCTACAGTATCGTTTGACTAACACGGCACTAATAGGATAAAAAAAATGTGCTCACATGTAGTCCAGTATGTGCAAACGGGGTTTGTAACTAACCTGTTTGAAATGAAACAAAGGGTAAAAATGAGTTACTCTCAGCCAGCAGTGCACCGCCACAAATTTGCCTTTGCTGCAGCCTGCTTTCCGCGCATACATATCAGATTTCGTTTATCATCCAACGATACGGATGTGGTCAGACAGAAAAATTATTATTGTTGTCAGCATGTGTTTATCTTGATTTGGCCCAGCATAATCAACTTTACCCAGCAAGTCCCTTTCATTTTATTTCCAAGTGCAAATGTGCCATCGAAACCCTTGTGTGTCTTGAGATTAAACTTTGAATATTGCCAGATATCCTCATGTTGCCTGTGCAGTCAATTTCTTTGTAGCACGGATGCAAATTGGGATTAAATCATTGTATGGAAAAGCTGTGCATCCCTAAATAACCAAAATTAATAAAACTGGATCACCAGACATCAATTGAAAAATGATCTAATGACTTAAGATGTTCACCATTTCCTAAACATACACCTGAGTGACTCATATTTGGCCAGGAAGCGTGTGTTTGGACGGGTTCTAGCTATGGTCATAAAACCCAATATGCCCTCCTAGAATGATTTTTTTTTTTTTTTAAAGTAGAAATTTATGGCAAATATTGAATTGGTGAAGGGAAGGTCTGCATGTGCATGTGCGAGATAGGTTGCATATTTCACTTCCAGATACGTTGGGGAAGCAGACCTCTCGGCAAGGTTTCTGTCAGGGCTTATGCTTTACAGAATTGCCCGAGACTGACTAAATAAATAAATAAATAAATGCATGAAGATAAAAAAAAAAAAAAAAAAAAAAAAAAATCAGGACACCAGTTCTATGCTTACACAGTCATCTATATTGTTTATGTACCATTAATCTCCCACAGCATTCTCCCCTTCACTTTTCACATGAAAGCATAAATCGCTCGGGGCTACTCTCATGCAACAGCGGCTCATACTGTCCGTGCTGTAACAGAGGCAGGCACCATATTCACACAATACTCCCTGAGAGTAAAAAAAACAAACAGGAAACATAGGACACCATTGTTCATGGTAAAAATATAATGATCCTGTTGTGAAAATGCATTTTGCCAAGGGTAGAATATTACTTTCAACCTTCTCTAGAAATGAAGCTGAAGTAATCAAAGACTCAGCATTAATTACATAAACGAACAAAGGAATCTTGTTAGTGGGGATAAACACCATCAAAGTTACAGAAGGAACTTCATGCAAATGGGGTCCTTGAAGACATTTGGTACACGTGCATGGTCAGGTTGACATGGGCAACTCTATATGGGAAGCCGATGATTTGAAGATGATCATATGATGGTCTGCCCGACTGAATAATCAACATCATGACCCATGTATTCTATTTTTTTTCTCCCATTGCTATTAAAAATGTACAAACCCACTATAGCTGCAAAACTTGGCAGCTAGGACGGCCAATGAAATGTCTTAGTGGGTGGGCATCCTCTTAGATGTTAAGATGTATGAATTATACAGCGAGCAGCTATTCCAATATTTATCACTATATGTGATATTCTTTATTGCATAGGGCGAGGTAGGTGTATTATGTCATATATTTAGATTTCACAACTACCAGTAGCTGATAATGCAAACACTGCAGTGACACAAAAAACTGTGTCCAATTGTCTGTTTTCAGATGTTCAATCACAATAATCGCATTACAACTCTGCAGTCAACTTAAGTGGATGCTAAGAATGCAACTGGGGGAGTCAGAATGAATGGATCTCATGTTTTCACCACCATGCTCAGCTGAATTATGCACTGGAGCATTGTTTATCCATCAAACTAGGCACTGTTCCAGCAATTCACTCACAAAGAAATTCTGAATTAATTGGCAACACCAAAGTAGAGTCGCAGCAAACAGACAACGTTCTTCCTCTCTGTCCACGATGCAAATAATATCCAGTAAAAAGGAAAAAGCGGAGCTTGCAACATTTCACGTCTCATCCCCCTCGATTGTTGTGCCAAAACACAGTTGCTCTGTGGAGTGTTTAACCTCTCAAACCCCGGTTCCCTACGGCCCCAGCAGGAATATTCAGACAACATTTTATGCAGTATAGTGAGCGGCAACTGAGGAGGTAAATGAAGGATTGTGAATGACGGTCTGATGATTGGGGTCTGCTGCTGGTGCTCTCCGTCCTCTCTCTGATCTGGGGACGGGGGGGAGGAATGGGAGTCAGGGAGGAGGAAAGCTGTACGGCTTACTCAGCACAAGAACCCATTTGAAGTAGGGACACACGCACACACACACACGCACATCCTTCCTCTGCTCCTATAATAGCCCTTTAGTACACTCTGAAGTGACTTGCTTGGATACATTGCGTGTGGCTTACCTGTTTTGAAAGTTGCTCTTCAGCTGTGCTATCAGTGGACCTCGTGGATAAAACTGCTCATGCTTGAGGGGGAAGCCGGGGGTGGGGGTGAGGGTGGAGGTGGGGGTTGGGCATTCGGGGACAGGGGCTGCTAAGTGGTGCACCTTGGCGAGAGAGCAGTGTTTACCCACGAGCCACTCAACGCAGTGACACATGCTTTCCCTTCGCCTAATAAATCATTGAAGGTCTGATGTGCATCGATGGGAATGCAGTGTCAGTTTTGATACTTGATTAGCATTTCTGTCACTTCGCCTTACGTTTAACATAACTCCAGCTGTGCGACTCAATTCACGCTGCCCATGGGCATGACTATGACGAGCTATTCCTCAAACTGACAGCTGGTCGTAGCAACACGTCAACCAAATGTGCTATTTCGCTGAATATTTGAAACTAAATGTGCAGCAAGGGTTATTTACATGCTGTAACAATTAGCGCATTGGGTCTTCAATTTCATCCGTCCCCTCTATTATAGTGACACGTATACAGTGTATCATTGCCAGTTTAGCTTCTACGATATATTTATCATTTAAATGTGTAAAACCATAAAAGTTACCTTCATTTTAGCTTTACAACTATCTGAGAGTTCAGCCCATATGAAAGTACTGCACGCTTATTGAGTTGTTATAACAGAAATGCGTAAGGTTAATATGGTGCTAAAAGCAATTTATAAAGCAAGTTTCATACAGTAGGACTATGATTATGTTCAACAAAAGCAATGAAGAAAAAAAAAAGACTTCCAAACTACATGTCAGGCTCCAGTCCTTCACACACACTCTAAAGTGAATAAAAACATATTAAAAAAAAAAAAACTCAGTAAAATCTCATTGCCGGCTAAAGCAACTCAATCCAAACTACTTTATTTGTCCTTCAAGTGGCAATTTGACAATGCATTTACACACAAAACTACAAAACTGCAAAGATGAAAATGTTGGAGTTGAAAGACAGAAGATTTAAAGAGAGTGGCCAGCCCACTTAAAACATCAGAACAAACAATGTATCTAATACTGACAAGAGCCTGCAGATATTTCAAGGAACAGAATTAACACGGTCGTTTGAATGTACCACAAGCGAGCGATGAGCACCCCGCTGTTCTACAGATTTTTGGCAGAACATGTTAAAAACATGTTTCGCCTGATCTCTGAGTTGCTCTGTCGGGGTTTTCTGACAACTGTCGTATGAGGTGAAAAAGGTCATGTTTGTGTTTGCATTTTAAGACAGCAGCACGTCGCCCTACTTAAAGTACCTTTCCAAAGTGCCACACTTTGGCTTTAAAAGAATGTACATAGTCAGCGACACTGCATAGGGAAGCAGCAGTGTTTATACTACAGAGCTTGACGTGTTTATCCCTGCACCATTTCATCCATCACGCTGCCCCGACTGCTTGTTTATTTCAGTTTATCACGCAATTCAGTTAAGTTTAGACACAACAATGTGCCAAAATCCATGAAGATCAGCTGTTTGCGAGAGTCTGGTTCACCCAGTCATGACACGTTAAAAGTTGAAATCGCACGTCCTGCCTGTTTTAACGTTTCGATGAAGAGTAGCTGAACCATTTAACCCTGCCTGCATGTTTTACACTCATGCTTTATTTATATACTGTATGACTCACTGATTAAAGTGAGCTGTTTGCGTACCTAGTAATGTGGTAATAGTGGAGTGTATATTAAGTAGCCTGCAGTATGTGGTTCACGACTCCCTTTAGAATATTATGTAAACAGTGTGCCTGTGCACAGATAAGGGACTTAGCATCCTGCCTTAGCGTATGTTAACCTACACTCAGCTCACTTCTGCCCATCTGTCAAACTCTGCTGTTCAAAACAGTGAAGGGGACGAATATGTCTGTGACACCGACTGTGAAAACATCAACAGTCTTATTTTAGCTGTCACATCCCTGATAATATTACATCTTTTTTTCACTGGCAAAATGAAGTATTTAATCACACCTTCATAATTTTCAAGGAATTAGCCTGTTTCATTTCTCTGAACTTCTTACAAGGATTTAATTATTTCCAACATCTGACAAAAGTGATCCCTGCTCCCAGCAGAAGCACAAGAAAATAATGGTAGAATAGAACAAACACCCTCACACAAAAAGACTCCTCTATCTAACTGATAAAATAACACCCTCGCATTGTTGACCTCCTCCTTTTAGAGTGACTATATATCACATATTATACTTTTGAAAAATTGAATCATTTGGACTTTTTCAAGGGTTCAGAGGTAATATAGCAGTGACCTTGGAATTCAACTATAATTTAATTGAGGTAAGTGCTTGGGCCACATTTTCATGCACACTGTTAATATGGTAATGAGAGGATATGTTAATATCCACCTTCATTCTTGTCCTCACTCATCCTGTCTGTAGTGATACCTGTCTGCGGTAATACCACGCTGCATCCCTCCTGATAGAGGCCAGCCTGCCCGGTCACCGTTAACAGTAGAGCTGTCAGGTCACTGCCAGAGGCGGTATGCACTTAACCCTTTCATGGATGTTACTGTAGAGAACAGCGCAGTGCTACATAGCAGTCGTTCCTTCACCGGGGAAAATCTGGGCCCCAGGTAATGTCATTGCATATATACCCATGTCCCTTTTGATTTTTCCATTATTTGTACAAGCACTGACTCACTTGTATCTATAACTAAATTAACAAGCGTTAACCTATTTATCTGAGGTGGTTATGAGCTGCATCAGCAATCAAGTGTCTGAAATGCATTGCAAGTAAAATGCAAGTAAATAGGCACAATCTGCATACTGTAATTACTGTGTGAAGCTTCACTGTGACTTTACAACATTAGTTCTGTCAGTTGTTCAGGTCGTCTTAATACCCTGACAATCTTCCTCTGGCCCCTTTACTGAGAAAGGATTACTGTATTGCTATATTTCATAATAAAAGAATATCAACTAAGGCAATGGGCTGCAGCTCCATTTACACAGAGCGTTTCAAACAGAGGCCATTCAAAGTGCAGTTACATAGGCAAGAAAAGCATTAGGTAGACATTCAGACATAAAACACAAATAGATGAGGTAACTTCCCCTTCAGAGTTTTGAGAACGGGATCCCATGTAAGAGCAGGTCATGATGAGGTTAGGCTGATCGCGGTAGTTAAACTTCTAGCTCGTGTACTTATAAAACCATTTTGAACTGGATTGCTGCCACTGAACTTAAAAATTGCAAAAGGGGTTCCTTATTTGAACTCTGTTAGAGGTTCTTTAGTATCACCCTGTTTTTACCCTTTCATGTTTATCAGAACACTTGAAAGATTCGTGTTAAATTACAATTCTTAAGTATTTTTTTTTATGAAAACCAGCATTGAAACCAAAAAGTTGTTATCCAGCTGGTGGGAAAAAAAACAACATACAGTTTTAAACACTAATAAAAATAAAATGTTTGGGACTTTTGATATTTTGCTCATGGTTGTCATATTATGGCTTTAATGATGTTTAGGATACAACAAATAGTCAAACTTGACATGTTAGTGTCATCAAATATAGACATTCAAATGTTTGAATTCCAGGCTTCCCATGTCGGGGCCTTGGTAGCATAGTTCCACGTCTCCGACCTTGCACCTTGTCAACAAGTCAATTATCCTTGACCCAGCACAAACTAAAATCTACCCCTAATTAGCAAGATATAAATAAATGGCAGTTTATTATTGTTTTTGTAAACTAAACTTGCAGTGTGGAACTTGTGTCCCCTCTTTCTGCCACTGAGAGGAATTACAAAAACACGCTTATGTCAAATGATCCACGGTAGCCTACTCCATCGTGTTAAAGGTGGATAGATGGTTTTGAGCCTCAAAACTCCCAGAAAATAATGAATTTCACTCACATGTGGAAAGTCCAGAAGAGCATTTCATTTTTTGTATCCCTATACAGGTTAGCATTGGGCTCAGCTGGAAGTTAGCCTGCTCGGCTGGTGGAATTCTACAAAATTCCCAAATTAATGAATATTTGGCCAGCATCTGAGTCACACCAGATGCCAGATTTAAAAACTCTTTGTCTGGCGGTGATTTATTAGCATAGTGTGAATTCTTTTAGCAAGGGCTTGAACATGACAGATGTTCATTCATATGTAAATGTTCCACACTATAGCTTTAAGGTGTATTTTCATTTTCAAAACACATAACCAACTCTCTCCTTCAGCTTCTGCACTATCTTGTATTTTCTGTTGGTGTTGATCCTGAGTTTTGTCCAAACGATGAGCACAGAGTAACAAAGACAAGATAGCGTGCTTCTTGCTGCCTTTTTTTTTGCACGGGGCATCTGGTCTCAAAATGTTTTGATCATTGTGATTACTTTGATTGAGCATTGTTAGAACTTTACTGGAACAAAATCCTGTTTTGAAATGCGAGATGATCAATGTGTGGAACACAGTTTTCCATGGCAACAATAAACTTTTCTCACTCTGTAAGCCAGCTAATCAAAATCAACTCTTGACACTGCACGACAGATTAGCAAAAGAACTACCCTTGAATCAAGGAAAGTAATGAGTCTCACTGCTGGCAACATTATTCAGCTCAAGAATGTTCATGTAATTTACCACTCTGTGACGGTGGGTAAATAGTGCTGCATATAAATGTGCCAAAAATCCCTGGGATCTCTTCTATTGTATTTTTAACTGACTACATACTGACAAGTGTAAATTGTTGTGAAGTTGACTAAAATTGTCTCATAATTGTGTGGAAAATTAGGGATAACAAAGATCAGCAAGGGAATCAGAATGGATACTCAATTGTGTAAGCTTTTAATACTATTGCCTAAACTGATCCAATGGTTTAAAGTCCTTAGTACTGCCATAACTAAATCTCAGTGTAATTTTACTTTATTTGTATAGCACATTTCATACAAAAATATAGCTCAAAGTAATTTATAGTAGAAAATTACATCCAGGGTTTCACATAAAAATAGATATAAAGGAACGTAAAACCATGTTAAAATGCATTTAAAAAAAATATAAAAAAGATAAACCAAATATAACCAAAACCAAATAAGATTTGTTCACTAAAAGTTCAGAATGAATCAGACTATTCTTCTCTATATATTATATATAAAAAAAACCCTCTACACTCTGCTTGTAGCACTAATAGCCCGCAATAATGCAGAAAACATAAAAAGAGTGAGAGAATAATTTGCATTGCTGTAAACAGTCATTTGAAAAAATCTTCCAACCGTGGTGACATGAAAACTGCTCAGTAACTGCCGCGGTGATGAATGATCCGACTGCTGTTTTCTGATGACAATCGGACTGAAAGTGGCTTTTAAAAATTAGCTTGTATCAGCTGGACACTAGTTCCATTTTACAGCCTGTGTCCACATGCCACCTGCAACCAATTTTTTTTTGTGCCAGATATCCATTTCATTTAAGTCTGACTGAACAGAGACACCTCAGTTTTTGTTAATACACCCGTTAGTACTACCTTTTAAAGGCTATTTTATTTCATCTTATGCTTTTAACTAAATTGATTTAGTTCTGGGATGTAAACAGTGAGTCTCCTTTAGCCGTGCCATGACTTCAGGTGTAGACAATTCCGTGAGACATTTTTTAAAGTGGGCTTAAAGTCAAGATGTCCTGAAGGGGATGCTGGCATTGGAGTGATAATGCGTTATCAGAAAATACGTGCCATTGTCCAATATCTGAATAATTCACATTACATTTTAATTTCAAAGGAACACAATGGAAATGCAGTTTTGCAGCACCTTATTTCCAACATGAAGGAGATAAAAAAAAAAATTCTTCCTAGAGTAACTGATTGCTGCTTGGGTTTATTCCCAGATCACATTCAACTTAGTCAGTGAGAATTTCACTGTAATTAAAACTCTCTTTTTAACAATATGTGTTGAATGAATGTGAGTGTGAACAACAACTGATAAATCATTAAATGTTAATACTTGTGGGATTAGCACTTTTCATAGATTATATATGTCAACACATATTTTTGCCGAATTAGCAATTAGTTACATCTAAAAAAAAGATGGAAGGATGCAGTTTTTAACGATTTCCTAAACTTGTTGATTTTGTTCATTTGTGAGTAATTATTAGTTTTTGATTATAGATGTCTTCAAAAAAGGTTTATATTTTCTTAATTATGTACAACAAATGTAGGAACACTGAAACAAATCTCGCCACCAGCACTGGTTATGCGTCTTTAAAATCCTTGAAACCCAGCATGAATCTAGGGTTTCCATACCATGCCATTATTAACATAATTAGCATCCAATAATCAACTGAAAGAGAGGTGGTGAAAATAACTTTGAATATTTGAATTTAGGAATTACAATTAGACAGCTAACCCTCAAGAAGAACCAAATTAAAGATAAAGAAATCCTTTGTTACATAACAGAATAAGAAAATGTTTTTCTCACATGGATTTGTTTGTTTTACCACTGTGTGTATTACGAGCACAGTGTGTTAAAAACCCCACCAGACAAGTCTGGGTTTGGTGGTTTTCTCTGATTCTCTGCTAGAGTTTGTCAGGGAATACTCACTGAGGCCTGACCCTTGCTTTAAGGCTTATGGCCTACATTGTATTGAACAAAGTAAATCTTCTTTGTCTTCCCCTCTGTGGGTCTCTGAATCAGAACATAATGGATACAAAAAAGAAATGGCACTGGAAGTAAAAAATGCTCTCGGGTATGTCCTCTTCATGTAGCTTCTGTCTGCATTATAATTATATGTTAGCGTGTCGTTGTTTTGGACATGGGGATGGATCTATACAATGAAACACTTAAATTGCAGCTGTATTCACGAAGACCAGCCTGTGAAGTCAGTCAGCCTGAGATGAAAGCGTGATATAGCTTTCAAATCTTCTCATCTTTACAACAAAGACAAATCAGACTCCAACACAGAAGTCTACAGTCAGTGGTAAATCTGGCAGCCTTTTAATGCGCCTGAAAGTCTTGCTGTCCAAACTTTGAACACAGTTATCACATTGCATTAACATCAAAGGCTACGAAAAGCAACAAAAATCTATTAATAAGTCACAATATAGAAGATTTCATTAACATGGACCATATTTAAAACAAGCTGTATACTGAGTGGTTACTTCTTTACTATGAGGGTTTATGAATCAGTTTTAATTGTGATCATCTTTGCATGGCTGTTGATTGAAGCACCAGTAATAGCATCTTGGAGCTAGCAGCTGTACATCTGTCCTGATGTTACAGGCTCTGACAGGTTTAGTGGCACAACTGCATAAACCCAATACTGAGGGAAAGAGCTGAGTCTGCCAGTCCCCGGTCCCGTTTTTTCAGACACTGATCTCACACCGGACAAAGCCTCACACACTTTGATTTGTAGAGCGAGGTCTGACTGAACATCTTAACTGCCTCCGTCTTTCCTCCTCAGTCTGCTCCGCGGCTCAGATGTGCACTTGTTTCAGAAAAGACCCAAAGAAGAGCTGAAAGATTTAGGTCGAAAAGGTTTGACTGCCACTGCAGGCAAAATAGTAATTCTCAGGTAATGTTCATGACTATTACAACTGACGTAAATTCAATTATTTTATGCCTCGATTACCATCTATTACTGAAGGTGTAAAACTCGTATCATTAGCTCATGATTTAAGTCGCAGCAAAATGCACTGATAGTGGAAAGTCTTTGGTGGTGCACACTTTATCCTTCCTCTGTTGTCACTCTCAGATTTACTTAAATTAAAATTCTTAGCACTCAGATTTTTAACAAAATGGTACATAATCATGTTAATGCCTTGTCAATAAGAGACCGTGTCTATTACTGTACCGGGGTTAGTCTTCTCCATTTCAATGAAGCCAACATTTTAATTTTGTATTTGAAAATAAATAATGATAATAATAAAATAACAATGATTAAAAAACTGATTTTTATGCAAAGCCAGTCCAACAAGTTTTGGCTGTTGGTGTTTGAGCCACAAATGGAAGCAAAGTCAACGAGTTGCAAACTAAAGGGGGGAAGAAAAAAAAAATCCCCTCTCCCCTTGTCCTCACATTCTGTCCTTTACCATTTTTAATGAAGTATAATTTCATTATAGAATCATTTATTTTCTAAGGACACCATAACTATAGAGTTGCCATGCCAATATGGTTACTGTTAACAGCACTGAAGGTCATATATTTGGAGTAATTGTTACTCAAAGTCTGTGTAATTATATAGTTGAATAGCCAATTAAAATCCTTGTTAGAGGTTGAGATATTCCTTTATTTACCTTCTCTCTGTGGACTTCCCTGCACTTGTCGTTCCCCACAGCCTTGCATGAGTACACCCTCCACACACACACACACACACACGCACACACACACACACACACACACACACACACACACACACACACACACACACACACACACACACACACACACACACACACACACACACACACACACACACACACGCACACACAGAGCACCACCACAGCTCTCACGTCTGCTCTTGTCATGCTGGTCGGATAAGAGATAGTGCAGAATTACAGAAAAGACAATACTGGGTGTTTGCACTCCCCCATAGTGGGGTTATGGTCTGGGGAAGCTGATTAAATACCACGGGAGCTTCTGTCCAACCAGCTTAATCGGGGCATACAGTATGTGGGTGTGAACAGTATTCCATAGTGTTCACACCCGCCTGTACTAAAGAATTAAATCAGCCACACATCCCACATCTTTCAAGTCTTTTCTTTCTCTGCAAATTTGTTACATATTTTCTGTCACATAGCGTGTTTATATCAGTTCCAGAAAGCGATATAATTGTAGTTTGTGTTATTTAGAGAAGCGCAGCCACCAGACACTTAAAGCTACAAGAATACTCTTCCAACTGCGTCATTGCGTGCACATTCATCAGCACAGAAAAACTCATTCCCAGGTGGAATTGTGAGACGGTATCAGAGAATGTGTAAACCCTAAAAAAATATCTCATTGTGAGTTAAAAAAGGACCAAAAAAAAACAAACAAAAAAACGGAAGAAATGTGAAAACATCACTCAATGTGTGACATACTGTATGCAAGCGAGCGTAAAATAACATGTATCTGTCCACCTGTTTCAGTACCGCAGTTAGAGACAAGTGGGTTTGTGATTATATACTATTTCACTACAGTACTTTAGCTCTGCAGAAAAAATGGATATATTTTCTGCTTTTGCTTTTAAATTTACAGAATTTTACTGTAAAACTTTAGTTTTGGTATGAGTACAAATAACACAATATCATGCTGTTTTATACATCAACAGCACAAACTGCTTTGTTTTTAAAAGTGTCACATATTTAAATTGAGTTTAACTCTATGAAATTATAGGTTTCAGAAAAAGGCTGCTGTATTGGATTTCTTAAAAAGCCACCACTGTTTCTGTGTCCATCCCTTGTTTACTAAAAAGGTACGCTGTCGTATTTGCCTGGTTTTAGCCAATAACAACTACACCACAAATGCACTGCCACCATCGCCCCAGGGGTTCTCCAAAGATGCCACACATGCTGCACGGCCCGTGACACTATAGAAAAAGTTAAAAAGCCGCAGCTGATCCTCTCTCATTTCAGTGCACTCAGCACGTTGGACCCATAATGCCCTGAGTGCTTGCCTGAGCAACATGACATCACTCAACGCAGCCACTCTCCAATTCTAGTTTCTCCTCCGATATCCAGGGTAACAAGAATAGAAGAACTGGAAAAAAAAGAGGTGGAATAGGGGTTTTTGGCAGGCAGTGGGGGAGGCAGAGTGAGAAAAAGCTTGCCCGGGGCAGAACACGCCAGAGAGCTCTCACTGGTACACTACTAATCTGGCCACCCACTATTGTGACTTCGCGTATTCCCTGCGTGAGCGGCCTACTCCAGGACAAGCCCACCCTTCCATCACTGTCGCATGCTGCACTAATGAGTGCAAGAGGGCATGAGGTCAATGACTAAGCTGATTTGCCTGCTGATAAGTGATCGCCAGGAGGTTCTGCAGTGGAGAAACTGACAAAAGAGGTCTTCCTTGCATTTGCCAGGACAAAAAAAAAAAAAAGAAGTTGCCCACCTCGGCCTTGTTCCAACTAGGCAAATGACCACAGATAATATTGCATTTTTTATTATTTTGAGAACATTGGTGTAATCACATCGTAGATATTTTTTAACCTCAGGAAGTGTTTGGTGCTTTAAGGACCCAACTCTACCATTCTCTGTATGCGATTCTTTGTTATACTTAATGGCAGAAGAAGTGATTTGAAAGGATAAATTGCCCCTCAGTGGTTTCAGCATGCCATTCACATAGGTAAGTGATAACAGCCCCAAAACTCATTTACATGTGATTATGCAGCTGTTGCTGTAGAAAAGAGAGTATAACTGTAATTGTCTAACTTTTGGCGAGCAATTACATAGCAATTTGCTTTCTGTAATCTGAGATGCTAAAGTGAGAGCTGTGTGGCAGAATTAATTAAAGAGAGAGGTGTGTTGTCTCGATACACGCTCCTGATCTTTGTTCACATCTCATCACTCTGCGCATTTGTCTTTTTAATGAAGTGTATTTTTCACCTTCATATAACACTCGGAAAGTTCTTAAGGGGCACAGGTACGACTCGCAGCTTTGCTTTTATGATGTATTGGACTCCATATTCTGTCAGAAGCAACAACTAACACCGCAGTGGATAAAAGGAGAGGGGAAAAAAAAATTCGGTAATTATCCTATACCTTGTTGAGCAGAGAAGATATTTTCTTGTTGCGTTTTATTTTTAAACCAGGCCCAGATTTTAGAGGATGGAGCATTTGAAACATTAGTGATCAGGTAAAGTTGACTGTGCAGTCCACTTACGGAGGATCTTAGCTTTGTAATTGCAGAGGCACACACACTTGATGCCTTTATTTTGGCAAGACATTGGGTATTGGCAGTTCTCAGGGAGACTGGCAGTAGCTGTAATCAATCAGGTCATCGGGTGTCAGGGGGAGACAGCCGAGTCCGGGGGCGGCCTGTCCATCAGGGAGCATGGCAGCCATCCGGGACAGCAGGACTGTACCTGCACCTACACCAACAGTACACATGCGCATAAATGAAAAGGTTGAATTAGTTGATGCCTCCTTGATGTTTATTCAATTTTCCGATGCTTAGCATCATTAGAAGGTGGTTCAATAATACATCATGTATGCAGAAGAGCAGGTTTTTGTGCTTCCACTCAGAGGATTTGCAAATATCTCTGAAAGATTTAACAGTTCGGAGTTGTGAAGCTTTTACATCAAAATGGGTTAATAGGAAACTCATGCAGATATAAGTTTTATTAGTTTCCTGTTATCTAAGAGCCTTATTTGGGAAAGAACTATAGTGCAAACTTTAATTGAAAAATCAAATGATGACTAAATATTGGCTGTTTTTTTAAAACATTATTTTATTTTAAGTCCCACAGAGCTTCTGGCTTATAATTCAGCAGTTTTGTGTTGACTTACTGTTGCTACGAACACCACGGTACAAGTTGTATGCTCATTTTGGAGCCTGTTGGAGGTCATTGCACTTGATTTATTCAAGCAGGAAGATGGGGAAAACATATGCCATTGCAGGTGGTGTTTGTTATGAACATACCCAACAGCAAGTCAATAAAACTAAATCCATCAGAATTTACTCGAGTTTTGTTGGTACTGAGCAAATACACATTCAAACATCTTGTAGCTGCAGCTGTGAAAGTACCACTGAAAATAAAGATATTTGTTTTTAACTGGTTTTTTTTTAGATGCTGTATCCCTGCCATATATTCAGTTTGCAAATTAAATTTCTTTGAAATCTTTGTAGACTTCCTCTTCTATTAATACAATAAATTCTTACAAGCTTGTAAAGCCTTAAATTACATGTAAAATCCATATATATATATAGAGAGAATATACAGCACGGAGAAAGTTACACCACCTGTGTCGACAAAAAGAGGTTTGATTTGTGTAGGTGTTTGTGCCTACAGTATTTTTTTTCTGAAATCTCAGTTTCCAAAACTGTAGACAGCTGAAGTTTTCATGAATCTAAGAACTGTGCCAACACTGAAGGTCTAGGACAGACAGCAGAAGGCTCAGGGATTTAAAAAAAAAAATACTGTATTTAATTTCTTTCGTACAAAACTACCATCCAGTCCATGCTTTTCACAGTGTTTTTGCTTTCAAGAATCACAATTCTTTTGTGCATGTTGTCACCAGCTCGTGAATGATGCATACACATGTCGAGCTACAGGGGCTTTCTAATAGTGACGCTGCATCGTCTCGCTCCCAGGACTGAAAAGAGGAAAAAAAAAACTAAAAAAAATAAGTGTCCGCCTGGAAGCGTGTTGACATTTTGGAGTGAGTGATCCACAACGAATGTCCACTAATGGTGTGTTGCATTTCATGGAAGTCTGTTGTATTACTTCGAGCCGAACACAGGTCATCCTCACCGTGCCAGCGGAGGTGACGCTTCACCAGCCCGCAACAAATCAGTTTTCCATTTCACTCTGCATGACAGATGCTGTTTAAAAAAAATGGTTCAGTTCATAAGTGGCTGCTCCCCATGATGGAAATACAAATAAACCTTCCATTAGCATTAAACAACAAACACAGTGTTCCACACTGCCATGATGGTGTGTCGATTGTGCATCCCACCTGCAGAGTGTTTGGTAATCAGTGCTTAGAACTGGAAGAATGGGAGTCATTAAAGTTTAATAGCTATGGAACACGA
Organism: Brachyistius frenatus; assembly: GCF_029030835.1. Taxonomy (NCBI): domain Eukaryota; kingdom Metazoa; phylum Chordata; class Actinopteri; family Embiotocidae; genus Brachyistius; species Brachyistius frenatus. Next base: position 955,361 of record NW_027210743.1, read on the forward strand.
TATTATTATTGTCCTTCTGTCCCACAAGGAAAGGACACTTAAGGAGATGACCTCCAGAAATGTGTTTTTAGCAACGACTGGCCGAGTCCCTGTACTTCAACAATGTGCTCCTTAAAACATCTTCAGGGTAACAAAAACTCTGTTACATAAAACTCTCGGGCTGAAAACTGCAGTCGTCAATCTTAACTAGTGGTCCTAGATGATACAGCAACACCCACACACCTAACCTATTCAGAGCTGGCAACTAATCAAGAAAACCTCTGGCAACAATTAAACAGGCTTTTAGGCATTGGTGCCTAAACCCAAGGCACCTTGTGCATATCTCTGCAGGCTGTGACAGAATTTTTCTTATTTGGGATGAGAATGGGTTTCGAGGGCTCCTTCAAAGGTCATAAAGGCGAAACGATTCTTAGTTTCAGGTGATTTTGCACTAATGAAAATATTATGATATTCCATTTCTGCCAATAGATCCCCCTAAACCCTACACACCGAACCTCTAACGCACCGTGAATGAAAGGGAGAAACAGAGCGAACACATTTGCCAGCTTTTATAGCCTGGAAGGCCCCAGGTGAGTCGCATTAGCTGACGAGCCTCGAAAGTCGGCCAGCTGCTCTCCAAAGTCAGCTAGAACCGCATCCAAGACAGTGGGCAGGGCCACACCTTCCCAAACCCCACCCACCTGGTATAATCAAGTTTCCACTTTGACATCTGAAGATAACCAAACACACGTCAAAACACTGCAGGGCAATTTAAAAAAAAAAAAAAAAAACTCCACAAAAATAACCCCCACTGCATTAGTCGCTGCACACAAACTGATCCATATTTCCAACCTCCTCCACCCGTCCTCTCCGATCTGATTTCCCCTCTGAGCAACCTTGGATCCAGGGACAAAGCAAGGACAAATAAACTACAAGTAAAGAAAAGCAGGTGAATGAGCAGGTACAGTTACATAACATGACAAAAATGGAGCTTGGAGCACGAGGTGGTTTCTAAACTTAAAGCTGCTATCCAGAGGAGTGTATTGTACCTCAACCTCTCATTTAACCCCATTTTTAGATGCTTAGAGAATTTGTGTCATAAAAGGTCACACTGTTGATGATACATAATGTACAGACAATTAAGACTGAAACTTTGAGTTGGTTTATTCGATAGTACATTATTGTCAGTCATTTTATTTCAAGCTTTGCTGTGTTTTTTGTCACACATCGTGTTAGGCTGCTTGCCTGTCTATCCTGTCTACATCTTCTAGCTCTGTGCCATCAGGTTAACTGGGCCGGGTGTTTCTTTACTATAGTTCCCCGCCCTTCATCAGGCCAAGTGGAGCTATTCTCTCCTGCGTGTCTTTGTTTGCTGTGAACCATGTAACTGAAAATCTTTGGGTTGAGGATAAGACATTTTGTAGGTGTCACACTGGGCTCTGGGAAATTATTATGGATATTTTATAATGGGTATTTTGCACTATTTTCAAACATTTAATAGACAAAATGATTGCTCAATCAATTAATAATATACTAGATCACTACCTGATGCTGGATTACTTTTGATACTAATATTAAACAGAATTAGTACAGTATGAGGTAAACTACATTCACAAGAACCAGATTTTTCTGTGATTTCTAAGAATTTATCTTCATCTAAGTAAAGCTGATATATTATGTGCTGAAAATTTCTGTAGAGTTCCACTCTTTCCACGGCTGTTCATGTCACTATATTATGTCACCTCAGAGTAACAGATTTGACAAAGTCATGTCCTAAAAGAAACGGGTGTGATGCCGGCAGTAGTTAATTTTTTTCTACTTTCTTCATGCGCACGCTACAACCGCCTGCATCACTTATACCGAACCACCATTGGGTCCTCAAGCTCAGACACCACATGCATATGAAACCCCTACCTCCTAGGTTTACACTTAATTTGTACCATTCATCCTCTGGGAAAGACGCATTCACACATTGTATTTCTTGAAAAGCTTCAGATAAATCATGATAATGAGAATAATGTCGTCATTTTTGAATAAGATGAAATAGGATTCCTTCTCCAATTCAGCCACCGAAAGGAGTAAAGGCAGATTTCTATCTAACACCACGCCCATTCTCATGGAAAACCCTGATTCTTAGTAGACAATTCATCTTATTGGTTTTAATTGAACACATCAGTAATGTCCAATTGGAAATTCTAATTGTTAACACATTTTAAAGAGCGAAGATAAAACGAAGCTTCAGGTAGTGGCCCAGGAGGCGACTCCCACTTTGCTCAGTGTCTGAAAGGAATTCGTACCTTTTCTGCCTTCATGCATACAAATACAAGCAGCACAGGACATTATCCTGCCAAAGGTCCAGAAATACTAATTACCTGCTGTTTACTGGGCTTTATACACCCCACCTTTCTCGGGGAAATCAATAATTACACACAAAGGCCGAGGGAATGAATTCACCCTGATAACCATTAGCATGAAACTGGATGAAGTTCATTAGCGATTCCGTGGGCATGGCGTGTAATATCCAATATCGGAGACAACTAGCGGTTATGCCTCTTTGTCTTTTGTTCTCATCCTGTGAAGAACGTACACAAGTTGGTATTCTGTGACAATCCATTACGGCCTTACACAACATGCAGTCTACATGTTGCCTTGTGACAGCCAGATGAGCTGGTTTTGATACACCTCTACGCTCTTTGCACATGGTCTGTCTCACATGTTTCCTTTTTTGATCAGCCACCGACACTTTTCGTGACCTAAAATAAAACAAATGTCACATTCTACAAACTCTGATTAAAATGTTAATGTAGAGGTGGTAATGAAGGAAAAATAATGACAATCATGGAGTTGGGATCACAGTGGAAGATGAAACTGGCTAATTTTGTACCTCCATAATTATCCTGGTGACATCCGTGTGCCTATATTATATTTCCATTATTATGTGACAAGTGCAAGGATCACAATTGCTACTTTTTGCTGGTGTCAGAGGGCCTTCAAATGCATTCGCAGCCATTTAAATGGATTACTAACAGACACATTTTACATCTCTCCATTATAGAAGGAAAAAGGCCAAACAGGTGATTTTAACCCAATTTCACAAATATTTTAATAACTGTGGCATAGACATGTAATACTTGCTGCATCTGTTGTGAAATCAATTAAACTCTCAATCATGTGTCCCAGCGTTTATACGGTGTAGATTTGTGTTCTTTATGTATTAGCATCTTACTGAGTGTCACACAGGCCTCTTATCTACTGCATACTCTAACATTACCCTGCATGACTAGTTCCCTATGACAGTGCAGAAGACAGCTACTTTCAAGCTGGGGAAGATGTCACAAAGGAACCGCACATGCAGAAAATAAATAAATGAAGAGAGATGTTAAAAATTAACCTCTGCTTTTCCCTCAGCTGACCAAGTGCCTTAAACTGCAGCTAAATCTTTACGTAAGCTAAGTAGGGCCCACGTTCAGGATCATTTACTTGAGCCTCACTTGCTCTAAGATAACTGCGATGACAATGAACTCTATAACTCATTTCCCAGTCAGCACCGTTGTTCATCATCTACATGTGCAGCTTTTATATATAGAGATATATCTATCTATCTCTCTATATATATAGAGATAGATAGATATATATCTGTATATATATATTTATTTATTGTGTTTGTTTTTTAACAGTCCAGGCAGTTTTGCACTCAGTACAACCCACTGCAGTCCTTTTTAATTAGTTTGTGAAAGCAGATTTACATTTACTGAATATTTATATTGAATTGCATCCTGTTAAAATATTTTTATCAATTATAATAATGATATGCACATCATGCTCATTAAATCGAGGAAACTGTAAGGCATAACTGAGACATAAAATAAACACAATTCAAAACATTAGAAAATAAATAAATATTTTTAGACATACCAGCAGCATGGCTCAAATGATCACAATGTTCCCATAGAAATTGCCATGCTGCCCATTGGTCCACTTTGGTCCAGACTGGACTACTAGATGGAATAGTACACAGTAAAGACACTCATAGTGCCCACATGATACATTCTGATGGCGCAAAGTCCCACAGCTTCACATCTTCTCAAATATGCTGTCTATGCTGCTGCTGACAATCATGTTTTGCTTGATTTTCTAAACACTGAAAATCACATGGATAATGATGAGAACAGTAACTTGTGGCACACACAAACAAACAAAAAATGTTACCATATCTTATTTCATTTTTCTTTTCTTTTTTTTAGGGAGCTTGCATCCTATATATGTGAATGCACATGCACAGAAATGAAAACTACAGCAAATACAGTGGCTATACTATTAAAGCATTAAAACAAAACAAAAAGCCAGGATAAATACAATTGATATTATGAAAGAATCTTTGACTTTGCAGAGTAAATGGTTTGAACTTGAACTAGAATAAAGTTGAATGATATAAAAAAAAAATCTTCTGACAGCTCTGATGGAGCGCAGGACTTGACCTGAGGATGGCTGCAAAGTAACAAATTATTTGACTGTAGCCTAGAAACTGTAAATGCATGTCTCACCACTCACCTGTCTGAAGTCTTAGCACACAATGTCACTTGCCATTAAAACATGACAAGTGCTGTTTCTGGATGTCAGGGAGAATTAATAGTTATTAATAAATAATGAAATTACCACTGTGCTACTTGCATAAAAACTTTGTCTCTCACTTTGGAGACGTACATATCAATCCTGCAGCTGGATGATGAATACGTCTATTTATTAAAGTCAGAGAAAAGACTCCTCTTAAAGACAGTTGCAAGGAAGACAAAACTTCAGCGTTTGTTTTTGGCAAAACTTAAATTACATTCAGTGACACATTATTGGAGCCACATTAATCTAACCGGTTAAAGTCTGTCTTAATCACATTAAAGTTGCATTTTATAGACATTTAACCGATTTTGCGCTGGGCGAACGTACATTAAAGGTATTTGAAATGCAAACCGGATGTTCTACGGGCAGGGCGTGACATCAGCCGGGCGTGCTGGCCAACTTCCAGTTTAGACCTATGCTAACATAAATGGGCTAAAGACTGGAATACTTTTTTAAACGTTATAAGACCAGATGGATAAAATTCTGATGGTGAAACAAGTCCTTTCACAGAGTTTGGAATGCCTGTTTTCATTTATCCAGAATTACTCCACCATTTTACAGCATGCCAAAATTTGTGTTTAGCTTAAAGTATTGTAGTAAGTGCCAGCTGAATGCTCGAATAGCTTTAGAGAGCCCTCCCTATTAGACACGTCTCAACATCAGTATGTGGAGGTGTGTCTGGAAACGATGACAATCACCCATATTTACATACAATAGTTTGGCTGTTGGGAACAACTATACATGTTTGTAATTTTGGACACGTTTAGACAGTTTTTCAATGTTTCTGTTTGTTTGCTCATCCTAAAAATGACTTGAATTAGGAGACAAGTTGAAGCAAAATTGGTAGACTGTTGGTATATTGTTTTACAACTTATTATTTTTATGTAGAAAGGCTCCTGTTTTATAATATCAGAAACATTCAGTGTCTGATTAAGTAGACAACTCCATTCTTAGCTGCATCTGTGTTATCAAACTGCATTGATTGAGTTTGAAATGGGATAGAACAGGAGCATTCACATACTTATCATGCAACTCTCTGTATACATTAGGGTGAAGACATTTGCTGTTGTAAATGCTTGACTGGTTTTCCTTTTCTTTTTTTTGAAATGCCTCTTGCTCCTGTGAATCTACTGGGAACCACAATCAGTTTGAAATGTTAAATTTAGAGAACGTTTACCTCATCACCACATGTCAGGAATCTTAATTTATCACAGGAAATGCCTCTCACCTCCTTTATCAGCCACTGAAGAGATATTAATAAACTGGTCATTTATAACAGGGAATTTCAGGAGAATATAAATATTTTCATGGTAAATGTTACTTTTGTTAAAATATTTATTGGATTAGATAAAGTCTCTACATTTGTGCTGTTAAGCTTTAATTAGTGACCTGGGAGTTAAAAAAAAAAAAATAGAACATTGTCCTAACACTGGCACATAAGAGGCACAATCCAGTGCACAATTTAGCTGCAGCAAAAAAGAGTTTCACTCCCAAAATCAGCAAAGAGTAACAATCCTTGTTAAATGTAAAACATTCAAATGGTATTTGAGTTACAGATCAATGTACAGTGTTGAAAAATATCACAAGGTCTGATGCAACTAAGGATTTGCTCAACAGAATGTATAAAAAATGGTTCCCAATTTAAACTATATTTGATAAAAAATTGTACTTAGTACATAAAAAAAAAAAAAAAAAAAAAAAAATGCCAGGTGACATTTCAAATGGAAACATATACAATGTTTTTCTATCATAACTATATCACTCTATAACAGATGTCCATCTTTCCCTCAAAGGCTTGTTTTTCCTAGTTCTAGTTCTGCCTCTAAATTTCAAAGTGAAAAAGATAATTTACTGTGCGCCGGGGGAAGCCTTGCTTCACTCTAGTAAACCTGTGTCTTTCAAGTTTTCTTCCTCTGCCATCTCTGCAGTAAATCAGATGAGCACACTTCTCTTTTCCGTCTCTCTTGGGATGTATTTTGTTTCAGTTTTCTGTAAATCACACAGTTTAGTCAGTCTTTGAGGGTGTTGTTTACTGCAGTAGAAACACAGCTCAGGAAGAAATCTGTCATGAAACAAATGTACACTGAATATTCACATTCAATGTTCTTATATATTTGCCTCTGTTAAAACACCACCACATTAACCAGCTACTGGTGTTTGATTTGTGCTCAGGGTGTTAACTTTTAATGGCCGCATGTGATAGCCACAGATAACCTCTTAAGAGTGCTTGTCCATTTCTGTTTGGATACTTGATGAGGGAGAGTGTCTCAAGAACAGAGGGAAAGGGGGGTGGGGGTGTTAAAGTGCTCAGCATACCCTTCTACTGACACTGTCTTAAGTAAGACTTACGGTGAGTGGACAAGAACAGTGCAGAAAATATCACAGAAAGAAGGAAAGATATCATTGATCAAGGAGAAAAACTGGGTCCTACTTTAGTCGTTCATCATCACCTCGCTGTGCTACTTGTGCTGCTCCAGACAGCTTGGAAGGATATGTAACACTGATTACGGTTTCGAATAACAATGTTTGAAACCTGCTTTCTTTCGTGAAACCAGAATAATTAAATGATCTTATCGGTTTATCACAATATCTTTTTAATTTCTACAATTGTACAAAACCATTAAAGTAACCATAATAATGAAAACAATCAGTATGGCCCACCGTGTCATAGTTCTCCCTTTTTTCTTTTTCTTTTTCAATAACTCACCGTGAGTCTTGTTTTATGTCACTTCCTGCCCTGGTGTCTTTCACAGGTGATTATCTACCACAACCTAATTACTTTCATCTGTCCCTCGTTGCTCTCCTCTCCATGTGTTGTAGTCAGTTTGTCATTTTAGTTCCCATCCTTTTGTCTCCTATTTTATTTTATTTTTTGGGATATTACCCTCGGACTCAGACATTACAACTTTACATTAAAGCTCAAAATATGAGTGAATGGGATATTATAACCCAAATGCAGATGAAGGAAATGGCTTACTGTCCATTAAAAAAACATTACCGTAACCTGAAATTCTCCTTGAAATAAAATAATCTAAAACTTGAGTTTACATATTTTTAAATGGACAATTATATTAACTGGTTTGTAATTTACTGAATGATGAATTCCTTCTTCAGGAATTTTGAGTCAAGTGGCTTTCAACTATTATTAGTTTAATAGAGTTGCATCAAGACTGTTCTGCATAATGACTGAGAAACACTTTCGTTGTGTAGAGCAGGCACAATAATTACAGTTGGTAAACCTTTGAACCTACTTCATTTTATTTTTTTTAATTACAACACCTAAACCTCAACAAACAAGTACAAAAAATATGCCCTATAATCCTTTTGACCTCATTAATTACTCAAGCACATATCAGATGAGATGCTCAAACCATTACCAACACAAACATGTGACCTTCAGTTTCCATGTCATTAAGCATACTGTGGATCAGACAGGAGCCTTTGGGCAGACCTTAGCTTTTATCACCTTTTCACCCTGGGCATATTGCGTACAATAACAGAACAGAGTATTTCTATAAAAAAATGTTTTAAAAAGACAGCCTTATTCAAGAGATATTTTCAGCCATTTTGAGCCATCTGTATAAAATGTTCCCTGTCAAATAACAACTAAAACATTGCAATAGATAAATAAAACAATAAACTGGTTTACAGTTTGCCCACCCAGTCTGAAGTGAAATCACTGTAGTACATTCTCTGTTACGAGGTATGACAGAGCAGCTCTCATGCTTTGACGGGGCTATTTACTTTAAGACATGATTTGAGCAGCAGCTAAAATTGTTTGCTTGCTCAGTTCTATTCAGTGTTTATCCATTCAGTCTCCCCGTCTCACCCGGATTAGCTGTAAGTCTATGTTCCAGTTTAAAGGGGGGGTTGACAGATTTTCCTATCTCTCTAAAATGACAAATGCCATCAAAGAATCTGGAAGCTGTGGTAATAATGTTTGGCTTGCAGTTTGCCGGGTAATTAAAATGGGAGGGCGGCTACCTCCCTAATGTCAGAGGGATTTTGTTATCAGTTTCGCAAGGTGCTATGAAATGAGTCTCTGTGAGTCATAGTCTTAACCGTTCATATCTCCTTCCTCACTCTGCCTTGAGTTGCAGTTTTAGACAAGACTGCTATCCTGGGCCCGTGACTCGATCATTAGAAGGTCAGAGGCACACAAAAAAAGACAGATTGTGCAGCCACCTCTCAACAGGACTCATCTCATCTCGTTTACAGCACAGTGGGTTGCTTTCACAGCGCTACGCTCAGGAATGTGACATGGCTAACACTGACAACTTGAAATGTACATAAAACGCAGCGAGAGTCGGCGTCTCGTCCTGCCCACGAGAAAAAAAGATGTGGTTTTTGAGATTCAAATTTTTCATTAAGCGCAGTCACACCTCACATTCCTGACAGCGTTGTCACATAGCTGAGGACTGCTCCCAACGCCTTCCGCCTAATGATGCTGCCGTTAATGAGGCAGCGTTTGATGACATGATATTTAACGCCCGCTGAATACGAGCACGTTACATGCAGCTCATACAATTTGCAGGGAGCTGGAATGGAGAAACGGGGATAAAAGAGTGTGTTTATTCAGACTTTTAAAAGCGTCCTAATGTGTTTTTATAGCTGGAAGATAAAACATATGTTTCAGTTAGAGAAGTAAGTATGAAGACGGTATTAATGAAAGCTCTGTTAACATTAAAATCAATTACAAAAACATTTTCTTACCTACCTTTTTGGGTATTAAGTCTTATGAAGAGTTGAACAAATTACATTGGAAGTAAATGGAATTTAGTTTATGGTGCTCAGAGCATTAAAAAAAAATGACATTTAAAAATGTCGTTCCAGGAAAAAAAATGCTCTGTTAGTGAAGATTAATCCACAAAACTCAGTGTCAGCAGTTTTAAATACTTTTTTTTTTTTCCTAAAGAAAGTTTAAACATGGTTCACATCGCTTCAACTTGAATTTGGGTGGAGGCAAAAATCTCAGATATTAACTCTCAGAAACCAAACTAAAAACTCTACATGACTGTATCCCATTAAGGGCCATTTAGGGTGACTCAACCCTTTTTGTCAAACGCAAGTTTAAGGAGGGCACAGCCTCCTTGAAGAAGTGAACACTTGACATGCTGTTCATTGATCTGTATGTTGTGTCAAGTGCGTGTGAATAACACTTTTACACTATACGGTCTAAATATCACATAAAGGTTCATCAGCTGAAAATCTGAAGCGAAGCTGTGATTCAAACTGTCAAAGAAAACATGCAGCGAGCTTTAACTTCCTCATTTCATGTCTCCGTTTTGTATTCTCAAATCAGAGGCACAAATTCACACACATGCTGCTCGCTACCAAGAATACCCTCGCACTTAGTAATGACTTGTAACATGTCAAGTAATGGCTTTCCCACCCAGCCAACGTCTAGCTCATGGCCGTGGTTGTTGTAATTTACACTGCAGGTTTCTGGATCTCAGTCATGCTCAAAGTGAGTCCCCGTAAGACACACACACACACACACACACACACACACACACACACACACACACACACACACACACACACACACACACACACACACACACACACACACACACACACACACACACGCAACACTGTACTGTGACTACCAAAGCTGAGCATCATCCTACAAAGTGCTACATCACCAAAAAAAAAAAAAAAAAAAAGCAGCTCTCTTATCTACAGCTTTGGGGAGTAATTAAACCTGCTGCATATGTTGCGACAGAGTATTTAATTATAACAGTTGTACACTACGAGGCACTGCTCCTGTGGGCTAAATTGATGTTTAAATAAAATTAGCCCTTATTGTCCAGTGTTTAGTAGACACTCTGTGTTATATTTATGTGTGTATCCTGGCTACAAGAACCCAGACATTTTTTAATTGGCATTCAGGAAGGGCTGTCTTTTGTTTCCCATCAATGTTTCATACTTGTGCCCCAGTCTGCTGTCAACCAGGGAGGGGAATTAGCTGATTGGTGAGACACAAACTGTCCAAAATGAATGTCCCACTTTGGGATTAAGAAATAAGAGGTTTTAGAGATAGAGGTGAGATAGTGAGCAAAAATGAGCATCTCTTCTCTATTCAGTTTTCTATTCCCCAAACCCGTCTTTTTCTTCCCTCGAACCTCTCTAGCAGTGTTTTTTTTTTCCTCTCTTGCTTTTAGTTTTATATGAAAAAAACCCTCTCTCTCTACCTCTCAGTCACTCCGCGTTTATAAAGCTTTTAAACATTGATAGCGCCTGCAGAGGGCACAGAAGCCCACGTGGGAGGACAGTTGGTGACCTCAGGTGATTTTTGAGCACCTGGCTCTCAGAGGAGATGTTCGAGGAGCGGCTCCACAGCTTCTACTTTGCTTTTAGACTGACATGTGCTGCAGACCCCCTTTCTCTGACTGACGATTTATTTTATTTTTATTCCCTTCTTCTCACCATCCCCAGATGTGCCTTTGATCACAGTGTCTATTTTTACAGTCTTTCATTGTCACCAAGAAGTAAAACTATTATAACAGTATGGAAATCTAGAGGAAAAGAGTTTTGTATTCACTGGATCTCAGGCTTATCTCAGATGTTTGACATCAGCCTTGTAAATTTGTGATAGTATTTTCATCTCTATTTCCTGTGTCTGAGTGCCTTCGCTGCTCGTTTGAAACATAACAGACAGCACATCACGATGTAATGAAAAGGACAGGCAAAACAGCACACAGCTGATTTATGATTTCCAGCACATTTAGAAATCATGGGGTTGTTCCTTGGCACTCTGTTCTGCGGATTGCTGTTTTTATGTATCTGGCATGAAACCATATGCCTCAGTGTTGAGCAGTGCTCGGTAAGGGATGCATTGACTGTTTGTTTTCCAATTCTAACCGCAGTTTCATATTTCCAGGGATGCATTTAGTCATACCTCATTTGGTTTGAGGACACTTTTCCATCATTCATTCTGATAATAATTGTTGTTTGCTTTATTCTTCAATATTTTTTTTATTTTTTTTACCAATGATCACATGTAAATATTTTCCAACTCACTATCGGAACTGCACGTCACAGCAGACTGTCTCCCCACACGTGCTAACAAACAGTTATTTAGATGTCAAAACTACCTCTGGTCACTGCACGGTTACGCTAAAGCAGCATAGGCATATCGGAGCGGTCAAGCACAGCATTAGGTTTACAAATTCCCTGAATTTGTTGGGTTTTAAAGGATTACCAGGGAGTACACAGCTCAGTGAGGCTCTACAATTCCCAGATTTTGCATTTGTCATGATTGATATTTTCAGCCTTATTTTAAATCTGTGGCTGCTTTTAAACGTCCGGTAATCTACAGTATTCAGGTTATGTATCATTAGTGAATCACCATTTCCCCCCCCAACATTTTTTAGTAATGCCATGAAAATAAAATATGTTATTGTCAAACAAATCTGGTTGTAAAGGGGAAAGGACTGTCTAATTTTGTAATGTTGCTTCTGATATCTGTCTGGACAAAACTAATATCTAAGATTAATAAAACACTGATAGTTACCATGGGTGATTTTGTCTGAAAATGCTATACCTTCATGACACAACTTTTTAAAGAGAGCGAAAGATAATTTCCATTCTAACTCATCTTTTCAGGAAACGATAGTGTTTTCCGTGTTGGCCACTGGAATAAAATCCTGCTCTAAGAAAATGTAAATACATTGTATGCACTACATAATGCATAAAATGGTCCTTCACAGCCATACTCATGAAGGTTTCTAATTCAACAACAATCCATTGAATGCTTTCTCTAAGGTCTTGCTCATTAATAGTTGCTGAAAAATTCATGGTGTTAGCATTTAAGCATCAGTTAGCAATTAAGGGCGAAGTAGGGACTGGCACTACAAATTTGCCTCGGGCTACGAATGCTACAGTACGATACAGGGCTGTAGTCAAGTCAATGGGTATTCTGTGTTTATGTCCCTAATAAAAATATACGATCTCTCATATTGATCAGGGCTTTTAATTAACAGAAATAATTGGGTATTACAGTGTGTTTTTAAAGAGCTTCAGTGTAACATGTGTCCCAATGGTTCAAAAGGTCTGTTGGCTGTAGATAATGTTACAGCAAAATTCTCCAGCAAAGGAATTCCTCATCAGAGGATTTAATGTTTCATACTGTAATATATATATATATATATATATATATACACTTCTTTGTCAAGGTTGGTGACATGACCTTTAAGTGAAGAAGAATTCTTGACAATTTTTTTTGACTTTGTGAATATGTGGGCTTGTTTAATATCTTTTAATGTCTATAATATTTAAATATAATGCAAATCAACTCTAAACAGATCCTTTGTATGCCACTACTGTTGTTGAATTAATTACTGAATATTATAAATGCAAAAATCTCAATGATTATCAATTCAATAATTCTACATTACTGGTTAAAGGCCTTTATTTTGAAAAACTTTGGCCCGGCTTTGAACCTTATATCTGCTGAATTTTACATGCACATCAAAATACACGTTTAAAGCTTTCTCTCTTTCTCTTAATGGCTTTTTTTCTCTCCAATAAATAGATGGCCTTAGTATGATCCTTTCATATTGTTGCTATGGTAACCACACAGTGTAGGGACAAAGTTATCCCTAGGTCTTGGTGGATGGTAGGCCTGTGCAGGTTTATATATACAGTATAAATATATTGTTCTTTCTTAAAACTTTAGTCATGCTTTTCTTATTTCAAACACAGCTGCACATGTCAGGAAACATGCATTTATGGTGGCTGCTATTATCAGGCACATTTTTTCATTTTTGTATTTCTGTTTCTCCAGATGAAGCACTAAGAGCTTATAAGTGTTTATAAGGAATAAAAAGCTTTGCACCCTTCAAAATAAAACTGAACAGAGGTTACGCTATCCCCAGAGATGAATCAGGCTATTTACTTGTGAAGGAACATAAGAACATGCTGTTTTTCACCTTGATGTTAAAAGATAAAATGAAAGGAAGAATATTTATCGTGGTGGCTGTGTTGACGCTGTATATTACCTTGAAACAAAATATCACACCTCATAAGCAGGAAGGAGGCATTGACTGATGGCAGATAGATCCATATTGATGTCACTGACCTCTGACCCCTATAGTCCACAGCTTTGTCTATACCTTACCTCATGTGAACTGTAGAAAATCTTAGTGTGACACTGTTGCAGAAAATCCTTTATTAGAGGCACATATTCTACATGTTTTGCTATATTTAAAAGAAGCCTGAAATTGTCATCTTCTCCATTGATCTCCCATATTTACACCTTTCACTATCACATTATTTGAAAAATCTAAATATTAGCATTTATAAATATCATTCAGTGGATGTTTTACTGATGCTAATAGATGGGTTTTTGTTTGACAATCAAGAAATCCATATTAGATGGCTGCACTGTACACATTACAAACTCCACCCATCACTATCACCAAAGTATTCATCGCATAGTCTGAAAATGACTGCACTCAGCCTTAAACATGCAGTAGCAGTGTGCGCTGACTCAAAGCTAACATTTACTCCTTCAGTTTTAGAGCCAGTCCATCCACAGCCTTTACCAAATCCAAGCCTCCAACCAGATTGCAGTAGCTAACAGCTAACTGTGCACTCTGAGCTACTTGGTGAGATTTTCTTCTGACAAAGAACATTTTCACCTTTTGTGATTTGTGCAGTTCAAGACACAAAAACAACTCCACATGTTGATCTTCTCGCAAGCTTTCAGCCATTACCTTTTGTTTTCTACCCACTGCCTGCCCATTCATCTCACTGATGAAGTCATGCAGGAACCTGTCTGAAAGTAGACGAAGAGGAAAATGGAAAAGGCCTTTTGGACAAAAGCACATGTCTGTAAGAGATGGTTGTAAGTAGCCAACTTGATGAACATTAGACAGTAGAATAAAATATCAAAGAATCCCCGGTTCATCTCAAGTTAAAATGTAACAGCTGTAGATAAGGCCACGTGTGCACAATTTTCCAAGCACTTCTACTATCCTCCCACTGCTGTAGTAACAGTAATGCATAAGATACACACTATTTTTTCACTTTGATCGTATACTCTCAGAGGGCTGCATTGTTTTGCTTGAATAGCCTTTGTCTTTGTGACTCAATTGCTATGTGAACAATCCATTACTTGGTCAAATACACTGTTTTAGAAGAGAAGACAAACATCCATATTTAATGACACTGTTTTGTTTTCGACTCTATTGTTCTCTCTCTCTTGAGTGCCATCCTGGCTACTGTACTGCACGTATAGCCTCAGATCATCCAGGTTCAACTGGATGTTTTTTTTCCCTGCACAAACCTGTAAAAATCGGTGCTTTAATGTGCCTGCGTCATTAACCTGTTAAACTCCAGGCAGAGTGGGATGACTGCCTCGCAAAGCTGACATAAGGCATCAATAATTCAGTATCTGGTGTGCTGAAATGCTACAGGCTGGAGATTAATGTTGCATTCTTTGTTTAGTTGTAGCGACTACAGTACATAAACTCTGATATTGCACAGGGAACATCAGGTTTTATAACAAAACAGCCTCTGGAGACCTTTTTCGCAGGATTCAATGCTAAGATGATTTTGAATGAAATAACAAACAGTCATCTATAAAAAAAAAATTCTTATATAACATATGTAATCCTACGTCAACAGCAACAACAATGTTGTTTAGAGATGATTGAAACTAAAAAAAAAAAGAAAAACAACCCTGTTTACTAAGAATTCGGGAAAAAAAAAAAAAAACTAGTGTAACTCAGCATACATAAGCAGAACTGTCAATTGAATCCTCTCACTGGCTCTTTACCTGTTTAATCCCAAATTTGTCCTTGCAATTAAAAAAATGTCAATGGTTAAATAGTTTTTAACCAGTTAAGTTTGGGAATATCAAGTTTTAAACAATGGTGACCATTAACCAATTAACACCTCTAATGAGCAATATGTATATGCAGGAGTAGGATTCTCAATATATCAGCTGTAGATCATTTAAATAGTTTATGTACAAAATATAGTTCTGTTTATTAAGGTGTTTCACTTCCTTTCTTTTGTACTTGTGCAAGTA
Source organism: Brachyistius frenatus (assembly GCF_029030835.1). Taxonomy (NCBI): domain Eukaryota; kingdom Metazoa; phylum Chordata; class Actinopteri; family Embiotocidae; genus Brachyistius; species Brachyistius frenatus. The sequence goes on from NW_027210743.1 coordinate 970,992, forward strand.
GGAAGTAAACTGATATGGCCACGGGACCTTTCACACTAGTCAAATGAGATTGATACATTTCTATTAACACCATAAATGTTTTCATATCAAATTTTAATTTCTTGCCCAAAGCAAATAACAACACTTTTACAGCTTCCAGAAATGCATGCTCGCTATTGTGACAGGTCGAATTAAACAGGTTAAACATCGGTCCAATATTTCTTTCATCAAATGTTATTTTTCAAAACATCCGCTACTTAATATCCAGTCAGTTTAAATTGTCGAAAGGATAGCATCCTCTTAGTCTATATTTATATACTTTTATCAAGCCAGATTTTTATTTCCATCAGCTGATTGTTAATCAGTTGTTGCTTTTAATGTCTTTTCCCAAAAAACAATCGCTTCAAGAGCAGTCTGTGTCCTAAGTATTAAATTGTTTGATCAGATAAAGCCGTTAAAATGACCTTTTTCTATACTTACGTAGCTGTAGACTGTTTGCCACTGATGTAATGAGGTCACATAAATGTAAATATGTAATCACTTCTTTGACATTCATTATCTGAGAACTGTGCCTTACAGCATCACGGGGTACACGTTACATATTGGCCTCGCTACACTGTACAAATTCCATTGCTGTTTCTATATTAGCAATGTTAGCATTGCATTTTACACATGAGCAAAGGTTAATTAAGTACAGAAAATAGGACGATGTGAAACTGAACACACTGCCTGGCTCACATTTTGATCTCTCCTACCAAGGTCAATAACGCATGATATTTCTGCCTAAGTTAACAAAGTAGAGAAATAATGACCTCGCTTTTTTTTCAATAATGTCACTATGTGAATCAACTGCTAATGCTACAGTTGTGCATTAATTGACATTGTAGCCCTTATGTCTTTAAGGTGTTATTTTTTCCCGGAGTCATTTGTGCTGGAAGACAAGGAAGGGAAATAATTGGAACCGCAGGTCAATTTGAATGGTAGAATATTCAAAAGGTCATGCAAGGTATTTCTTTCTTTATTTTTATTTTTTAGTGTGTAGTCTGTAAAGGCCATGTTTTGTTCGACATTACTGAAGGGCATCAACAAGCAATGGGTAAAAAGTAGCCAGCGCTTTAACCTCCGGGTCATGAGATCAGCCCTCACTGTAATATGTACAACCGTAGGAAGCTCTGTACAGGAAACTCAACACTCTTCGAGGCAGCAAAGGTCAGACACTTTGATTCGAACTAACTGATGTCATGTGCCAGGTCTGCGGAGCTCCTCACAATGTGGCGAGGAGCTCAGCCTTCACGAGAACTTCGACTCTGCTGTAGACTAATTGCTGTGAAATGGAAGTGACCTGATAACCTAACGCCTCTCGTATCAGTCTGAGGCGTATTTATCTTTAATTGGCTGCAATAAAGTTTTGGGCCCTGATCTCTTCTGCATGTCAGATGACATTTAACTGCTTTGACTGACATTTTCTTCATATTTCTATTCACAAGATTCTATGAGGCCACCTTATCGAGACAGTTATCAAAACACTTCCGCCTGTGTGTGTAATAGCCTCATCATGTCCTTTGTGGAACGTCTGAAAAAGCTCTGCTCGGGATGAATGACAGCCATTTAGACAAGATTTATCCTTATATTAAAGTACAACAAGTAGTTCATGCAAGTACAGGGAAGAAAACCTGGACTTAAAAGGAGTCTAAACACTTTACAAAATTACATTGGTATTGGTATTGGATAAAAAAAAAAAAGACAGGGAATTAATATATCCAAGCTGTCAATAAAGAATAAACAACACAATTCATTTAATAAATATGCACTTATCTGAATTTTTATTCTGGCACAAACTTTTAAAAGCACGTCTTTGGATTTTTTTTGTGTGGGTTAAACACACCAGATATAATGTGTTAATTAGTAAGCTTTACATGTGTTTTCTAACTGTGTTCGGAGCCTAGATAATAGTTTCTCCATTTTAAATTTTTTACAACACATCCTCAACTTGAAATGTCAAAATAGATCAGCTAAACAAGATATGGGTGTTTTAAGCTCCCTCTATAGGACCAACACGTTTTCACCCCTAAATGAAACAACAGGGGATTTCACAGTTGGGAGTACCAGCGAAAAGTCGTACCAGACCTTTGTCGGCATAGTATATTGTTTACATTGTGACACAGTTGTAGTTCTGTTAGGATAGGCACCAAGCTATTAAAGCAAGAAAATAACTTTGTTTATTTGTTCAAAATGTTGAAATGCCTAAATGGGTGTTGAAAGGTAATGTTAGATTTTCTTTTTATATATATTTTATATATGTAATATATATTTTATATATATATATATATACACACTTATGGCATGCTTATCCATAACAAGGAAGTCGATTTACTTGTTTTCAAATAACAAATGCCCTTTTAAAATGGTAAATGCCTATATTTTCCTGTGTTCTTGGTAGAGATGACACAGTTAATTACTTTGTCCTCTGAGGCATTGCCCTAGGGTTGGTATTAAAAAATAATGCTGTTCAGCATTAGAAGCAACAGCTTTCTTTGTTGAAACAAAAATGTGACAATTAACCTAGCGCCCTGTTTCTTTGAAAATTATGTACTGGATTAAAGTCAAATTTTAGAGGTCACTGGGACATTTCGTTAATCCCAACATGTTGACAAAGTTTGGTTTATCACTCAATGTGACAGAACCTGTGCATTGAAAATTTTAGCATATGCTGTTTCACCTAAAGCAGTATCAGGCATTTGGGAATGTTGGCATTTGGAAGTTTGCTGTTTCTTTATATGAATTTACACCAAAATTCCAGCTGATGAGCATTTAACCTGTCATGATGATGGTGGTGGTGGTAACAAGTGATGAGTCCTCTTAAATTTCAGTAAATATGTTATTTGAGAATGTACTTCTTCCAGAGGTAGTGGAATTACTCTATCGAGTTCCAACGCTGGTCTTGAGAGCAAATTCTAAACTACTGTTATTACACACAGTAGCGTTGGCATTCAGGGTCTGAACACAGCTCATTCCAGCTGAGATAGAGTGTCAATGTCGTTGGCAGATTTGGCGCAGAGGAATGTGTATGCAGCTCACAGTCATGTGCTGCTCTGTCATGGTCAGGGCCAGTGACAGCCAGGACGGGACTCTGTCACATCAGCTCGCAGCGGAGGTGGAGGATTTTCTGGGGCCAAGAAACACGCATTCCAAAAACACGGCAAGAGAGTGTCATATCATCAGAGCATCATCAACACTCTGCCTGCATGCGAAAGCGACATTTTTAAAGCAGAGGGGACCTAATGTAGACCAAATTTACTCGGCAGTAAATAATCCAGTTGACCAGTTGGTACTTCTACAGTTTGTCCAAAGTTTAAAGTATCCTCTACCTTAAGAGTGAGGCAAACTGTTGCAAAATATAAACATTACAGCGAAAGGCCAAATAAAATATTGCTGGTCAAAATATATTTTTCCATAATTACCATTCAAAGGTTTTGTTAGAAGAAAGATTGCATTAGTACGATAGCATTGCAAGATTAGGATAATAATACGAATTCTGTTCCTTTATTTCAGTGTCTTCTACACAATATATCAGCTGGTGAAGGTGCTCATTTAGGTATTCTCATCATATATGTAGCCATTAAATGTCAGTGTTCAAGAGGAGTAAGGACCGAAACGCACAACACGGAGACACGAGGATGCGGCAAACAAAAGAAGTTAAGTTACAAATTGAAGACACAAGGAACAACATCCCAAAAAAATAGCTGGCAAAGTCTAATACAAGAACTAAACAGGGAAAAACAGCCGCTCTGCGACTGAAAATGACATGACACAACTTGTAGACACTGACTTAACAATCTGGCAACAAGGAGAGAAGGAAGGGGGGGGGGTGTATATACTGGCTGGGTGATTGCCAAGTGACTGCAGCTGGGGCTGATTGAAAAGCTAGGAACAGGTGAGGTGGGCATGGCAGGCAAGGGACAGGAATGAAGGGAAACAGACGGGGAAGCTCTGATGGGTGGAGGCAATGACACACGGAGTAAACCAAGAAACAGAGCTAAACAGACAAGAACCATGACTTGATATGCTGCGTTCAAATGGGGTTGTGTTCACCATGTACACGAGAAGTCCACATGAACGGTGCCCTCTTGTGGTATTCACGACATCGGAACGCAAAATTCCCTTTAAGCCTGTTCATGAGTTTTGACGTGTTTACTGACGTTTACGGTAATGGAAAAGGCCAAGGAAGTTCATTTTTCGTTGGATGTTAAGATAATATATTATAATTTTAGACATGTAGACTTTGCCTTCATAACTCAGGTAATAGCCAACATCTGACGAAAATTTTGCTTTTCCCAACGGCCTCATCATTTTCTACTTTATCCGTCTGTTAGCTTGCAAAATTGTTAGCCTTTGTGACTTTTAGACGCCATCCATGTTGCCGTTGCCTAGAAACAGTGTTTTTACGACTTAACCACTTAAATGCAAAGCATATGGTACCCACTACTATTCATGCTGTAACCACCAGCTCACAAGTTCCATTTGAACGCAGCATAAGTGCATGCTAAAATTCCTTTCCAATCTTCCGGTGACTCCTCATTTCACGCAACTAAATCTGAAGTTGTTAGAGGTCTCAGTGTAAAATGAAGGACTCAATGTTTTAAAATGTATTCAAATTTTCATGCACAAAACCTGACATGCATGCAGAGCTTAGCAGTGAATTGTGTTCTTACCAGACCTCAGAAAAAGAACAGCTGAATTTTTCAGGCATATATTGCATTTTAGTTTGCCTTCTCATCTTCTGTTTTCTCCGGGACGATACTGAAGCTCAACACACTGCATGCAAAAAAATTACTATCATGACTACTACTTAATTCTGAAACGCGTGGATTTCTTTTCATTTAACACAATATGTCTCAATCATACATTTGCACATCTTATACACAGAAGCTCTTTAACATTTGATTCAACAGCTCCTTCTATTCCTGTGGCGCTCCATCAGACTGCACTGAACATCTGCTCTGAGCATAACAGGGAAATACCATGGGTACACCATGTTGCTAAATAGTAATCAAATCAACATAATAGTTGTCTGATTGGATTACAAGCATGTCAGGGACATCAAAAAACACAGTCTAGGATAACAAAATTAACCTTTAAGGTATACAAACACACTCGTTAGACATTTTAATTACTGGTGGGCAATTAGAGAAACCAAGAACTTTGCGCCATGCTTGTCAGCACCTCACCACTTGGTTTTGAAAACACTTTTGGTTTTGTCTTAAGTAGCAATTTTATATATAAGGATACGTCAGCATTGAAAAGCCAAACAATCCAAATATCTGTCTAGCAAGCCTTAGTAAAGTTAAGTGGAACCAAACACTTTTCGCCTTTGAAGCACTTAAGCAACATGAATAATGACAAGCTTTATTATTGGAATGTGTGACAACGTGGTCATGAGATTGTTGTGCTTGTCACAAGCTGCACATTAATTCATCGTGAATATAGAGCTGTCCAACTGGGACTTGTACCATGTCTTTATCAATAATATAAGTATTTCTCTCAGACTTCACCATTTCGTCCTAGAAATGCCTGAGGCAGTTTCTAGAGTTCATTGTTTCCTCCTCATCACCACTAGATTAGACAGTGATCAGTTTAAGAAATGCAGTGTTTAAAAGAAGTATGCTTGTTTGCAAAAATTACGTTATCATCACGGTACCTCATCATTTTTTGCTGGGGAAAAAAAACGTATGCATATGAGGCTTATCTGAATTCCCTCTGACAGGCCTGAGGCTGGTCACTTGAGGGTTTTTGTTTGAGATGTCAACATCCTTAGCTGTGAAAAATAATGAACATCCAGAAGGAGAATAAAGCATCTTTTAATAGCCCTGTGTCTCGCTGAGGTAAAGTCAATGTGGAGGATCGTTTATAATGAGGCAATCATCAGGTGGAGCTTGCGATAATATTGTTTCTCATAATGCAGCCTGAAATTCTCCTGGCTCACAAACCTTCCCCAAGACAAGCAGCAGAACTCTTCCTCAGCTTGTTACAACTGGTAGAACCGGCAACACACTGAATGCCTCTACAGTGTAGGAATATTACCATGAATCATGGAAATTGCCGAGGTTTTGCACACAACAATCAGCTGGCCTTGTAAAGATTAGTATTGCCAGTTGACTTGAAAACGTACATTTGAAATGTGATCATGTGAACAACCGACCAGAGGATTAATTGAGGAGAAAATTCTTCCTGACAGGCTTTTAACTGCTCGGCTCAGACATATAAACTGTTCACTGAAAACATTAATAACTCTGTACCCATTTCACTTTATCTGAGATTATCCTTGGTGAAACCACGCTTAGTTTCTTAATTTATTCAAGATTCAAGTGGTGGGAGAGGCCAACAGTTGATATTTCCCGTTAAAACCAGGAAGCATTAATCCTTGTGTGAAAGATGGCTGTAGTGTGTAATATTAATTACATCAACATCTGCTCAGAGAAACTACAGAACTGACAAGATGAATGCAATTCTACTAAATTGTAGCAAAAGCAGCATACTCTGCATAATGATTCGATATTAAAAAAAAAAAAAATGTGCAGGAGTGGCTGAGCTGTGTACATCATGTCAAATATTGTCTGTTCCTCTTTTTTTTTTCGGGACACTTTTTGGCCAAACATTTGTGGACAGTGACTACCGTGCTTGCATGTGATTGGTAAACCTGCCAATCAAAAACCAAGGGAATTACAATGCTGCTCTTCTCTGAGGGATTTTCACCAGATTTTGGAGCCTGCCTACAGGGATCTTTTCGCCTACTAAGCCACAAGAGCATTACTGATGTTGGGCTATAAGGCCTGGCTCACATTCGGCATTCCTGCACAAAACAAATGTGTTGGATGGGGTGGCTCTTTGAAGGCTAGCCCAGTTCTTCCACAACAGACCATTTCATTTTGCATCTGGTTTTACAAACCTGTCTTAAACAAATTACTTTAATAAATAACTAATGTGTGCTTTCAATTATTATAGTGAGACATAATAGCTCCCTGAAACCTATGTTTTTTTTAAAATATTGTTTGTATCGTGACTCATTGCTATGAAAAGCAAATATACTATTAATTGATCTTTTTAAAGATTGTTTTTGTGGGTAATTTACACCTTTATTTGCCAGTAGCAGTGGAGACTGACAGGACATAGTGTGTGTGGGGGAGGGGAGGGGGGTAATGACATGTAGTTACGGCCCAGTTGGGGACTTACTGTTATTGGGTTTGTGTGCTCGTGTGACGTGTCCTAATGACTTGGCTATCTGGTACCTCGCAAATACATTGTTTTTGTTTATCTTTATACAAAGTGAAATGTAAACTCTTTTGCTTTTGCTTTGTTGGAGACAATGCAGACATTTGCTGTGATGGATTTGTCACACAGAAAAACAATTGGTATCATCAGAAAGGGGAAGTGCTGCTGTTTATTTTGACATGCGGTACATTGTGAAACGATCATGAGTTGTTCTACCGTGAAGCCAGAGTTAGAAAATGTGTGAAGAAATTAGTGTCGGTATTACCTTGAAAATGTTTTAACTGTCCTCATCATGATTACTTTGGTGTACGAATATGTGACTATCATCATTACAAAGGTCCAGTTCTGCTATTTCTTGTGATATGTGGTCCACATCTATGCAGTGACGAGTTTGTGAGTAATTCTTACAAGGGTAGTGGGTGTAAAGATGGATGCGGGCTGTATGTAGATTGTAACTGTGATTCAATTTGATGTAACTTCAAAATTATTTTTCTCGCCAACACTTTGTCACAGACAAGCAGCTTGTTGTCAAGGTCAAGTCGTGCTGCTTCATTGATGTGTGCCCCACATCGCTGTGATGAATGCCTCCTGAGCAAGTCATCTCAGAAGAAGGAATGTGAATTTGGACACATTGTGCATGTGTTTGGCTGCAAGGGTTAAAAAAAAAAAAAAAAAATCTAACTGCCTATACAGAAGGCATTGACTGTGTAGGCAGTGCAAATAAGTACTTAGTGCCTGCACTGTGCTTGTTCTCAGCCATTTTATGTGCAGAGAATCAAACACATGATCTACTTGAAGGTGTCATTATATAGTGATTCAGGAAATAAATTCATACAGTATGACTTCAGAAGCAGTATTCTCGAAAATCATGCCAGTAACACAAACAGCTGCTTTCCTGGCAACAGTTTCCTCAGGGAAAAAAAAAATAGGCAAAACACTTAATTACTGCTAAATGAAATATCAGCTGGATGTTCCTGCCCTCCTTTTTTATACTTCACACTGGAGCCTCGTTTACACTAAATGTCTGACTGCGAGAGATAATCATACCTCACTTCACTTTTCCTTTAACACATTTCTGGGATTTGAATAAGCTGATAAAGTCACTGGAGAGGGCCTTCGGCGAATTTGTTTTGAGCTTTCCTCAAACATTTATTACCCAAACAGATTCTTATTGAGGAAAAATTTAAGTCACATTGTGTTGTGAATTATATCTGAGCTGCCATTACAAGAATACAAAACATGTCTGTTAAAAAGGGAGCTACAAAGAGCTCTTGTTCCCTGCTGTTGGAAACACTCAAATAAAGTCTAAGCCTCTGTTCTAACACTGCTATCATGAGAATATATTGCTTGTATGCAAGAGTCATTAAGCAATTCATTTATTGTATTACTTTACACACCCTGGTGTCCAATTCGATTTATATGTGTGGACTGATAGTGAAATTAGATTCTTAAGACGAACAGTGCTTTTCTTTTGTATAAGGGGAGGGTCCATATTCACTGCAGCGTAACATGGAGAGTTCGAGGATTGGTCAGCTTGGTGTGCACACTGAAGACGTTTTTTTGCAGATGATAAATTAGTAAAGAGCGCACAGTGGTTAATGATGTATGGTAACACAGATCTCACTGCACTGAAAGAAAACTGAAGACTGACATATAACAAAACATCTCAAGGTCCACTGTTTTTCACAGATCCAAATTGGATTAAAGTGAGCATAATATTGAATGTGCCATGTGTTATTGAAAATGGCATGTCTGAGATTATTTTTTTAATCTATATGTATCCACATTCGTTTGAAAAGAAATACTTTTTTTGTAATACACCTTCAGCATGAGAGTCGTTGCTTTACAGCTGGAGAAGCACCAAAAAGCCGCAATGCAGTTTGCTCTGCCAAATCATCTGATCTCACTGCTTAATTGAATACTGATGTGAAATGCAGAGTGTTAGAGATAGCAGAGCAGGTTTCACAAGTAATTAAAACATGCTACTCAGCCCATATGGATAATTTGCTTTAACTCATGTATCTTCTGTGTTGAAAGTGTACCTGCTTTGAGTTTTAGTTTTTGATAAGGTATTTTTATGTCAGCAGTACGCTTGCTTCTCAGAATATTGATATCAAGTCAACTAATGAAACTCTGCAGAAAATGAGCAATAGATCTGTTGTATAATTCAACAGGATTTAACCAGGTACAATATGAAATATTTTCCATCAGAATATAAAATCAGTACTATTACCTCTGAATATAGTTAATGTTCAGCTACATCAGTGCGAAGGAATTCGGTTTGTAGCAGAGGCTCTCAAACAAACTGTTATTTTACATTTTAACAGTAAATATTGGCAAACATGGTACAAGGACAACGGCAAGGTGGGCTCAACACACCGTACAGTCTACACATTAATTTGCAAATATGCATTTATCAGCTAATATGTATGTGCATAGGGACAGTGGTGCACAGTATGTCTCTTAGTGCATTATCCAGTCAGCAACTTTTCTTTGGCAGAGATGTGGTCCAAATAAACAGCCAAGCTGTGGCACAGATTTGGCAATGAATAATGGCCCAAAGGGGGTTTCATATCATTTCAGCCAAATTTGATTGCCACGACCAAAAGCAAACGTGCTGGGAATAATTTATGTGGCCTGCACCAGGGATTTCGGCAGAAATAAACTGTATCATCCATGAATCCTCAACCACTGGAAACTCGTTTACTAATACTGCACTGATGTGCACAGAGGGAAGCTCGGGATTTTTGAATAGTTTATGCGACTATTGTCTTGTCTGGTTTATGTGATATTGTCTTGTCTGGTTTATGCGACTACCGTCTTGTGAAGTTTATGTGATATTGTCTTGTCTAGTTTATGCGACTACCGTCTTGTGAAGTTTATGTGATTACCGTCTTTTCTGGTTTATGCGTCTACAGGATTGTCTGTTTTTTGCAAATAACTTTTTGTCTGGTTTATGTGACTAAAAGCTTGTCTTATTCCCTTTGTTTCTACCGGCATCTGGTAGCAATGCATTAGCACTGCCAGAGGGATTGACACATACCTGCAAGCAAGTGGTGCAGCTACAGCAAGCTGTGTAGTTTCCTAAGTATCAAACATACGCTAACTGAAAACTAATTTTCTCCACGGTGCTATTTTAGCACAATCACATACATGTGGCCCTGAGCTGCTTGTTCTCACATGGGTTGTTTACTTTATAGTATGGTTAAACAAATAGGGCAATTTCCTAATTTCTCACCTAACTGTGCAATTTAATGATGTCATACTATAACTCAGAGCCGATTTGTGTTTTCGTTTTATTTCTCAGCCTTGCTGTCAGAGAAAATGTGATCTCTTGGGGCTCAAAGCAGTTTGTGTGAGCGATAAAGTGTGACTGCTTTGCCTAAGGAGTTAATCACTGGCTATATTTTGAAATTCCTTGCCCACTCCACCACAACCCCACCGACCCCCACCATGCCCTCTACCCTCTATGAGGAATACTAAAACATTTGGTAATCCTGGTAACACATATTGGACATTTAAATAATGGAAAATGTTTCCTGTTTCAAAAGGGGAGACACAGTATGAAGCAAACATGAGCGTATAATTATTAAGGCAAATTTCACAGCAATAAATTTGGAATGTATTGATGTTATTCAGTGTTTTGCCTCAAACTACATGACAATAAAAGATGATGACTGCTTTGTTTTTCATCACTTTGCACTTGTCCAGTTGACACGGCAGTGAAGTGGCTGAACATCTCCAAATGGAATAACTTGTGTTTATGATTTAAATGCGGCAGACACCTTTTTTATGTTCAACAACTGTCTCCTAAATTAATGATTTATATAATATTTCTTATGCAGTTCTGCATTTTAAAGAGAAATTAAAATAATTGTCAGTTCAATGTTTGTTTGAATTCTTCTTCAAGATAACTTTAATAAAATGTTTTTAAATGACTTACCTCATTACCACATAAATGCATTGTAATTGATCCTCCTCATACTCCCATAATAGAACAGACCACATGAGGACAACAATAGAAAGAAAAAAAAATGAAGCATTTGGAGATTAAGGTTTAATATTGAGTTTTATTCTATCTATATACATTTGACACATTTCTCTTTAAGCTCTCCCGTTGGCAGCCTGGATTACACGAGCTAATCTGTATATCTCTAAAACATTATCCTGCATTTGTGATTTGTGTTCATGGCAGATTCACTTGCTGTGTCAAACTACCTCTGCTGGGGAGATTAAGGGTGTGTACAGGGGTTTACTGGAAGTGCTCAAACAAGCTTCTCAAAGGGCTGAGGGCTATACCACGATCCATTCAAGGATTACATCCTCATATCTCCTCCCATCTAGTGTATTGAAAACCAGCGAGATGTTCAATGGCTTGCAACAGCCATTTCACAGTTGAGGTGTTGTCTGTCCATTTCCTCAACGATAAAGAATATTGTTCTGTTGGTTTGGCGCTGTAACCAGAAGAAATAATGCAGAACTGCCATAATAAACAGGTCAGAGGTCTTGCAGAAGGTTTGTGCGCAGTGAGATCATCAGTTGCTGTTCAGTTAATAGTATGGCTGCGAGTCTTTGAGTCTGTGAGAGTGGGAAGGAACTTGCCTTGCTTTGATCTTGGAAATGATTAAATATACATGACAAACACCAGAAAGCTCAGATGCCATGATATGAAGCCATTTCTCTATAAAGAGAGACATTTAGTAGAGTGGTTGTTTAGTAGGTATTTTCATGTTTTCTCACTGACAGCACAGTGAACCCACTCATGCTGCAGAGTTTGAGCCCGTTCGTAGTGGACCCTCACTAATCCTGCCTCTAATCCCTTCAGTCGTCGCAGGTATGAAAATCTGGGAGGAGAGGAAACCCTCTGAGATGAATGTGTTAAATTAAATCTAACAGTGATTAAATAACCAACCATTATACGGCTGTGGCAAATTAATTTCCCCAGTATCGTGTCATCTTAGGTAACACGGTCTATCTATGGAGCAAACTGTGTGCTCCTGATATTAGATGTAGTCACACCACGCAGACTTGGGATAAAACAGCTAACCTAAAGGCTGGCTTCTGTACAAAAGTCATTGTAAAATAAAAACAAAAGCTCTGTTAAGACAAAAAAGAATTCAAAGCATTTTCATCCCCTGAAATCCAGAAGCGCCTTAAAAAACTTTGTGCCAGAAATGAGAAAGAGCGTCCGGGTGCCGCCACATGTAAACAAAAAATAGTTCTTACATATAAAGAACCTTTTCTGTGCTTGATCCTGTCTACAGTTGTAAATATAACTGTCACTCAGCTGATTTGAACACAATTTAAGTACGGAAGCCGGGGCTAAAAAGCTTGTGTCAAATGAAAGCATGCTTAAGGCACTTCGAACTGGTCATAACTGACATTTACATGGCAAGCAAGTGGAATATCCATCACGGAAATGAGCTTTTCTAAGTGAAAAAAAAAATAGCTTGGCTCTTGTGCATATATGATACTGGCAGATAAATATCTCAAATGATAGCCGCTCACATGGCAGGTGAACTGTTTTAGCTTTTCACCCGTCCCAACAGACTGTCTGAATTGAGCAATCTCTGCCAGCTAAAGCACAATTTGGATTAGCAAAAGCTCCACTGATAGGTCAGCTTAGCCCGTAATGGAGCAGCTTAGGCCTTGTCTGCATGATTATAACATTCTTAGCAGCCTATTTCCTTGCATCCAGATGTTGCGGCACAAACATCTCTGCCTCCCTTTTACGCCCAACACAAATATAAATCATAAAATGATGTGCCGTTACAAAATATCTTTGCATATGTTCTGTATTTTGACATGAAACCTAATTGCAACTGTGCTGCTGTTTCCGATTAATGTCTATATCTTCACAGCTATGAAAGATTTCAAGCAATATTTCTCTTTTATTTGCCACATTTAATTTATTGCAAAAGTTATTATCTTTGACACAATTTGGGTTGTTTCATCTGTTTGCAGAATCAAAGCATCGTAATGTCAATTATAACAACATTTTAACTACTTCGGATGCAGCAGACATTTCGGCTGTGACACTTCATTTAGAAATGCCGGCATAAAAAGAATGCTTTAAAGTTAATGGATATTTAGCAGCGCAGTTATTTTTCACTCTCTTTACATTCCAACAACCATGAGTTCAACTTCAAAAACCGTGTTTCTCCGACCTTTCAGCAGTAATTCATTTTCAACAGTTCAGTTTGTGACTGCTCTTTAAATTAGCGCTCCCTCCAGACGGCTCCAACTGTTCTCATGAAACACTCTGATGACAAAGTGAATTTCCTCAAGTCACAGACACCACTAGTCTGAAAAGCCTCAGAACACTTCCCAACACCTAAGATTCAGGAGGTGTATTGTTAATAATATCACATGGTGATTATCATCTCAGCACAATGTGTGTGTTCTCAGCTCGATCGATAAACTGGTACAACAGGCCAAGACGAGGTCAGAGGTTTTAAAGCTTCATAAACGCTGTTGTCAATGATGGAAATTAGTTGAAAAGGAGATGACTTGAAAAATCAATAGTTTACTTTTTGCCAATGACAGCTTAAATGTTTATGCAAACTGCTGTGCAGTTTAGTCATTTCAAAGTGCTGTCTGGCTTAAAACGTCTCCCCGGCTCTTCTGATCACAGGTTTCACTCAGAGGACTTTAATCTTTTACTTTACCTCACTTTACCTTTCCAACACTCACACTTGCACGTGTTTTATTTCTGTGAGAACATCTCCTTTAATATCAATAGAGGGTTGGCTTGTCCTTCTCACGCAACACACTTTTTGTTTATGGGGTCATTACTGAAAAGTGTTTTTCCTGCTAATTTAATTCTCAGGCTCCCAACATTAAAGTGGAATGCTATGAGCAGCGCATGCAGGCAGCAAAAGCCTCTCCACCAAATTGCTGCAGGGCAGCCCGAAGCTTTATGAATGCAAAACATCTCGGAGGCAATGAGATAAATATTGTGCTTTTTGAATGCATCGTGTATTTCTCTGGCTCGGAAAATCTGTGGCCAGTTTTTGCAGTTTAAAAATAATAAAAAAAAAGTCACTTTAATCTATTTTTGTTGATGTGTTGACCATAGAGTGCTCTGTAAACTGAATGTCACTTGGATTTACAGTACATACTCACTATTATGCATTTTTTTCTTAGGGGGTGAATCACTTATTTTTCTTCAAAAACTATTTAATTAATTGTTCTCACAGAATAATTGCACAAATTAGTACTAGAATAAAATATCTAATCAGTGTAATGTATTAACTATTTTAGGCTAGACGTGATATTTTCATAGTGTTAGAGATTTATCTTTACACCTCCTTGGGGCCACAGGCCACAGCTGATCAGGGTTGTTGTTCTTGTTTGCAGTTCCTTCTGAATCCTAAATGCTTGAAAGATGCATTTTGCCTGGAGTAGGTTTCATTTCAAACCCATTTGTTGGGGTTCAAAAAAACAAGACACAAGTGAAAATCCTGATTGATTGGTTGATGGTGATCTGACCTGCTGTTTAGAAACAATAACCTGAATTTAAGAAGCTCCTGGAGATGCTAAAATTAGCACTGATAACCACTTTCCTCCCGATATCACTTTCACCACATTTTAGCTTCCCCCTCATATCACTGAGGAATCATTTCCATCTCTTTTCTATTTTCTGTCGCCACAGCCGACATTAATATTTTACAGTGCGTAGTAAGATGGGCCAACCCGTCCAGATGACCTGCCACAGCAGCTGAAAATAATTGAACTCAGGCCACTGTGTTTGATTGGTATTAAAGGTGCCTTGGCAGCACATTATACACTGTTGCACTGTGCATAAACCGAGACAGGGAGTCAATCTCTCTTACAAAAGGTATCAGATACAGTTTATTTTCCCCTTTTTCTTATCTTTTTTTTTTCTCTTTTTGTCTGCTGGGAGCAAAAATCTTCAAGGCCTTCCGAATGCAAAGACAAAAGTACGACATATTCCCAAGCACACAGGAGATGCACATATTTCTCAATATAAAACTACATATAAGAAATACCTCGAGCTTAGATAGCATTAAAAGGATTAACACATCTGCAGTGCAAAGTGATCCTGACATTAGTGGTAATAACACCGACAGTATCAACATGCTAAGCTGTAACTTATCATACATGCGTCACACTAGGCTATTTACAATGAAATACAATGTTTACAAAGGGCTATCAGCGCAGTATCATAAATATGAGGCGTCTACAATCACACACACCAGCAGGCTGCCAAACTCGCCAGACAGTGGACTCACACCCCTCCTCAAGAGAGAGAAAATCATTTCTGTTTGCCACATTTAGTTGCTGACCAATCGTGGCTATAAATTGCTGATTTTAAAGTCCTTTAAGTTGCACCACAACCGAAACGGGATCAATACGCATTCTAGTGCGTTTCCATGTCAGCGTGCTGCTGTTCATATGGACATTATAAGCAGGGGTCAAACATGAGTCACAAGGTATTGGAAGTGACGGAGACAGTACTGCAGCGGAAATCCAGAAGAATTATGATTCAATGACATTTTTATTCAGTTATTGGTCCACTACTGTTCTTCATTAAATCACCTCAATGATTTAATTAAGAAGCAAATAAATGAAATAGAAAAGAGCAGGAAGGGACACTGTGGATAAAAGCCATAGTGTTAATGATCTTAATTGATGCAGAAAAAAGAGGTAACACACATCATTACTTAATCTTCCAAGGTTTTTTTCTTTTTTTTCTTCTTCACCAGACCAACACTTTAGAGAAGCTGGTGCAGATAATCAAGACCTGACCTCGTCTTCACTGGCTCAGGGATAAAGGAACTTACATGCTGGAGGCACATCTCAGCACAGACCAGTGAGGAATTCAGAGAAAGACTCAACACTGCAGATTCATTAAGCACAGACATTTAGTTGACAATTCAAAATTATAGAAACTTGTGAAATTCCTTCAATTATAGATGAATCAAAAGTTATTGAAATAGGTTTTATTTAGTAATGGCAATGCTCACAAATCAGGTCAACCTGGTATCAAGCCAAAGCATGTAACACACCCATCAGTCTACAGTGTCAGTGTCACGCTTTGCCTCTTCTCAGCGTGAAAATTGAGGCCTTAAGGTTAAGGAAAACCAGGTTCAAAATGGGTTCAAATGGGATTTTACATCACGTAAGTTGCTTAGCGTATGTTGTGTGAATGAAATACATTAGCTTTGTTATGAACTTGAACACCAGTCTCCTCATAAATAGTGCTGTGTTTGTTCCATCGAACTGCCCTTTGTACGGGCTGGTCTTTTCACGTCGAGCCGAGGCTAAACATGACGCTGACAATGTACCCTCTAGTGGATTGACGGGTGTATTACATGCTTTGGCGTAATACCAGGCCTCTCTGGGGTTAAAGCTATGTTGTGATTTTATTTACATTTCTGTAACAGTCAATATATATAATGTTAGAACATATTTTGAAATTGAATGTGCACTTCAGCAGGTCATGAAGGGGCTTTCTTTTGGACACAGAAAAGGAATGAATGGACATCTTTTTGCTGACTTGCTTATTTCTACTTTTGAATATCTGGCATGTAAGGAATGGATACTAATGTGCCCTGAAAACGGCATTTTAGCTTTTAACTGATGTATTGAGTAGAGAGAGAGAACTGAGGTTGGAGTGTTGCTATGATTGGGCTTGAATTAATTGCTCTCATTTTACTAATACATCTCCTAAGTGTCTTATATTATTCAAAAGTGGCTCTGCAATATTTATAGTCTGTTTGATACACGATTTAATTTGAGGCATCGGCCTATTTTGTGTCAACTAGATATTTTTTTGTGCATTTACACCGGCTACGTTTTGTTTACTTAGTTCTCAAAATGTTGGGAGCTTAACATGAACATTGAAGGGCGATAAAAGTCATGACTAGTAATTAGTCACCTCAAAGGCTTGCCTGCCTTGGTGGAAAGTGTAAATACGTAAAGGTTGGTAAAATATATAGCGGCCGACACTGACATTTCTCGAACATTTTATGGCAAACATTACCACTTTTATGAGAAATGGCAATTGTAACAACTATGCCTGCTTTAAATTTGGCCTGATATTCATTTTGACATTTAGTTACCTTATACTCCTCTCAAAGGAGACAGCTGCCAAAGTTATGTCTGTATTTCTGGATATATGCACTAATGTCTTGCACGGAAAACAGAAAGACTTTGTGCAGCCTTCTCCTTTGTGGTGTCACACTGACCTACAGCTTCATAATGAATTGGAGGGGGGGAAATGGCGGAAAAATACAGACTGTGAAAGGTAATATCCTGGAAATGTTCAGGTGTTGAACTGATAGTGCTGCCAAAACTTTAACTCTTGTATATAAAATCTTTCCTTTAAGCTTTTACAGTAGACACAGTAAAGTGCATTATTTGCAAACAACCTACAGTCCATAACATTCGCCAAATTAAACAAAAATCATTTTTGCTCTCCTGATACAGAAAATAAAATCACACACAGATGCGGTTTAAATTGCTGACTTTAATGATCCATTTTATTCCATTTGTTTCCGTTAATGGCTTCAGCCATATGGCAATGCTCTGACAAAAAAAACAGCAGTTTATATCTTCTGTACCCACTTGTTTATCCACACAATAATTGATGCCCTTTAGTCTTGTCGCCTTGTCAGATGCTGTATCACTACAAGCTTGGTGTGGAGTGTGTAACTGGTAATCAAAAATACCAAATGGTAGGAATGCTCTTCTTTTGAAAAGTACTTCTGGAAAAGGTACAGTACACATAGTTTAAATTTGGACTTCAGTTGCCTCGTAAACCCACTTAATACAAGTAGTTATTGTAAAATCATATGAATATGTCATATAACCAGTAACATAAAGATAACATATCGAAAATGTTGCCTTATATACTGAAGCCAAACAGAGTTTTGTCAACTTAAAATGATCCGATCCTGAAGTGTCGGACATTTTTCTCAGGCAAGGAAATCTATCATGTTCAAACTGTCATATTAATTGGTTCTGCTTAACTGAACCGGATCTGCAACATTTCCAGGATGTAAATTTTAGCCTTTGACTCCGACGTATTCAGGTGTGACTTTCAATTAGAGCCGGCCGTTTTGTGCTTCTCTTTGAGCTAATACGCATTTTGATAAGGTTTTATCACTGAGAATGAATCATGTTTGAAGATGCAGAGATAAATGAAAAAGCCTTTGTTGTTTCATATAAAAGAGAGTACAATGCTGTATATTTTTAGACTGAAGCAACCAAGGACAAAGAATTCAGAGCAAATGTAATAATAACTTTCTATCGAGCAGTTAACGTTGATAATCTATATGCTATCATATCACATTAAACAATATGTAGTTGTAATATTGTGTTTCAGGTGTGAATTTTTTGCCTGTGTTGTAACTTTGTAAATAAATGACAGTGAGCGTGGTGAGCGCCCTTGTTTCTAGGAGTGTGTTTTGCTGCTGCTGCAGTGCTGGGACCAGCATATCGCGAAAGCTTGTTATTCTAGGGGCAACATCAATAACCGAATATTGAGGGCAATTGTGATCAAATTGAATGAGTGGAGCCTGAAGTGCTCTCATCAGCTCATCCAAAAGGCAAATAAACAAACAAGTGAAGAACAATAAAAGAAGACAATCATCTTTCAGAGCAGTGGCAAACTGCTGTTGTTTTATTGGAGCACAGATGAACCATTACATAAGGATATTATTTTAGGTTTGGAGTCTGCATTGTATATTTGTTTCTAGATTTACGAGGAGAAATCAGGGGCTTTTTATAGTCAGTAAAGACTAGACATTGAAGTTGAAAAAAAAGCAATATCCTTGGAGTCTTTGATTTGAGATAAGATTGCTTCTATTCTCTCCCTGGACTTTGATACAGTTAAAAATAGACTAATTGCCTTGCTCATACATACTGTTATGGACTAATGATGCAGAGTGGTACCGCATTCCAAACATCCACATAGTTTCCCTCATTGCTGCACTTTATTTCATGATGTTTTATGTCCAAAGGGCATCTGAACACGGCGTCAGATCTCAGCACTGCAGTCTGGTGATGTGGGGAGCGGAGTACCTGGCTTGCCCACTGTTGGAAGTGGGACGGTCTTTAGGGGATCTCAGGAAGAGAGTGGGGAATAAGGTTTTGATCAGGACCAGCTGTCACTTCTGTCCTCAACTATGCTGCTGAAGCCCACAGTGCTGCAAAAGTACAAGTATAATGGGGCTTATTTCGAGTTGGGAGTCTGTGTTGTGTTTTAATTAGTCTCACGCTTTTAGTCTGCTTGCCATTTAAAAGACAAGGCTTGCTTGTCACTAAAACCAACTTTCCTCAGGAGAGATTAATGATGATAATGTATAACTTTGTGACAGGATAATTTGGCACGAATCCCAACCACCGGGCTCAAAACATTTCATTAATGGGAGATGTAAAGGGGAATTCATGTAGACTAGATTTGATGGACTCGTCTTGTCTGTGATCCAAGGTCATGGATGCTGAGGTGAGGCAAAAGCACTGCATTGTGACTCACTAAAAGACAACATGATAAACATTTCAACTTCAACTTCTTTGATGTCAATCTACCATAATGACATGCAGACATACAGATGGATTAAAAAAAAAAAAAAAAAACGTTTCTCACAGTCCCACTGTGTGCAAACAAAAAGACAAAACAAGAAAGGCACAAACATGCAACAACAACAACAACAAACACTAAAACAGACAACGTAGTGCAAATATGGGTACACAGTGCAAAAGTTCAGAGTCCATGGGTCAAGGGCAGCCGACAGCCTCATGGGCGAAGCTGTTCCTCAGTCTGGAGGAGCGTGCACGGAGGCTGCGGCACCTCCTCCCAGGAGGCTGAAGAGGCTGTGTGAGGCATGGGCCGAGTCTCCCACCATGCTGACTGCTCTGCGGGTAAGGCAGGTGTTGTAGATGTCCAGGAGGGAGGAGAGTGCGGAACCAACGATCCCACCAGCTGCCCTCACTATCTCAGTCTTGTTGTCTGGTGTGAACAGTGTCTCCAAATAATTTAACCAAAGGACCATTTTAGACCTCAGATACATTAAAGGCCCATAAAAACATGGTTTTAAGTTTAAAGTACGTTTTAATAATTTATTTTAAAAAAAAAACCTCATCCGGTCTGTGTGGGTGCGGTTTAATTTGATTTGATTAACAGTAACCCCCCCCAAAAAAAATTATTGTCCTCAGATTCTGATTCATATAGTCCTATATGGTGCACAGAAGGATGTGACATCACCTCTGTCCAGCAGAGTCACACCCACTTCAAACCAGTGAGAAGTGCCGAGAGAAAAACTGAAATTGATTGTATAAGTCCACAAACAATGTAACTATAGCAAAACTGTAGCAAAAAAAAAAAATGCCTTGCAAATGTAGGGATGTTTTTTTGATTCATCAAAATATCACAAATACTTCTCAGTATAACACGATACAGTTCAACAGTCTACAACAAACTACAACCTCAAAAATGACTATGGAGTTGAATCCGCATGTCAGTGGGCTGTTGTATTAAACTGCTTTCGTGTTCACTAAATATTAAGTTATTTGCAGAAGAACCACCAGAAAATTGGTCAGAAAAATTTAATTTAGCTAATGACACCGTAATGACTTGAGAGAAAAAAATATTGACTTTGTATTTAATGAAATAAGTTGATGTTTTTTTAAATGGGATTCTATTGGAGCTAGAGGTTTTTTGGAGTCAGCTCCTAGTGGCCCTCACTTGTATTGCACTTTGAGGCACTTTCATTTTTAGGTTAGGTTAGGTTAGGTAGTTACTTTATTAATCCCCGAGGGGAATTTTTTTTTCGCTACAGCAGCATACAGAAGCAATAAGATAATAATAGAATAATAGAAAAGCAATAAAATGGCAGTAAAATAGCAGTACAAAATATTAAATATAAATATAAAATATAAAATGCACAGTATATACAGTACAGTATATATCTATATATATTATATACAAACAACCAAGAAACACAGTCAACAGTATTATTGTTATGTGATGTATTTTGCCAGAGGTGAGTTATTGTACAGTCTTATTGCGGTCGGCAGGAATGATCTCCTGTATCTGTCCTTGTGACAGCGGAGCTGGAGGAGTCTTTTGGAGAAAGTGCTCCGCTGTCCCTGCAGCAGGTGGTGGAGAGGGTGGTCAGGATTACCTAATATGGATAATAGTTTGTTCAGCGTCCTCCTCTCCACCACCTTTTCCAGACTATCCAGTTTGTAGCCGATGATGGAGCCGGCCTTCTTAACCAGTTTGTTAAGTCTGTTGGTGTCACCGGCTCCAACGCTGCTCCCCCAGCAGACCACAGCGAAGTACAATGCACTGGCCACAACAGACTGGTAGAACATCTCCAACATCTTGCTGCACACATTGAAGGATTGATGTTTCCTCAAGAAAAAGAGTTGACTCATATCCTTCTTGTAGACAGCGTTGATGTTGGTCTTCCAGTTCAGACAGTCTATGGTTCAAATATAAAAAATAAAAAATTAAAAAAATTAAAAAATTGAGATATAGAAAAAAGATTATCAGGAAGTACAACAAAGAAGGTGCAAAACAAACTACTAGCATCAAAGCAAATAAAGGACACAGGAAAGAAAATAACAAGTTAACTCAAATGTCCATACTAGTCCCGGCCTGATGTGATAATTGTGACAAAGACTGCTCTGCCTTTGCTACACGACTGTGTGCATGTGACACACAATGTAGGTGACATGCATATAAAATATCAAATACAACCACATCTCCTCTCTTCATGGCCTTAGAAGTTTTTACACCTATTTAATTTGAAAGGGCTCTTGGATTGGAAAGTAACCAAAGAAAGAGATACTGGATAAATGGCACAGGGGGAACCATAAAGAGCAAAGAAATGGATTGACTGTGTGAAGAATGCTGACTGGATAAAAGGATATGAAGTACTAATGGGTGTGAGGGCACGGTGGCCTTTGTAGTTGAATTGGCAAGAGAATGTCTAATATCTGAATTAAACAATGGAAAGATGGAAATGCATCAGAAGGATCTATCATCATGTGCTATTGCTTCATGTCCCTTTAAGAGTCTAGAAAATATTATAGCTGTAGTTGTTTTTGCAAATGTATGGAGGAGCAGTCACTTTTTTACATGACATTTAGCCTGTAGACAATATATTACATAACTAAATCCACTAGATAGCATAAGTGCAAAACCACCAAAGAGATACTTCCTCTACTCCAGTGGCAAGGTCAGATTTAGGTTGAGAAAAACAAAAACAAACCAAACTCTCTGCTCATTACTTGAGTTTGATCTGATCACTCCGAATGGCAGCGTACCCTGCGTTTGTTTTCCTAACAAAAAAACTTGCACCTTAACCGTGACAAAACAATGCCTCCCACTCCACAACAGACCCACCAGGACCCCTTCGCTCTGGCCTGTGGGCTTGTTTTTACGTGTGCCAAACATGTACGCATTCACTCGTTGCAAGGCGAGCGAAGAATGACTCATTTGACCAACCTTTGTTTTTTTTTTGTTTTTTTGTTTTTCTCCACTTTGCAATATACCGATGCTTTCGTTCTTTGTGCTGCTGTAATCACAAACATGTCACTCAGGGTGAAATAATTGGATTATTCATTACAAACTGACCACAGTATCTCTCACTTCAAATGTCCCGGCTGACTGTTGTTGATGAATAGGCGCTTGCTTTACACCCTCTATTGATATTTGCAATCACACTCAGAGTAATACCTTTAATACAACTGCCATTTGCTTTCCTGTATATTCTTTTCCTGCACTTCAAGTTAAGGCACCGCTTTATTTAAAATGAGGCTTTATCAAAAATTATTTTCCTTCAATCTTTCATTATCTCTAAAATATGTTTTTTCCCACAAATGGCAAGATGGAAAGATTGTGACTCCTTCATGACAGAAGGATTATTCTCTGTTACTAAGTCAATACTGGTAGACAACAACACAAAATTTGACATTTCTATAATTAACACCCCAACATCATCTGCTCTCCAAGTCCTCAGGAGCTTATTATGAGTGGACTCCTCTGGAATAATTGATTGTATTTGACGTGACATGGAGGAAGCTCAGCAGATTGATACTCTGCAGCTGAGATGTGATCAATCCAAATGAGAGACCCGGGGCAGCTTTTTATTCCTCTGCCAGACTTTATTAGAAACAACTTAGCTTCTCCGGAGAAACTCCATTCCTCCAGAAACAGCTTGGACCTATTAGTATCTGCGAATGTAAATTAGCGCGATCCCTCACCTCATCATGCTTCGAAACATTCCCAGTGCACCAGTTTGACGGAACATAATGAAATATTTGAGTTAAATGCTTGGGCATGTTCCAGATGCACTTTTGCGGTGGGTGTTTAGGCATGAAGAGTTGTGATTATCTGCGAAGATTAGTTTCTGCCTTAACAAACACAAACATTTGATGTGATTTGGTTATACGGCACGGTCGGAATGATGAATCAACCTTCAGAGACGACTGGGCATCTTCCAAATCGGAATTTCATGTGGAGTGGGTGTGAAATGGATTTCCTTCCGAGATTAGGGTACGCAATCTCAAAACAACCAAAACAATTTTGTTTCAAAGGTTGGTTTTATCTCTTATTATTTCTTTGGCTGGCTTGGATAATTTTGTATTTTTCTTTTTTTTTGTTGCTAAATTTAACAGATCTGGTTACAGATAAATGTATTTTATTATTATGTCATGCACAAAAAAATAATCCCAATATCCCAAGTTTACAAGATTACAACATTATTAAGAAGAAAAAAAAACGAGATCAGCAAAATGTATTTTCAAGTGATTTTAGACAAATAACCATCCACACGTCACACAGTTCATTTAACTCATCATAATAAGGACTGTACAGAAGAAAATGCAATTCAATCTCAATTTCTCCTAAATCACATAATTCACTCAGCCTGTTGTCCTCCTGGATGTTTTTAAATCTGCCAACTTTAAGAGCCAGAGGAAGAATCTGCTTCTCAACTGTGCAACTAAGGATCTTTGATTGTAGGTTTGCTTTACGATCTGA
The DNA here is from genome assembly GCF_029030835.1 of Brachyistius frenatus. NCBI lineage: Eukaryota > Metazoa > Chordata > Actinopteri > Embiotocidae > Brachyistius > Brachyistius frenatus. Next base: position 995,260 of record NW_027210743.1, read on the forward strand.
ACTCAGTGACAAAATTATACTTGATTTGATGTTCATAATTTTGGTTTTAACAATATATCTCACAATGACCTTTCTTCCAAACTATCATGTAACTTTCATCTAATTTACTTGGGATTGTCTCAGCAGTTGGTGTTGAGATTGTTCGCTGCACAGAAAATAGTTCCAATGCAATCAGTGACTCACATTGCGCTGTTGTTAGCTGCTCCGTATTAACTACGATATCTCGATACAGTGCAGTTAATTAAATTGCAGGCATGCCTCTTATGGTACAGATCATTATAAAGTTACTCCAAGTATGAAGCACATTTACAGTATCTTCACACTTCTCTTTGCTATGTAAATAAAGCTTTGGACATGTATTGAAATGCAAGAAAAATAAATGTTATGTGGTATGTTCTCGGTCTGAGGCAGTAAACAGCAGATGGTGAGCAGGGCCTCTTTAGCGCTATGGTTTTTATGTAGCTACCCACCTGAATGACCTGTGTCGAGCTGAGCAGCTGATGTGGAGAAATAGAAAAAAGCAAGAGTTAACTGTTTGCTCTTGTTTACTTCAGTTCCAGCAGACTGCAAGGCCAGAGGAGTCGTTTGCCATGCACGGAGAAATTAGCTTGTTTATCAGCATTTTGATTTCCGTCCCGCCTTGCCGTCCCACTGACATTTTAGGTGTACATGATCCATGACTGATTCCCAATCAAAAGCACAACAACAAAGCGCTTGGCTTCCATTGTTTTGTAATTAAATGTATGACGATTAGCGCCGAGCCCGATTAGGACAATAGCTTGTTGTGTGCACGCTTTCAAAAAAGTAACCTTGGACGCTGTACATCTGTCCTGTCAATTGGACATGCTCCAAAGATTGCCAGTGAGACGCTGCAGCTAATGTCTATACATTCGGATACCAGTTGTTTCAAGGTGATTCGCTGTGGTGTATTAGAGTTTTTTTTTTTTTTTATACTGCACGGTGATGTTGCACCCTTAGACCACCTACTGCACTTTGGAGTTAAATAGCAGACAGAGCTGAAGACCTTGAAAGGTTGCAAAAATCTTTAGCCATTCATTAAGGGGGGGGGGGAATGATAGAATATAATGAAAACTAATACTCTTTCTAGTCACTATGCTATCTGAAGATATGTTTAATATCCTATTACAGGCCCAGAAGTAACCACAGTTCTATACTATCAAGAGACAAACATAATCCAGAGGGAAATTACCCATCAGGAAGGCAATACTGTTACTGAGATGCAATTACCAGTCCACTTGTGAGACTTTCAGCTCAGTATCCATGGGTGCATGCGTGTGTGAGGGTGGTCGATATGTGCATACCAGCTCTTATGTTTAGCAGAGTAAATTGGATTCTTTGCTGAGAACAGTTAATTTAGAATATGTCCAAGATGCAAATGATTGATGTGACTATATCGTTACAACTGTAGGTTTGTGGGCCAGGGGCAGCCTAATGGAAAACAAAATATTGCAGGGAGAAGGAAATAGCTTTTTATCCCAGAATTATGGAGAATTTCCTCCAACCAAGTCTGAAGTGTCCAGATGGAATAATTTGGATTTTTGGTTGGCTGTTTATACATTAATTTCCGAGCAAACATGACTTAATTTGGACTGAGAAAAACAGTCTATGCTCACCTTCTGCTTCTTTTTACATTACACTGCAAGAGCTCCTGTGCTGTGTATTTGTTGGTAGTTAAATAATCTGCATGTCTCACAGAGGATTTAATGTACCAATTTAGCACTGAATCACATAGCCTACAAACAAAGAAAACAGTACGGGTTGGAATGAACATCAGCGTAAACATTTGATAAGAATTCGCTCCAGGCGAATGCTATGCTTTATTATTGATACAAAAATATAAAACTGCAAAAACATGATTTGCCTCTGTGCCTGTGATATACTTGCCTCTGCACCGTCCTATCCTACAACTTATCCTCCCAGACTTCAACAGTTCAACATAATATTTGTGGCAACAGCAAATTGCTTCCTGTTACCCCCCTCCCCTCCTCCCTCCAGATACATTTCTCAAGTTGGGGACATTTCAACTGTTCTACAAATTATCACCTTGAATCTGATAATTAATCACTGCTGCCTTCAATGCACAGCCCCTAACCTTAAATGTAGCACAAAAGAGGGAAAAGGAAAGAGCTGGCTGCACCCATTGCCGGGGAAGTGCATGTGCGTTAGTGTGAGCCTAGCATGCATAATAAATGTCTGACAAAACAATACCCCAGGCACCCCAGTATTAATGATATGCAGTGAACTCATTATTAAAGTTCCAAAACAGCTCCTGGAGTAACACAGATGGAGTCAATTAAGCAATGAGCATACTTGCTTGCCTGCCGTTTCATCTTCCTTCTTTTATCTCTTGCATATTACTCCATGGATGTAATTAGCTGTATGTTTCTCCTCACAACATAATGTCCAGTGATAATAACAGTTATAATTTCGAATAATGTACTGCTTAATAAATGTACCAAATTTGCTTGCACTGTGTCCTTGAGTATTTTCATTTGCACTGCAAGAGGTGTCGAGGATAATACTGTGCTAAGCTGCTTTTTTTTGTTTCCCTCTCTCTCTCTCTCTCTCTCTGCTATTTCTGTTCTCAGAGACCTGATGCCTTCAACGCTGGAGGGGCAGATCACCATGGAGAAGACACCCAGCTACTTTGTGACTAACCATGCCCCGAAGCGCATCCACTCCATGGCCAGGGACATCAAGCTTATTATTGTGGTGCGTAATCCTGTCACTAGAGCCATTTCAGACTATACACAGACTTTGTCCAAGAAACCTGAAATCCCCACCTTTGAGGTTCTGGCTTTTAAGAACCGGACGCTGGGTCTTATAGACGCCTCGTGGAGCGCCTTGCGCATAGGAATATACGCGCTCCACTTGGAGAGCTGGATGCAGTACTTCCCTCTCTCCCAAATGCACTTTGTCAGCGGGGAGAGGCTCATCGTGGATCCGGCGGGTGAGATGGCCAAAGTGCAGGACTTCTTGGGACTGAAGCAGATCGTCACAGACAAACACTTTTACTTTAACAAAACGAAAGGATTCCCGTGTCTGAAGAAGCCAGAGGACAGCAGCACTCCCAGATGCCTCGGCAAGTCGAAAGGGAGAACTCACCCTAAAATTGACCCAGACGTGATTCGGCGGCTGCACAAGTTCTACAAACCCTTTAACATGATGTTCTACCAAATGACTGGCCAGAACTTTGAGTGGGAGCTGGAGGAGGACAGTGAATCCCGTAGCTCTCAGGACTAGCATGGCACAGCGCAGCCTCACCACCAGCCTTCTCACCTAAAACTACTATTTGTCTCGCTTTCATCTACAGAGAGAGTGCTTGAGCACGCCAATCAATCATGGCTGTCTTTGCAGTGTCTGTATCCATTAGCAAGAGTTTACTGACATGCTTTTTCTTGACGATGGCAAAATCATTATTGTACATACTAAACATAAAATATATTTATATTTGTGTAAAGGAGATGATTTATTCATTTAGTTTTTAAAGCATAGAACTGATATAAAAATCATGTTGACTATGGCAATGCATGCGATGAGTTAAGTGTCCTTACCTCATGAGCCCTAAGGGTAAACTCTGCCTGTTTCTTCTCCCTTTACTTTCCTGCAGTTTGTTTGCCCCTCACACCCACACACCAGCATTCAGCACAAAAAGAAACCCTATATCAATGGCTGTGGCCATGAAACGCTCTGTATTGTTTCTTTTAGCACTGTCCTGCTGCTTTTAGAAGAGACAGAAAAGAGAACATGATAGGTATATAGTACTATAACCTTTTCTGACATGTCCTCATCTTTTTCAGTTGACCATATTCTGAGTGGAGACAATCCTTTTTTAAGTTTACCAAAGTGTTAATTTACTCTGTGTCACTGTTCTGGTTGCTCTGCACTCATTAACTGCACACATATTCAATAAGAGAGCTGATGTACGCTGGCCATCATTCAATAATTGGATTGTTTCACTGCACAGTTGAACATTAGCATACTGATGACCGTGCACTCTGATGTGGTGCAGTATCAGTGGTTTTGGGTATCATTTTCAATTGAATCCATCTCCTTCTCCCCGTGCATCAAATAATTCTGCATCCTGACAAAAATAATTTCCTGCTGCCAAAAAAAATAAAAAAATAAAACCCAAAATATAAGTTAACTCCAACGGTCCCGTTTGCCTTGTGACCCTCTTCTTGTCACAGTAATACATGTCAATGAGGGTGAAGAAAAACACAGAGCAGAAGTTTGTTACCAAACATCTGCTGCGGCGCGGTCTTCTGTCGTCAGAGATTAATGGTGTGTTAAATAAACTGCTGCCGCTGGAACAATGTCAATGTCAGAGAGAATTTGCTGTCAAGGAAAAGCCACATGCACGCCCCAGGTAAATTACCCAGCCATTACTGTATGTGCTTAACTTGAATAGAGATGATGTCTACCAGGGAAATGTGCTGTAACCAGAGGTTTACTGGCAAACACGTTGATCACGTGATCAGCAGGGCTAACCGGGCGGATGCTTGTATGGAATATTACAGGGTTTTGCTGTGAAATGCTCCTTTACGCAATGAAATAACCACATGACCCATCATCTTTACTTTATTCCTTTTTTCGTTTGGGCTTTTTGCATAACTCGCTGTGCGTCTGTCTGTTGTCTCTGGACTTTTCATCAATTGAGACAATCAATACAGTCAATGAGTCAATAAATACAGTCTGCTCCACATCACTGCTTGCTATAGCTATGATGCATTGCTCTGTTAATCCTCCCTGTTCTCTTGCCATGGATGGCTGGATTGGTTCACTCTCTGCAGACCCCCTCTGTCACCCTGGGGAGACCGGCACCAGCAGCTACTTACACAGAGCAATTGATTCAATCAAAGTAAGCACTATACTGCCCTTTGTCGCGCCAAGCCTGAACACTTTACCTCTGAGTCTCACTATCCCAGAGTCACAACTTACACTTTGAGGCTTTTTTTCTGTGCGGCCATCCCTTGGTGTTTTCTTGACAATCTCTCTGCACTTTTAGCCCCGCTTCTCCCCTCTTCCTTCCCTCTCTTTCTCTCTCCTCACACATGTCGTCCTCTGAGCCGATGCGGTGTGGTGGGAAGCAGCTGTTTCAGGAGGCTGCAGCGCTCTGTGTAAAGATAACTGAACTGCAAGCAAGACATGCTAATCATACATTTAAGGACAGCCTTTTGCCATCATTTATTTATTCACGTTATTTCCACCCCAAGTTGTAGAACATGTCTAATCCAGCTGCCAAAGCCAGACGGTGCCTCACACTCAGTACAGGGATGCTCAAATAAATCCACAGAAAACCCCCTCCAGTGTTATTAGGACAGATGAGGACTCTATTTTCCATCTATGAATATGCACGCTGCTGTTAATTTGCATTTCCAGGGTCGCACGCTTAAGGGAATTCCCCTCCAACGTGAAAAACGTGGATCCAATCCCTCAGTAACACAAACACACACACACACACACACATACTGTTTCCGTTTGTTCCTCTTGCTTGTTTTAGGTATGGGCGGAGTACCGTGACACATCCTGCGAGATTCACGACGCATGAAAGACATGCTAAGCTGTCCTTCATGTGTTCCTCCCGGTGAGGGTCACGCTGTGTTAACGTGGCTCAACAGTGTTTCCAGCATCAACTAGAGACGATTGCGATGAAAAATTAGCATCACCTGCTCATCAAACTGTCGCTGCTTAAGTGCCATCGTTTACGAAATGAAGTACAAATTCCTATTTGTCAGTCATTACTAACAATTTAGCAGAGATGAAACAGTAATTCCTACCTGGATGTACCTAGAAATGACTTGCGATGGCAGTTTGTGTGTTTACTTGTGCTCGAAGGGCTATAATCAGTGCACACTTAAGTGTTGTATTCACTTGTCTCTCCTATGAGCTACAATCATGTTCTCGGGTGCAGCAAAAATAAGCTCAGTTTGAACGAAACCGGAGTAAATCGTTTGGGTGTGGAAACATGAATGTTTGCAAAGATGTAATGGAGTCTCCATTACTACCAACTAATTGTTTTTTCACTTCATTTCAGTGAATGATTACCAGCTGAGTAAAGAGGCACAATGGTGTCAACTTTTACAGCTTTGCACGACACCACTCAGAATTTGTCACTAATGTGTTTTTTTTAAATTGCTCCATTTGATGCCCACTGATGTCCACATTAGTAAAACACAAATGCATTTGTTCATTTGGTTTAAGATAGGGGTTTCAGTTCTAAAAAATGTTTTTATTTATACATTGTTTTAGGTATGGGCGGAGTACCATGATACATCCTTCATATAGAAAAGGCATGAAGGTTTTCACAGCTGTGAATCATTGCAAAACAAATATCGACAAAATGAAATTAGGTGAAAACAGCAGGCAACTTGAACCCTAACCTGTCCATCATGCTCATCTTCTTGGTCCGCAATGAAATAATTTATCCACGTTGCATTTGTATTTGTATTAAAATGTTCAAGACCTAAAAAAAAAAACATCAGATGCATTTTAAAATTAAATGACCCATTGTGGTCGTATTAATAACAGCAATCTGGTGTCCGAGGGAAGTAACGCAGTTCAGTTTTTCCGTGTTAGCAGGAGGCAGGTCATATTGAAGTTGGGTGGACACTGTTGTCGTGACAGTGAAGGTTGCATAACTTTAAGGAAGCAGTAACTTTAATTCACAACACGGTTCAAGTCATCATTTTAACTCAAAACATTGTCTTTCCCTAACCAAGTGGTTTTTGTGCCTAAATCGAACTACGGTAACTAATTTAGGAAACACTCCCACGGGTTGTGTTTGAAGGATGGAACAAACAACCTATATATAGTCATATGGGATTTGTCGAAATGTTCCCAAGGTGGTTTAAGCTGTGGGTTTAAGCTGTGTTCAGACTTTCACTCAAATTGATTTATGTGCATATCCAATTGGGATCCAATCATATGTAGCAAGTCTGAGCAGCCAAAAATGAAACCAGAACAGAATCTGTTTCAGACCACGTTTATACTGACTGCTGACTGCTCTGGATTTCAGGCATTTATTTTATGACTGTGACTTTTGATGCCAGTTGAATTTTTACGTGGACATCACACGTACCAACAACATGCTAGTTTGGATGCGGGGGAAGTTGATCACAGCTTTTCAATTTGGACCACGCTCCTCGTCAGATATGGTGGATAAGACCGACAATGATGATTGCCACCCAAAGCTCAGATCTGATCACTCCCAATATATATAATGTGAACAGTCAATTAGGAAGATTGGATTCTGATCCGATATGTAAAAAAAAAAAATCAGATTTGGACTGACAGTATGAGCATAACCTCAGCCGCTCGTTGAATTTAGCTGCTAGCCATGCACCAGTATCTTATTGAGGACAATCCCTCCCCCGCCCTCTACAGTCATTTCTTTTTTTGTCTATTTTTCAATATCTTTAGCTTCAGGTGTATAAACGGGTGAGGGAGTGTCATAAAATGAAGACAAAACATGCACTGCTTGCCAAGGACAACCTGTACTGTAGTAACTGAACATAATGAGATTCACGAATCAAACTTCACTCTCTGTTTCTTCAGCAAGACTCCACATTTCCATCTACAATGTATTCAAGTGTTGCCCTGCTTTGTGGGCTACAAATGAAATTCCAACTCATTTCAGAGTTGAAACCAACTTTAAAACTGGGACTGAAGTTGCCGTAGTAATCATTACAGAGTCCATGGCAACTATAAAATAGTTGTAGTAGAAAACATCTTCAATCTCGCTCACACAGTACCAATATCCTCCAATCGACAGTCCCTGCCATTTTCCAAACACTAGAGTCAGTACCAGAAGTAATCATTTCATCTAAAGCTACTTCCTGAATCAGGAACTTCCTCTTTAACAACCTCAGGAGAGGAAAAGCATCCTCTCATAAATCTTGACTCAGAACCTCTCTGCTCTGTGCTGTGTTGGGTGTTTTTCCATCCTCGCTGCTCTCACTACATCCTCTGAGTCTGCTTCTCCTCACACACTATTCTATGACGTTTTTACAGTGACTAAGATTTGAATCATCACCTTGGGTTTTTTTTGTTGTTTTTTTTGCAAAAGCCTACCCATGGCTTTAGGGCTCTGAAATACATTTTGGAAACTTTCCTTTTATTATTATCACAACTTATGGTAATAAGAAGAGAAGGTGTTTAAAAATATGACTAAAGCAGACACCTTTGATTCGCAGTAAATTTTCAAGAAAATATATTTATTATACTTCTTAGACAGAGAAGTCCAATACACTAAGTATTGTATACTATTGTTACCCTCTCTGTGTTGTTTATTATTCATTCTGTTTTCTGTGTTCTGTTAATTAAGAAGATTCTGTGTGTTCAGGTATTGTGGGACGTACAAAGGTCGGCTTGAGCAAAGATGACTTCAAAAGCCAAAAGAAAAAGAAAATGCCACTCAGCATCAGTTCTCACAGTTCTCATCTAATCACCAATTAAACAGTAATCACTGAAAGATAAACATGTTGATAATGTAGACCAATAAATTTGGCATACATAATTAATGTATGTTTAATGAAATTGGCAGAAAATCACATTGGCGCCCCAAACTGTGCTATGATAATGTGCAATAATCCAGTTGCAACTGAATAATATTAACCCAGTAGTCCCCCCCCCCGTACCTCCCCCCTCACACACACACACCCCTCCTCCTTTACTTATGCTCACAATAACAGCAACAACAACAGTTCTCTCTCACACAAAAGCTGATTCTGCTGCTTTAAGTTGACTTTTTTGGTTGTGCGGTCATCGATCGATTTCAAGACGGCGTAAAGCTGACACGACTCTGAGCAACACCCTCCGGACTCATCAGAAAGTAATCAGAGAAAGCCAGGTGACTGCAGTTAACTAGTTAGTAGAAAAAAACAAAAACAACCATCAATACATTGCTCTGTTCATACCACAATTCAAAGACACGCGTCTCCTAACAAAGCCTGTCACAATTATTACATATTCGCCTGATCACAAGCATTTGAGCTCACCGCAATCATCGTTCGATTCGTTTAAAACATCTTCTTTAAGCCTCTGGATAAAAGCCGCTGCACGAAGCCAACAATAATGTCATATTTATTTCTCTATTTCCACGTCGTGTTCCACTGTTCGAGGCTTGAATGTCGCTCTTTTAATGACGTCATCACGCTCCCTTCTTCTGCTATGGTTTAAAGGAACGAGTGAAGAATTAGGACCTCCAACTGCTTAACTTCTCATATCAAACCGATAACATTTCAATGAGCATTAATTGACATTAACATTAGGGATTCAGTTGCAAAGCATAACATCACAGCCAATAAAGTGCTCATCCTCTTCATAAGGTTTATTATTAAACTATGGCTTGGCTTGTACTACAATAGCAGTGTAAAATGAACAGAAACGGACAATTTAAACTCAATTATTTGTATGACAGTCAACAAAAATTGCATGATCATGACAACCCTACTCTTAAGTTTGTCCAAGAAATTTTTCATGTACCTTTTACCCATCAAAAAATAAATGTGCTTATAAATAAAAATGCACATTAATAATTTAAAGGGACTCTTCTCTCCCTTAAGTGACCCACACTCGACTGTGCTGTCAGTCCATTTTTATTTAACTTTACACATTGCCCCCCCGCCCCTATAAATCATTGAAATTTTTATTGTGACAGGGTTCTTTTTCATTTAGGGATTTTTTTTTGTGGACATTTTGAAGATATGTATTCTTAATTTTGGAGTAAAAGTGATCAGTTTATTGAGTATTTCTATCTTTAGGCTTCTAGAGTGAACAAAGCCATAAAAAGAAAAATCTGACATGACATTTTTACTCATTAACCATTTCTACTGCTTTAGGCCCACGGGTGCCTAATTTTGGTCCTTCAGGGCCCGTGTCCTGCAGGTGTTCGATCTTCCCTGACAGTTAACAGGCCACACCTGCTCTGTATCTACTTGGCACCAAGTGTGGTACATTAAACTATCAAAGAGGATCAGAGATCCGAAGGACCAGTAGTATGTCGGCTCCCGGCGAAAACAAGGGAACATGTTGAAGCCCACCACTCTACTGACACAAAAGCTCCTCGGTGGTCCTCTGTCACCGGGAATTAAGGACTTTGATATGGAATAGAAGCGCGTGCGAGCAGTAGTGTCTCTCGTTTTTTTCAAAGTGTTGAGAAAATACAATATGTATGTGTAGTTTGCGATACCTTTTATTTTCTTGGTGAACCTTTGAGCCCTTTTTGGACAGGCTTAGTTCCCAAAGGAAGTTCAAGTAAAATCATTAAGAAGCTTTTTTCAATTTTTGATCTCTTTATATATCGATTTTAATTCTGATTAATGATTAGCCTGCAGCAGGCAGTATTCATGGGCCTGACACAAGTATGTCATAGTTTGATTCTTATGCATAAGCCAAAGCCTGGTGCTAATGAATATGGATACTGCAGTGTTGGCTGAAGGACAGCGATGCATTTATGAGCGCTAATAGAAATTCCAAGCCAGACGACAAACAAGTAAAACATCAGTGTTATCAAATAGTAAAATCTGAAGTGAATTGAGTTCAAAAGACACAACTATATGTTCATTAGCACAGAGTGAGATGTGTGATCTGTAGTCCCTTCCTAAACCGATCAGTGGTGTTATTTGAGTTGAGTGTTGAAATTACTGATGGTAGAAACAATTGCAGTCTTTGACAAAGAAACTGGAACATTTCATCTAAAAAAAAAATAAAAAAAAAACTAAGAATCTCAGCAGACAGCTACTGAAAAAAAGGGGAAATATTTGCATAACTGCAGTCATTCAGAGTTGTAAAAAGAAACAAAACAAATCCTCAAAAGAACGAGATGTAATATTAGTGCAGGGTTTCAGACAAACATTCGAGCTATAATGGTACAAAACAAAGGGAGAAACTATTCTGCAGCATGTAGACATTTAAGTTTGATTGTGTTTTTGCTGCTGGAAAAAAATGACTAATTAAAAATGCTTAAATATGAAAGGTTTAGACTAGCTATATAAATAACCAGGTTACACTTTTATAATTATACAAAGGCTTCTTTTTTATTGCGATTGTTTATTGCATATTTACCTCAAAAACAAATACAATATTACTAAAAAAAAATAAGCTAAAAAATGAAGCAGTTTCTAAGAAGGTGTACATTTTAGGCTTCTCGAAAAGATGATTGTCTCAGTAGAACATTACCACAAGAACTTTGGAAATGTTCTAAACAACTGCACTTGTTTTGAACAAGGCAAAATACTTGAAGTAACTGAAAAAATAAACACTCAGCGGGTTTCGACTTCTGAAAGCACCTCGTTGAGAAGCAAGTCAGAGTGGAGTCACTTTTTGACACATTAGCTCGTCTTTCTTCAAAAAGGTGTTCATTACAGTGTGATCACTGCCTTCTCCCTCCCTGCATCTGTTCCCCGTTTCACAGCATCGCGACTGCTTAGACGCTGCTACGTGTCTGAACTGTGTTGCATCATTTACATAAACGCACACAATACAAAGAGATGCTGCAACGGCTGAAGGAACCAGCAGCTTCACTGTGGTCTCTGCCTGAATACATCAAACTACACCACAACTGCAGGGCATCATGATTTACAGAAAAAAATAATGATATTTCATAACAAGGCTTTATTTGTTTGTTTGTCTGATTACAGAATAATAAAGCTAACAGCCTTTCTCTATAGATTTAAATTAAGTTTAGATCTATAATCTTGTGGAAACTGCAGCTAGAGGCGGCTACAAATATGAAATTTCAGTTCTGTGGCAGATTCAATTTAACTGTTTAGCTTTGAAGTGCTGTTCAAATGAAGAATTGATACATGAATCAACCTACCTCTAGAGTCCTCTAAGTACTGTCTGACTCCCTGCCAATTAATAACTCGGTACTGTTTTCTGCAGAGACTTTATTTCATGCATATGAATCACTGCTGATGACGGAGAGACCTGCTCATCGTTTAGTTCTTTGAGACTGCAAAAACACCACGGCGCAAGCAAAAACATCAAGTCTCTCTGAGGAGACAACCGTTATAAATGTAACAGTGTTGGAAGAAATAGAAATGTCTTTCAGATTTGTGAAATGTAAACCTGGACACACTGGTTTTGTTAAGCAAAGTTAAATATTTTTCAAGTGTATAAAGGACGTTTAATTCAAGTCCAAATATCTTTCTTTGGCTGTGACCTCTGATATTAAGGATTGCTCAGCGCGGGCCATTTGGTCAAGGGCTTCAATCAATACCTCCACGTCCCAGAAAGTCCTGCTCTGAAAGAAGACTAATTTCGTTATCAATCCATGCAGGTAATGATCTCATTAATTCACTGTTGATTCATTTTCAGCTGAGTGGATATTAACCTTTTGCCAGTAATCATTAATTTTCTGTGGGAGAGGTGTGGTATGTTGTGATTGGAGCTACATAAACAAAACAATTAATAGGCTCCCGACATCAGAGGTACTTCATGATGTCCAGCTGACTTCTTACACTCAAATGATCAATTTATTGATTCCCCTACGCTCATACCAGCAGAACTGCTAATCTCTCACCTCGCACAGGGTATGTTTTGGCCCAGAAGTGACACGGGGGATTATTTGTGCAGTTTTGTGTAGCCATGCATGTATTTTGAGGACAATTATCACGCTCTGAATACTCAGACAGTTTTTGTTATAGGGATTATTGTGCAGCACCTGTGTTATCTTCTTTCACATAAATGCATGTCGGTTATATTCAAGCTCTTTTTAAACTGGTTCACACAATGCTGACTGAACCTATAACCGCTAGAAAGGTTTTAAATCTGGTGTCTGGTGAGACATTACTGCACTTGCCGGATGAATTCACACCGTTTCTCTGAGTATTCGCACCAGAGACTTCCTTTGACTGAGCCGGCTTTAGCCCCATGCTAATTTGAATAGGGATAAAATAATTCAATCGTACGGCTCTTCTAGACTTTTCAAATGTTATCAGGCTGAATGGATCAAAATTCTGATAGTGAAAAAAGTTATTTATCCTCTGCTTTACAGCCCCAACAATAGTGAGAGAGTTGGCTATGGCAAAGCTGATGGTATAAGCATGTCTTGAAAATACTTTTGTAATTACCCTCACTTTCAGATGAGAGACACTCAATTTCCACAGTACAGGATTAAACAGTGATAGTAAAAGTTTTAAAATGGGAAATCTGAATTTTAGAGGACTAATCGATCGATCACAAACCAATCTCTCGTTTTGGGTACATAGGTTTGTTTTTCTAAGAAGTTACAGTCCATTCTCCTCCCAGGGTATCAAATACGACTGTTTTGTCACAGCCCACAGGCATAACAAAAACATGTATTAGGTGTTTTCAGTTTGAGAACCAAAACCATGGTTAGGTTCAGGAAATATCATGGTGTGGGTAATTATTGACACAGTCACTCTTTGATTAGGCTTAGGCACCAAAATTACTTGGTTAGGTCCAGGAAAAGATCACTATCTAAGTTACAATACATAACATATTGTAAGACTACGTACGCAAATTAATGTGCAAGTAAAATAGCCTATTTTATGCAAATGTACTTACTAAAAATAAATCCACATTTTCTAACGGACTCCGAGGTAAAAGTTCAATGTTTGATCCGTCCAACTAACCACGACCTCGTCCTCATGACAACGATGTCACTCTTTACACTCTTCACTTCACCAGCTCCTTGCTTCGTATTTCATGTTGCAACTAAATCCGATCATTTAATAAAGATTGAATTAGTCTTCTTCAACTTCTGTCAAACGGTGACCCCCCTGATGCTCACTGTCATTACAATTGTCTCTACACTGCATACTTTACAAGTGAGAGTAATTACGCCTGCCAGTAGCCCGACTTTCCTTAACTTTTCCTCCTGCCCACATCCGTCCTCCTATCTCTCTCAGACAACTCAGTTCACTCTATAAAGAAGCCAAATATTCATGACAAAGTGAATTTGAGCTTGCGCTGTGCATCTTTGCTGGTGACCCAACCTGCATTTGAATTTATGATATTACAACATAATGTAGTAAATGACTGCAGATGTATTGTTTCTGCTTCCTGTGCCTCAGACACGTGTCACACTTCAGCTTACAGGCTTCCACATTAGAATAACACACTCTTTCATTTTTACTGACTCCTGTGAATGACAGCTACAGCTACAACAGGAGTCTAATAAATCCTGTACCAAACAGGGGTATTTACAGAAACAAGACAAATGGAGAAAAGGGAGCATAAACTGGATGAGCTCTGAATGCTAACGGCTGACATGTTGCAGAGAAGTTCATTCGGTATTGGCTAATGCAAATACACAGGTCGTAAGAGGAGGGGAGGAATTTATCAAACATTCTTTTCAGCATAAATTGCTGAAAACCATGCTAAGTTTGGAGGAGATGAAAAATACTGTATGTGTGACTTGAAAATGGAGTTTATAGCTTGAAGGAATGAGATCACAGTGTTTGGGCGGATAAAGAATACTCTGCGTAGGTAGAAGAAAGAAGCCAGTGTGTTGCTTTACAGCAAGAATTAAGAGAGGCAGAAACTTTCACACTTCGGGGAATCAACACCCAGTGGCCCATTGTCTAGCAGTAATGAGGCTCTTTTGTGTGGGAAAAAGTGTAAAAAAAAAAAAGTGTATGCATTGTTTTTTCTAGAATATTGTGCAATACAAAAATTTATGTTTTCAGAAAACTACAGGGGCAATAATCCCAGGATACATATTGAATGCATCTTAAGCTTCTTAATTACAAATTACGATACAAATAAAGTTTATTATTATTATTATTATTATTATTATTATTATTAATGCACATTGTAAAATGTAATGTTGCCATAGTTATTTCATTGTGGAATATTGTACCCTGTCATTATTTGAAAACATAATATACCACGTAAGTAATGTGACAGATGGACAGACATCAAGGGGAGTTGCTCTCTAGGAGGTTAAACACTCAGGAAAAAAGTGAGACACTCACAGTGGATTGGGACTTATAAAATATAAAAAAAAGAGATAAATATGTGTCGATATTGTTATTAAATCTTATCCCAGTCAAAGCTGGACAGGCAAGCTGACAGCTGCGTCTTTTCACCATGTCTGATCGCTCACTCCTCCATCTGGTCATGACAACAGTTTACATTTCCTATCAACATAAATTTAGCCCCTAATTGTTACTCGATGATAAACTATCCACGTCTACGCCGGAGTTTCCTCTGTCAGCCTGGAGATAAAGTTTGAAGAAGTGCGCTTGACCCCCACAAGTGTCAGGTATAAATCTCAGGTTGCAGGAAAGCACCCCAGTTCTGAATGCAAATAAGAGCTGAATCATGACTCGAGGCCCCGAGAGGAGCAGGAACTCCACATCTGACATGCAGTATTTCTCAGATTAGACAGTTGCGGTTTTGAACTCAAGACTCAAGAATCAATCTATTCCTCCACTTTAAACTGGGACTTGTTAAGTTTTCTTTGACTTTAAAATGTTCAGTCCAGACTTTTTACTCTTTTGTCTAGTGTCAAAAATTAAGCAGTTATCACAACCATTTTTTCTACATTTAATAACCATAATCATCTCTGCAGGAGCTTCAACCCCAAAATGATCAGGATGTATTGTACATGGCATCAACGTTTTACTTAACAACATGTTTAAAAAAAACTTTTCATAATCCACGATCAAAGAGTACTGGTCTGTTTATCTAATGTTTGGACATACAGGTATGTTCTCACACCAGGACCTCTCAAGTAGAGCCAAACTACTTTTCAATTCTATCTTAAAAAGTTCTACTATCGAAAGTTGTTGTTCTAATCTTGGTAAATTACATACAAATTTTCTGTTCAAAGACAGGATTTGACTAAAATATGTCCATTTCGGAGTTTGTGGTGCTGTTGAATTGCATAATACTGACACATGTTTCAATTGTTTTGTTCACTTCCTTTACCATATATTAGTGAGAGTGTGTTAAATAACAGAAACATCTGTCTAATTTCTCTCTAAACCCTTGACCCTAACCCTAGAAAAACATCTTGAAGTAGAATGTAGCCACCAAAATGACCACCATTACCAAAAACTAAGAACACATACTGTAATGTATGTACATATCATTATTTTGTTCTGGTATTTTTGCTGCTGGTATTTATCTGATTTTGTTTTTGATTTAACCCGTCTGCACTTTCAATTCAATGACATTATTTTGCCCTTTTTGCTTAATTTCTTTGTTTTCAGCCTCAACACAGATTTCTGTGTGAAATGCACTTTAAATAAAACATTTAACTGTTTTTTTACTGGAACAATATGGAGCAAACAATGGCTTTGATTTAATCTTTTAGTGGGTGGCAAACATGTCAATATGTTTGCTCACTGGAGTGAGTTGGTTGCAACCAGTGCATGCCGATGCTGACAATGCATAAATGATGCAGGACTCAAACTCATGTCAGGTTTTTGCCTCAAGCAGTTCAACTCCGAAGCAAAACACTGCAGTCCAATGCTTAAGTGAAAAAGATGGTTAGTGCATGCAAACATCATTAGTCTTTTTTCAGACAACTATCTGGCCCTTCTAAAAAACATGCTTCTTTGTATGAAGAGCATAGCTTTCTGTATTTAGCATCATGTGTTGCCGTACAGAACATAAACAACAGGAGAATACAACAGTCTATAAACACAGGGAATATATGGACAATACAACTTTAAATACCAAGCAGTTGTTTGTGTGTGTGTGTGTGTGTGTGTGTGTGTGTGTGTGTGTGTGTGTGTGTGTGTGTGTGTGTGTGTGTGTGTGTGTGTGTGTGTGTGTGTGTGTGTGTGTGTGCGCGGGTGTGTTTCTTGTGTGTCCAGCTGGGAATAAGGTTTGAGCAGGTTTAGCGTAATGAACCTTCTTGGGATTACACAGCAGCAAGCAGGTATTCCTGGCCTGCTGCCCGTGCTGTCAAACAACAAACGATATGTTAATGTTTTCAACAAATGAGACCATCTCCTGTCTGCTGGAATCGCCAATTTGGGTATTTTATAACGGAGACCAGCCCTCAAAGTCTGTGTTTATAATGACAAAAAAAAGCAGTGGATTCCCAGAGATGCGCACATATTCTGCAAACATATTGATTAGACTTCTTCTTGAGAGAAACCCAAATGGCACAGGGCCTTACACAGTTAGAGGCAACTCAGAGAGTTTGGAGGAATAAAGGTAAATCTTTTTGGAGCAAAAACAAAAAAAGAAACCTTGAATTGAAGGAGAATAGCCTCTGTTTGTGAAAACTGTTTGGACACTACCTTCATTTGAATAGTGGAAAAAAAAAAAAAGGCTTATCATTTAATTGAATAGGAAACTGACAACAGCAGAAATCCCAGCAGATAGGAAGATGTGGAACACTGTGCTGAAAACACAAAATAACTGCGTCCCATAAGGGTTGAATAGAAAGACAGTGCAGGTGAGGGTACATCGTGTGGGAATGAAGTCAAGTTGGGGTGATGCATAGTGGTAGAGACTCCACTAAAGCAGATTTATTTGTTGCTAAAATACAACTAGCCGACACCTACAGTAGGTGTAACTTTCAATTACCAGTTAGATGCACAGCTTTCAATTCCGTCGTCATTGATCTGTTTCAGAAGTAGGACGTCTGCTATGCAGAGAGTGCCGGGCCTAAAAAAAAATCCTCATTCTGAGCATAAACACTCTTATGTTGTTTTCCGTGATATGCAAACGGGACATACAGCAAGACAAATCTGCTGCTAAAATAAGACCAAATGCATTTAGAGAAAGTCAGTCTGCAGTGAACTGAATATAGCTTGCCGCTACAAGTGAATGTCCAAAGGCATTTACAGTGTTGTGACTGGAGTCAAATGGAAGCCTGAGGCCATGCACAGGCAAAACTAAAACATTTTGAAAACCATTTCAGCCCCTGAAAAATAAAGAGCCCTTCAACATCACACCTTCAAATGTGTTTTATTTTCTGACCTTTTTTTTTTTTAAAGCAACAAAACGAAACAATGTAATGGCCTTGATGACATCGGCACAAGGACAGTGGTCTTGTGGTGTGTAAATGCAGAAAAAAAAAAAAAAAAAAAAAAAATCCGGTGGGAAATAATTATAAGGTAAGAGAAGCTTTTCACATCATGTTACTGGAATGAATAACCTGTAACTACGTGGTACCACAGAGTAAACAAACACACCTCCTCATACACAACAGCAAGCCAACACGCAGCCTTCCACCTTTCTATTTTAACACTGACTCACAGGCAGGAGCTTCTAATTTTAAAGTGTTTGATCTGGCTCCGATTCAAACCCCATGAATCCTCCTTCAGTGCACAAGTGCACATTCACAGTGTGGTCCTGAATATTTCTGTCATCATAGTTAATATGAAGTGTCAACAGCTGCCCATCCAGAAACAATCTGATGGTAACTTTGTAGCATGTAACAACTGCTTGTATATCATATTAGAGTCCTGATGTGAAGAAGTGAGGAGCGAATAGGAAGAGATTTTTTTTTTTTTTTTTTTTTTTTTTTTAATCTAATGATCAGTTCAGATGCAACTCAAGGCAAGGCAAGTTTATTTGTATAGCACATTTCAACAGCAAGGCAATTCAAAGTGCTTCACATAAAACCATTAAAAGCATCAAAACATCAGGCAAAGGAAAAGCAAATTTAAAAACAATCAAGAACATTGATCAAAACATTAAAAACAGTCATTAAAACATTAAACAAGCCAACAAATAGAATAAAAGTTGCAGTGCAGTTTAAGAAATAAAATACAGTAATAAAATGCAGAAATGCAGGAAATTGGTTAACATCCTTGAGTCTGGTTCAATTGAAGGCAGCAGCAAACAGAAAAGTCTTCAATCTTGATTTGAAGCAGCTGAGAGTCTCAGCAGACCTGCACCTTTCTGGGAGTTTGTTCCAGATATGTGGAGCAGAAAAACTGAACACTGCTTCTCCATGTTTAGTTCTGACTCTGGGGACAGAAAGGAAACTCGTCCCAGACGACCTGAGGTGTCGGGATGGTTCATAAGGTTGCAGCAGATCACAAATGTATTTTGGCCCTAAACCATTCAGTGCTTTATAAACCAACAGCATGATTTTAAAGTCAATTCTTTGTTGGACAGGAAGCCAATGTAAAGACTTCAGAACTGGAGTGATGTGATCCACTTTCCTGGTCTTAGTGAGGACTTGAGCTGCAGCGTTCTGAATCAGCTGCAGCGTTCTGATTGACTTTTTAGAGATACCCTTAAACACACCGTTACAATAGTCGAGTCTACTGAAGATGAATGCATGGACAAGTTTTTCCAAATCCTGTTGAGACATAAATCCTCTAATCCTTGATCTATTTTTCAGGTGATAGTAGGCTGATTTTGTAATTGTCTTGATATGGCTGTTCAGATTGAGGTCTGAATCCATAACTGCACCTAGATTTCTGGCTTGGTTTGTGGTTTTTAACATCAGTGATTGAAGCTGAGCGCTGACTTTCAATCGTTTTTCCTTGGCCCCAAAAACAATTACTTCTGTTTTATCTTTGTTTAATTGAAGAAAATGTTGGCACATCCAGTTGTTGATTTGTTCAATGCATTTACCCAACCCTTGTATGGGATTATAATCACCTGGCGATATAGTTATGTAGATTTGTGTGTCGTCTGCATAATTATGATAACACACTTTGTTTCTTTCCATAATCTGAGCCAGTGGAAGCATGTAGATGTTGAACAGAAGAGGCCCCAGAATTGAACCGTGGGGAACACCACATGTCATTTTAGTCCGGTCTGATGTGTAATTAGGTACAGACACAAAGTATTCTCAGTCCTTCAAGTAGGATTCAAACCAGTTTAGTGCTGTGCCAGAGAGTCCCACCCAGATTTTTAGTCTGTCTAGTAGTATATAATGGTCGACCGTGTCAAATGCAGCACTGAGATCCAGTAATACTAAGACTGAAATTCTGCCACTGTCTGTGTTTAAGTGGATGTCATTAAAAACCTTAACAAGAGCAGTTTCAGTACTGTGGTGCTGTCGAAACCCTGACCGGAAGACATCAAAACAGTTGTTTACGGCCAAGAAGTTATTCAGCTGTTGAAAAACCGCCTTTTCAATTATTTTACTTAAAAATGGGAGGTTTGATAATGGCCTGTAATTTTTCATTGTTAAATTAGCCTTTTTTAGGAGTGGTTTGATAACTGCAGTTTTTAGGGCCTGAGGAAAGACACCTGAGAGAAGGGATGAGTTTACAATTCGTAAAAGATCAGTGGTCATGCAGTTTTAAATATTTTTGAAAAAGGGTGTTGGTATAACATCCAAGCTGCAGGAGGAGGACTTCAGATGTTGTATAATGTCTTCCAGACTTCCATGGTTGATTGAATGAAATTGTGTCATGATATTTGAATGGATATTATTTAGAGATGGGGACAACACATCCTGTGGTTGGTGTGGAGGCACTCACTGCTTGTCTAATTTTCTGTATTTTGTCAGTAAAAAAGGAGGCAAATTGATTGCATGCCCAAGTGGATTGGAGCTCAGCAGCTATTGACACTGGAGGGTTTGTTAGCCTGTCGACAGTAGCAGGAGGAGGTGTGTGTATTGTTATTGTTTTTGGTTATGATGTCAGAGAAAAAGGCATTTCTCAGTTCCAATTAAAATTGTGAAGTCTTTCTTTATAGATGTCACAGTGAACCTGGAGATCTGTTTTTCGCCACCTCCACTCAACTTTTCGACACTCTCTTTTCTCTATTCTGACCAGCTTGGCATTTCTCCAAGGAAATCTTTGCATATCAGCAACAACCTTCACTTTAGTGGGTGCAATAGCATCAATAACATTTTTTACTTTAGATTTGAAGCCATCTACAAGCTCATTGACTGAGATGCCAGAGAGGGCTGGTGTGGAGGAGAACCTCTGAGTAAATAGTTCACTGGTGTTTTCAGAGGTGTAACACTTTGTCACAACCTCGGTTTGGACATTTGTGTACAAGGAAATTGAACTCTCAAAGAAAACACAGGAATGACCGGAGAGTGCAACATCAGTCACAGCAACCTTGGAGATGTTTAGATCTTTGGTGATGATGAGGTCCAGAGTGTGCTCTCTGTTGTGGGTGGGTCCTGTCACATGCTGAGTGAGATCATAGTTATCAAGGACACCACATAGTTCAATAGACCCTTTGTCCTGGGGATTATCAACATGGATATTAAAATCACCAACAATAACACACAGTCAAAATCAATACAGATTATAGACAGCAGCTCAGTAAACTCATCAAAGAAGGTTGCACAGTATTTCGGTGGTCTGTAGATGTTTAGGAATAAAGCTCGAGAGGAATTCAGAGCTACATATTCAAAAGAAGTAAAATGACCAAAGGACATCTGCTTGCATTGAAGAGAATCGTTAAATAAAATAGCAACTCCACCTGCTTTCTTATGCGCTCTTGTTTCACTCATGAAACTGAAGTTGTGAGGTGTTGATTCAATAAGAACAGCTGCACTGTTATCGTGGTTCAACCAAGTTTCAGTTAAAAACAAAAAGTCAAGTTTGTGCCTAACAATAAAATCATTGATTAAAAATGTTTTTCCTGACAGAGACCTGACATTTAATAAAGCTAAGTTTAATGTGTTTAAAATTTTATTTGCCCAATTTATTTGGACAGGCTGTGCTGACAAGGAATCAATGTTAAGTTTGATAAGTTTGCAGATTTACTATTGTTTCTTCGCAGCCTCACCATTATTTTTCTATAAACTATCAGGACAGGAATTGAGAAGGCTAGCTGCATACGGTGCCCCGACTGAAGAGGTTTCTATGTCTTTCAGGGGTTAACTTGTACACTATGTTCCCTCACCACAACAGGAAGCACTTGACCTCTTATCGAGGTTAAACAGAGACAAGAACTTTATGTGGATAAATACTGGTCAGACTATTTTAGTCATGCTAATGCATCCATATAAGTGTGGCCAAGAAAAAGGAAAAAAATTACCACAAAGTATTCACAGGGTTAAAGAGGTCAAAGTATTAAGAGGCAGAATATAAATATCAACACATACAACAGAAAGTCTGAACAGTCAGCGCAGTGCATGCAATGGAACTGTAAGGGTGGAAAAACTATGTCTGATCTGGTTTTATGAATATGATAGAAAATAATAAATAATGTTCCTGCTATTGGGGTAGCACTGTGGACTTTGATTGTAATTATATGTTATCTAACAAAAAAGGAATTGTATTTCGTAAAATTATGCAGAAATTAGTACATTCTACATTAAAGTTGTAGAATAGAATATATTATTGCATATTGTTTATTGATCAAATTCTAAAAAGTATTTTCTGAATGTTTTAGCACCACATTTTTGAGTCTCTGCTAAACATTGATGTTAGCAGTGGAAGTGCAAATAATTTTACCTGGACGTTTAAATGTTTAATTTGGTCAGGGAGCTTAAATCATATGTTTGTGAGAGAAGCCTAAACAGTCCCTTTGTTGTTTATGAGGCTTGGAGACACAAGTGCAGAGAATAAGGTTGCTTTCTAATTTTGTATTCCATACCGCACTCGAATAGGTTTTATCCCAAAGTCTGGTGTGTTCTGAAAGTGTGAACGTACCCAGGCTCGGTACAATGATCCGTGTGTAGTTCCATTTGGAAGGAGGGGGACTCTGGTTCTGATTAGCGTATACTCAGGTAGGGTACTCATCAGGTGTGAAAGCTAACTTTTCAAAGATCACAAAGTTCTCTGTACCACCTGACCACTCAAAAATCTGCGAATATGGATCTCAACACTCCATCTGCTTCCTTGCATGGCAGATGAGCTTTGAATAATGGCGAGTGTGTTCTCCTCATCTGTGCACAATAACAAAAGCAGCAACCAGGTGAAGTAGTACTCCAACACAAAAATTATAGCTGTAGGGACTGTATTAATTGGTTTTCGCGCACATTGTTACTGCCAATACAACTGCCACATGGATGACGACGTAGCACTTGTGTACGACCATTAATGTGACTTAAACACTGGCCAGCAGGGGAGTTGGGAGTGGGAACCATCGTACTCGAGCATGGTACAAATTAATGATGTAGAAGAATCCTAAACTGTCCTGTGCATACAAAAATATGTTTACACTGTTCCTCCCACAAAATTATATTTCCTTTCAAGGCAAAGCTCTTATCCAAAGCAGATCAAGGTTACACTGAGCGACAGAGGATAACTCATCTAATTTCTGTGGAAGAAGTGTTCACTCGGTCAATGACAACACATCAACTCTCACCGGCTCCGGTGTGCTATGGATGATGAGGTCAAAAGGAGATGGCAGAGGAGTCTTAATTAAAAGTCACTGGTGATACGACCCAAATTCAGTCTGTCCAGTCATTTCTTTACTGACAAAGAATCATTACATTAGATGTCAGAGTGGATCAATATTCTGACGGGGTGAGGTACCCTCATTCCCATCTCTCTCTCTTCAAACCTGTGCATTGACTGCAAACCTCAAGCAACAAGAAGGATGAGGTCAAAGATTTGTTCAAATCAGCACCTCCATCCCTGCAGCTAAGACAGGGGGAATCACTCTTCGTTTGTTGAGGCAGACTGTACCAGCGAGGCATCATTAAATTCCTTCTCACTGCTTATTGTGCATAATTCATATTCAGCCGTTGAAATATAAATGTTGCTGTGTTGCAGAAACTCTGCTAGACCGAGGCACAAGATGAGGGCCTGAATCAAACTCCAAGTGGGAATTCAGGTTCAAGGAAAAACATACGGGTGAGGACTACTTTGGATAGTTCTGGATCGCCTGCAGCAAAATCAATTTTGAATGTTATCCTGCGACACGTGGCAAAGAGACAAACAAAGATGGGCACTTAATTGGGCGTTATGTGAAAAATGTCCTCATTCAGATTATGCCTTGCTAAAAGATCTCAAGTAACTGACATTGCAATGCACAACTAAGATATTAAATTCACAGCAGTACCTCTGCATTGAAGAGAGAAATGTGTTAAAATAATTTTCTCATTGATTAGCTGTTAAGCAGCCGGCTTACATGTCTGGACAAACAGGCCTAGTTTCTACAGTATTTTATAACAAATCCTTGATTTCTTCAACATAAAAAAACCAATATCACCAAAATATCAATACAATATTATAATTGTAGGATTAAGAAAACTATTAATGGTGAATTTTGAAAAGTTGCTGATTTTTAACATTGTTTTGCCAAAAAGATTAAAAAAGCAGTGTACCAAGAAAATTGAACTTTTGTCAAAATGTCTGAAAATACAAAGCTAAATGTGCATTGATCAACATTTCCCTTTGGTTTATTGACCTTGAGGGACTGCGATTAAAGAAAAAATATTGAGGAATTAAACACATCACAACACTGACATTCAGCAACTCTGCAAAACCTTGGATTACCTTTTAGTGAAGACCAAAGTAGAAATAAAAGGAGAATAAACACTGGACTCAATAATTTGATGGGCAGAAACATGACATGACATAAATTACTACCAAAAATAATTTATCATAAGTTTAATGTGAGGAAACTACTGTAAAATACTCAGTTAAGGTTACTTAAGATCTTGATGTAAATCTTGACATACAGAATTTGACCAAATATGACAATAATTCCTGGGGATACTCTGCCCCCTTATACATGTAAAATACATGTTATAGCAGCATGCATACAGAGCAGTTGTTACATCTTGCATACAGCACATGTGACATTCTCTATATATTTTTTTAATTTCCCAACTGAAGCCTTAATCTCATTTCCGTCCCCTTTCTATATAATGTGTCACATTTCCAGGAGTCCTGTCTTGATACTGTGTACTTTGTTCACTGCAGGAATCACGAGTAGATCAATACAATGTTGATGTATTCTTGTCTTATTCACAGGGATCTAGCTCCCCCAGCATTGCCTGCATTTAGGTGAGCTGCTCCTCTTGTGCACTGATCCCTACAGAGTGATTCATTGTCTCGTCGCTCTCCTATATTCCACCAAATCCTTCAGAGTTGGCCTGCTTTCAACCCCCTGAAGCATTATCAGTCAATGAGCATCGCGTTCACCATCAAGCGCGAAGCATCATTTATGGAAACATTACATTTTCCAGCTGTTGGTGCTTTCTCATACCAAAATGAAAAAATTCCAAGAATGAAGTGCCACCTGTACCCACAATAATGGACTAGAATTGTATCTTCTCCGAGTGTTGTGAGCAAAAGATTTCAGAAATTAGTTTTTATCACAGACCAATATTGGACAAGCCCTTAAATGCTTTCAGTATTAGATTGCCAAGGTTTAGTGAGTGTGTGTATGTGTGTGAGAGAGCGGTCACTTAGCAGTGGCCTTGAGAGCAGGTTACTCTGTAGCTGTAACGCAGTATTAATGATGGCACTGCAGGTTGGTGTAGTTGATCTTATCTATGGCGCTCATTCATTTTACCTTTCCTGTCACAACACTGTGTGGAGAATGCATGTAATGAATAATATACCAGAGGACTAACAGCAGGGTAATTACAGGATAATGAATGCACCTGCATTTTGGCTACAATGTCAGGGAAAGAAAAAAAAAAGACTTGCAATATGTTGGGAATCACCACTGCTCATCCCAGGAGTGCACTCACTCAAGCTATAGGAAACAGATAGAGGGAGGCTTCTGCTTTATAGCTCACGGACCAGTTTGTGCTGTAATAGATTCATCCAGGCAGTTGTCTGTCAAAACAAAATGTGTCAGAGTGCCACCTCACCACTGTTATTTGTAGTGATGTATTGGTCTAGTGCATTTTTTTTCGCCCGAAAAAACAACAACATTTGAGTATTGCAGCATTTAGGTATTGATGAATAGATTGACAAAGAGTGACCAGGACCTGGACAGCAGGGACCAGAAGCAATTTAAGCAAGTACAATACAGTAAAACTATATTGACAAAGATATTTACTTTTATTTAAGTGCTGCGTGCTCTGGATTTCCAGGTCACTGATTTAGATGTCCTAAAATCCATACATTACTGCTCTTATAGCTAAACTAACACACGACCAGGTTCCACTAATTAAATATACATTTAAACCAGCTCTTGTGTAACATTTTAAGTCTTGCATAACAACCTGGCATAAATTTGACATTAGAAATAAAGTCTGTCCTCTGTTATACACTATATAACAAATGGTTTGAATATCTTTATTTGAAATATGGGATGTTTATCTGTACATAGGCCTTCTGTAGTTAATATTCTTTGCCCACATATCTTTGCACATGAGAAACATTAGGTTTTACAGGTTGTGTTTATAACACTGTAATATATATTACGCCAATCAACATAAAATAAAACTGCAAGTGCACTCGGAGAGCGCAGGCATCCATCAAGGCCAATAGTACAGGGAAAAGATGACATATAACCAGCCACACATTCTGGAGACTTAACTTACCTTAATCCAGAACTACTACTTTCTTAACCTCTAACCCGTATTGTAACTTAATTCTGCAACCGCAACCACTACATACCTCTGTTTAGCACCATGCTTTCTTGTCTACTCTCACCCAGCCGGAAAGGCTAACGGGGGCTACGTTGAGACGGCCTACACGGCTACTGGGGCCTGATTAGGTGCTGCAGCTAATAGGTTGTTTTCCATGGTGCGGAACAGCGATTCCAATTCAGTAAGCCTCGCCTCTATTACTGTGAAAAGCCTAGATTTATTACAAATACCATTTACTTAAAGGAGGCAGAGGAAAAACCAAACATCCGCCACAATGGGCAAGACAGAGAAGGACAAGCAGAGGGATTCACAGAAGATATTGCTTACGACTAAATTAGCGGCAGTTTTTTTGACAAACAAACCAACAAATTCTCTACTTCCACTTCCTTGTGGAAGTAGAGATAAATCCAGCCAAAAATGTGTAATTGTTCGAAAAATATATTTCTTTATAGTCTTTGATCAGGCATGTTTTCAAGTATTCTCCGGTAATATATCAAACAACTGTTTCTAATATCAGCAGACTGCCAGCCCTTCTCACAAGAATGAGGCTCAGTGTCAGTTTATAGACAAGGATAGAGGATACTGTATGTGTGTGCATTTTTCTTTCTACCCTGATGTCTGCATATGTGTGTGCGCACGCTTGCGAGACTCTTCTGTCTCTTATAATTTTAGTAACAAAAACCCTTCATGTGATTTCCAATGTCATGCTATAACACAAAACTCAAAATAGAGTTATTGTCTACTGTCCATCACTATTCTCGCAATCTCAGTGTGAAAGCTGTTAATGATTCAGCCACCAGCATGACAGCTGAAGAAAGAGTCAGATCACTGTGGCTTTGTAAATCAATGCCTATTTCTTTTAGCACAGGGAGTGCAGTCAAAGTGACCATCGTTATGACCGGCGAGATGTGGACGTTTTGTGGCATAATTTGTGGCAAACATATAGATCATGAGGAAAAATTAAATCACTGCATGCTACCTATAGCCCTATGGATTTGTCTAATAGAGTGAAAAAGGCACACCATCAGTGAGTACCATCAGTTCTACAAAGAAATAAATTGATTGCTAGAAATTGAGTGTTTTGCTTTGTACCGTTGGCATAGTGTGCTATTCATGTTTAAAGTCTCATATATTTAATCCCTGTCAATGAAAAGTGTTCTTTTCAATCTAAATATTTCTTGCTTTGCTCTCTCTTTTTTTCCCAATGTATTGTAGCCAATCCATGTTTGTTCAAATCAGAGTGACAGGCCCGTTTTGTGTTTCGCTGTAGGTGAAAAAAAACCTTGATAATGGGTTCATAATTGCTGATATTCTCTATTCTTTCTTTCAAGCTGTACCCTGGTATTTCTGTTCTACCATGTCACAGTGAACTTTTAAAATGTAAATGATTTGAATTAGACTGGTATTCAAAAGAAGGCAGAGCATTTAGGAAATGAGAATGTAACCTGTGTTGTCAAGGGCACATACATGAGATGTTTGTGATGCAGTGTTTGAAATGTTTTTTCACCACTGTCAGGTAATTAAAGTCCGATTTTTCCTATAGTGCATAATCTGATATTATTTATCAAAAATGTTCTCAATTGGACTTTACAATCTTTACAGCCTAATCTACAAGTCCTCTAGCCTAAACATTCATGCAGGAACCAGAGGTGCATAATATAACATATTTTTCAGTTTAGATACAACTTGATTAGGTTTACACACAAAGACAACCTGTTTAGGTTTAGGGAAAGATTAGGTTAAAGTAAAACACTTCTATTGTCATGGTAACAGACCAAAGGTTTTCAACCTGAACGAAACTGGTTTAGAATGCAGGAGGGAAAAGTTGCACTAGTGTTAACTAGTCTGTCTCAACTCAACTCAAACCGGCTGATGGTGTCGCAAGTGGGCAGTTTTAGAACCAAAGGTTTCTGAATGTTACAGACTGAATAATTCAAGCAGTTGCAAGTTTCAAATCATCTCGTCATGCATCTTTGGTCTAAATTGGCCTTAATAAACATTCAGTAAAAGTTATGGAATGTCATGATTAAAATGACTAATTATATTTGCAATGCTAATTAATGACACTTGATTACCACTTGACAACAACGACTGACGCGTCATCTAGTGCCGTCTTTAGAGCCCATTTTCAGTGTTGTTGCATTGTCACTAGTGTTATCATTCTGCAATGTTTCTCACATTTCCATACTATTATAGAATTAATCAATATGAGTGAAGTATCACACTGCAAGCGTTGTTGCCCACAAAATAATTGAGTCGTCCTTGATAGCAAACTGATGACTAAATGCAACGTTGTTGATGAATTTAGTTCCACCAATTAATCTCGTTAAGTGAGAAACCATCTTCACGCTAAGATTTCTCCGATCTGAACACATTATCTTGACAGAACGCACAGATATGATACACACAGAAGTTAAGCTTTAGATTCCCAAAGCTTCGAAGAACAACTCTTGAATTGTGTTACTATAGTGTATCCTGCACTGTAACAATTGACTGAATGCAGCAGCAGCTCCAGTAAACGGCAGGACTGACGTTAGCTAATGTGTGCTATAGTCACCGTGTTTTGAGACATCTGACAATTCTTCTTTTTCATTCCCAGCAAAAGGAGACAGAGGTGAGTGTTTATGGAAACAGAGTGCAGAATAAGCAGCAAATAAGTGGCATAGGCTTCTGTAACTGAGCAGAAATTCTCTGGTGTTTCCTGCATGTAACCCAGCATGAATCTTTCCTTTCAGTTACAATTTATCAGGACATTTATTCAAGGCCACATCCCATTTTTGGAGCCGCGCTGACAGTTTCCTGTCAGGTCATACAAACAGAGCTTTCAAAAGATTAGGGAGAGAGGGAGTGAAATGTATCTGAATATCATTAGTATGCTTTCATATTTTTCCACAAATATTATCAATGTCACATTACAACAGCAGACTTTAACTGTAGATGGGGGCTGGGTTTGCCAACACATTTGTACTAATCCATTAAAGCCTCTATTGTAACCAAACAGGAAGTATTGCTGATACCTCTCCTTCTTTGTGAGTATCATCTATTTCACTACACATGTTGTAGAGAGCTGCTCTGTTTGTCCAAATCAAGTCTGCCTACATGCCGAGCGAGTTTTAGACCATTTTAGCCTCGTTAGCTGCTTCCAGCTCGCTGTGACTTCAGTAAGATCGGCTGGAAACCACTGGGACACGGTGACTGAGGACTGACCTTGTCCAGGACAATCTTTCAAAGTTATTGAGCCGGGATGGAGATGACAGTTGAGAAATGCTGGGTTACACCAGTGAGAATACATCATTGGCTAAAATTGTCTTCATATTGACCTCCCTGAAAAGAATGAACTCATTTTCGCTGTGGCCAGATTGGAGATCCCTAGAACGAGGGAGCGATGCAGGAGCAGAAACAGCTGAGGTGTGTAAGGAATGAAACTGCCCATGTAATATTTGGATGCTTCTGAGTTGCCCTATCAATATCAAAACATAGAAACACCTAAATACATACATTTATTCCAGTGTTTTATGAAGCATTTACAGTGTTGTTACTGTAAAAAAGAAGTCTTGTATTCAAGCCAAAAAACAGTGTAGTACAAGTTTAAATCATCATTGCATTTTTATATTAGAGCTTTGAAGGTGTCATTAGGTTTATAGTGATTGTAGTTTGTTGTCAAAATGTGTTTCAAGTAAAAGTGCGAATTGTTTTCTAATTTCAGAGTTTTCTCAAGGACATGTTTCACCATTAGCTGTCAGCTTGTTGGCCTTTGAAGCTCATTGTTTTTAGCGTTGAGATGATTTCACACTCTAAAACCTGTAGTGTTAACAGCATGGCATTGGCAGGTGGGTGAAGACAAGTTGAAGATTGTTGTGCTTTCTCCAGTTTGCAGTGCATCATAAACCTTCACCTGCTGAACAAAAATAACTGTAGCACCATGCAACATCTGTTACAGTACGCCGTCCCCCCCCCCCCAATCTCTCCTCACCATGCTGCGAGAGGATCTATATGACCCTGGCTGAGTGCAGTCTAAACACATAAAAGCTTCACAACTCAATATTGGTACTCACATTTTGTTTGCAGAAATCACCTGTCTTGAATTTCTGAATATAATCTATAATCAATCAAATTGATGAAGATACTGCATGAGTAGCTGTATTCACACCATTCCCCCTTTAAAGTAAAAAGTTACCGTTATTTATAAGTCAATGAAAAGTAATCAAAAGTTAGATGGACTTCACGGCATGTTGATTCTCTTTATTTTGTCTCAACGTGTAAAATCGTCAAATTTAGAAAGGATCAATGAGCTGCACTGAAGAAGAGACATACTTTGATGCTATTTAAGGAAATGTATAAGAAAGGCTCTTTCTGCTATCAACACAGACAGGTTGTTTTTTTTTAATAAAAACTAAGAATCCTAGCACACGTGCATGTAGAGTATATTGCAGACAGTTAAAGTAACTGTAACACATCAGTGTATAAAAAATGTGTATCTCCTTTAAATTCTATAATTTACTTTCAAACTTTTTTTTAGATGAAATTTTAAGCTTACACATCTAGTAGTTTGATTACAATTGTCAGTCAATGTTGCATTGTGTTCATTAACACAATACATGAAACTGATAGTATATGATTCAGCAGATTATGCTGCTACATCTCTTGAATTACTCTCCTATCAATAATGATATAAACGATGTGTTAGCACATGTTTTGCTTAATTACACTTGTGTTTAGGGAGGAAATATAGAAGTTTCTGCTTTTCTGTTTTATGTTGAATACTCTCTGTTTTTGTTTCGTAATTTAGGATTACTGAGGCCAGTTTTAAATGTTCTTGTGCCCTGTGGGTCTGCTCCACTGCCCCTTTGATGCAAGCGGGTGACGACTTTCTGTCCTGACGCTCTACAGTACAGCTGGGATGTTGTTTTTCCACATTGGTCTGCATGATTGATCTTTATTAAATGCAACTTTGGACAGAGGCTCAGTAGCCAGAGATAAAAGCTGTTCCTTATAGAGAGGATAAGGCAGATTTTGATTTTTTTTTTTTTTTTTTTAACTTATTTAATCTTGAATATGCAATTAAACAAAACCAAATGCAAAATTTGATTGGTACTGAAGCACACTTTTTTTTTTTCTCCTATTGTAGTTTAGGTTAGTGCGGTTCATAGCTTCAGGTTCATGAAAACGTTTTGTGGTTTAGTAGAGAGATTATATAGAAGCAACACTGTATATACGCCTTCCTTTACCCTGTAATTAAGATAAATTATCCACAAAGAAGATCCGCATTTATTGAGCTGAGTGCTGGAAGACTGACAACGTTTATCAACTATTTCAGTGAGCCGAGGATGTTAAACACTTTTTACTATTACTGGCAAAAGTGACTGTAATGAATGTTATTTATCTTTTTCTAACAGACAATACTACTGCTTTCAAGGACCAACATAAAGTGTGGTGAAGTAAACTGATACTAGTAATCACATTTATTTTGTTGACAAGGGAACAAAATTAATAATCATAACATGAATGCATTATGTTTTTGTAATCATTTATTCAAGTGAATAAATTAATGATGAGTGTTTCCTCAACTGTCTGTATTTTTTTAAACTCTTTTCTGTGGGTTGCTCTGTGAAGTTGTGTTTCTGACAAAACTGCCCAAAAAAAGCGACATTGAAATAAACATAGATGCCACATTAATATACAATAACTATGCATTGAGCATGTAGACTCTGATGGAGGAATCATTGACATGTGATGGCTGAAATACCATTATTTAATTTTGTAGTAAACAGGTTGTGTACATGCCCAAAATACAACATGTAACAATGTATGTAAACAAATACTTACATGGTACTTTTCAAAACAGCATTTAAAAGGTAACAAATGAGAATTGTGAGGAGGATGAAAATCCTCTCTTCCTAAATGTCCGGTCAGTCAAATAAAGGTTGCCTCAATCATTGCAGAAGGTTCATTCATTGTAGTCAGTGTAGGTTTTTGTAAGTTTGCAATGCTGGAGAAAGCCTGTTTATATTTGAACTCAACTTATACATACACCCCCCTTCTTTGGTGCTCCTTCACAAGCTCCGCCCCTAAACTCATGGACATGCATTGCCAAGGCAATGACATAACAACTGGGCTAGAAGTTTAAACATCATACAGCGTGGAAGTTGATGTCTCTTTATCATAGCTGAACCAAAACAAACCTTATGAAATAAAATAAAACATCATTAAATTAAGCACCCAAATACCATCCAAAACACAACAGAGTAAAAATGAGTCAGTTTGGATTGTTTTTACAAAACTACAAGGAACAAAGAGGACCATCGGCTTTAAACTAAACTAACAGCAATTTGAGTTATCCACCCAGAAAATCCCACTGGGCTAGCAAATGTGGCTACAAAACCCTTCGTAAACATTGTAGAGACACATACTATGAACAAAAATGCATTGAATCCTGATCTAAAGATGAAGCCTGTGTAGTTATGTTTAAACTCATTTTGTGATATCTGTCTAAAATAAACAATGGACTTACAACTTGAGAAAAAAAGTAAGCAGAGTTTCTGTCCAAAAATCTAAGTGTCAGCAGGTTTCAGTCCCAGGCCTATCTGTCTATGAAGAGATGTAAAAAGAGCTGCAAAAACCTGCCCACATAAGAAAAAATAGAAACATTAGGAGCATTTATTCCAAGGATCAAATGTGCTACAGCAGTGACCTACACCTGGTATTAGCCTGACCCAAGGCCATGGCTCTGTATTTTGATAGTAAGAGTGTAAGAAATGAAATAAAGGTTACATGTTGTGGTTTAAGTTCCCTGAATAGAGTTGGAGGATTGTCACGCTGCTGCTCAGTAGATAGAGTCATTATCTTGGTTATAAAGGTCACAACTGTAGCTAACAGTAATAATAGGCTCTGTATACTAAATAAAGTGCAACAGAACCCATTAGAGTATTTCAACTGCTGTCGTACAATTAGGGTTAGACATATAAACAAAAACTTTACTAAACTCGTAACATATTTTCTTATTTAAATGTGAATTTATTAATTCAGCCATTTTACAAACAAAAATGCAGCTTGTTAGTAGCAGATAAGGGCAATCCAGGAGGCTAAGGGAAAGATCTGGTCATTTAAAAAAACATTAAAGGAAACAAAAACATATTTACCGTGGCTCCATGTGTTTTTATTTTTAATAACTGTTGACTCAGGACTTCTGATTTGTAGTTG
Source organism: Brachyistius frenatus (assembly GCF_029030835.1). Classification (NCBI taxonomy): domain Eukaryota; kingdom Metazoa; phylum Chordata; class Actinopteri; family Embiotocidae; genus Brachyistius; species Brachyistius frenatus. Next base: position 1,028,846 of record NW_027210743.1, read on the forward strand.
AAAAAAATTCAAAAAAGAAATAAAAGAAAGAAAATCAAATGACGTGTTTTCCTCCCTTATTTGTCATTGTGACACTTCTTGTGCACGTGGTTGTCTATCAATCAACACAAATGAGACTGCCCCTGGTTCCTTATTGCAAAAAGACTGAGTGCTTCGCAATCATTCTCTTTGCCTGACTTGACAAGTAGCCTAGTATTTCATATTAGAGTATGGTGTGGCAAAGGGACTCTACCAGGC